>NC_091487.1:315032-630065 GCF_947461875.1 Haliaeetus albicilla
GGAACAAAGTGCAACAGAGTGCCTTTGGAGAAGCATGTATAAAACATTAATTACATCTGTCTACAAACAATAACAAATAATTTCTCAAATCTACTTTGAGCATTTTTGTTTTTACTGCTATCACACGTTATTTTCTAATTTTCTTTATAACACCAACAGAAAAGGGGAAAAGCACTTTTTCAGCAGTCTGTCTACAAGCTAAAGAAAATACTTTATTTAAAGCTTTTGCAGCTCTATCTTATCTTTTCCTTTCTGAAGGATTTGATCATGAATTATACATTCCAGCACAACATGAAATATTTAACTCATGCTCTTCAATTCCAGTGCAACTTCCCAAACAGAGAAATGAGTCTGAGCACAGAAAAGACCGGGTATATAGATATGAATCCACTAGTGCTTATAACAGCTTTCCCCTGCTTAGTGCCCAGATCAAAAGGACGGAAGCCTCAGAAGGCTTCAGGTGGTCAGCACTGCTCTGCATGCCATTCACTTAATTACAGGAGAAACTTGGCTTCAGCAGATGGATTGTGCAAATATGAATTCAGGCTTGATGGTCTGAAAATATGCCTGCAGATTTCTAAAGGTTGGGGGGAAAATATGTAAGAAAAATGAAGTGCAATAATTATTGCTCACACAATGAGGCTATCCCCTTGTTTCAGAATTTCTTCAAGCCAGCAGGAAGGTCACAGCACTGTAACAGGATAGCAAACATTAAGGGAGGATACAACATCCATGTCTTGGACCATTCGCTTACACCATGCTGCGGTTGTACTGGCTTCTCCTTAGAGCTGTGCTGGAAGAGATCTGATACAAAGCAAATGTGAATCAGGTCAAGGGTTGTAAGCAAGTGCATTCAATTTAGTTTTAATGAGTGTGCATAAAAAATAGAATTAGAAAGGAATTCTGACTTAGTTTCCAGTTGTATTACTGCAGATACTATATGGTTACACACAATGTCATTTGCTCTGGTGTCGTGGTTTAACCCCAGCCAGCAACTAAGCACCACGCAGCCGCTCACTCACTCCCCCCCACCCAGTGGGATGGGGGAGAAAATCAGGAAGAGAAGTAAAACTTGTGGGTTGAGGTAAGAATGGTTTAATAGAACAGAAAAGAAGAAACTAATAATCATAACGATAACACTAATAAAATGACAACAGTAATGATAAAAGTATTGGAATGTACAAATGATGCACAATGCAATTGCTCACCACCCACCGACTGACACTCAGTTAGTCCCCGAGTGGCAATCCCCCACCCCCACTCACCCCAGTTTCTATACCAGATGTGACGTCACACGGTATGGAATACCCCTTTGGCCAGTTTGGGTCAGCTGCCCTGGCTGTGTCCCATCCCAACTTCTTGTGCCCCTCCAGCCTTCTTGCTGGCTGGGCATCAGAAGCTGAAAAATCCTTGACTATAGTCTAAACACTACTTAGCAACAACTGAAAACATCAGTGTGTTATCAACATTCTTCTCATACTGAACTCAAAACATAGCACTGTACCAGCTACTAGGAAGACAATTAACTCTATCCCAGCTGAAACCAGGACATCTGGTTGTCCAAAGTGTGTCATGGTTATTGATTAGTTGGCATGATCTTTAAGAAAAATAATGGAGGAAGCCATAAAGGTAACTGTGTCCATTTTCCAGCTAAAGGAATTACATAAATATTTGTTACATACACAAATGGAATATACAATGATTTTTTAATTCAGTGTGGCTGTGGAAAATATAATTTCAGATCTAGAACAAAATAACAGCTCATCTTAACCATAGCCCAGCATTTGCAATTACCTAAACTTGTTTAGGAGTTGAAGAACAAATTCCCTAAGACTCAAGGTAGAGGACTGAATGCCATTAGTTGCTCCATTTTCTCACCATTGGAGCATGTAACACGCTTTGCAAAGCATGGTAAGACAAGTAGCTTCAGGAAGTACTGCCTCATAGAGCCACTTTTTGCTGCGCATGAAGTGACACAGAACTGCTGGATTTTGTGGTCCTGTCCAACCAGCTCACGCATCGTCTTCTTGCATGATGTCACTTCACTGACATGCCATCACCTTCTGAAGCACACTGATTTAACTATCTTCTGGTAGGCTTAGACCATGATGCCTGAAACCAGGCAGCCTATGCTAGAAAAAATTAAAACTTTATTTTTAATCTATGAGTGTCAGCTAGTCTGCTCTGGCAAACCTAGAACATTTCTTCTTGGTGACTGGAAATGCTACATCCCCTGATTTGTGCTTTCAGATAAAACAAAACTCGACAGCCTTACAGTGACGAGAAATAAAAAACATTCATTCAGACACTTTGAAACAAACTAGACTTGCCTTCTCCCACCTGAGGGTTCACCCTGAGGTGTGATTACACCGTGTAAATGTTGGCTGTGCTCATGGCCCTGAGCCTATGGAGATCCTGAAGCCCAACCAGCAGGGAGCCACAGGCTCTGGAGAAGTGTCACAAAGTCCTCAAATTTTGCTTGAAACTGAATTTTTCTGAGAGGAATTGCTGGTTTTCTCCTCTCGACTTGAATGACCTTCCAGCCTGCCAGCTACTACGGACTTGTTGCTGCTGGTCATCCTGCTGGAGGGCTTCCCAGCCTCTGCTCCCCTCTCTGTGGAGCAGCCTAGAGCTCACAATGCAGACCCGAGAAGGGCAGCCTGCCACAGCTGGTGATGTGCTCAAAGGCATGAGATTTAAGGCAAAGGATGGCCACGGCCAGAAAGCAAAAGGTGGCTTTCTCTCAAGTGCTTCCTTCACTGCTACTTCAAATTTGATTCGGTCACTTCTTAACTTGCCTTTGTAGTTTTGGTGGTGGCATTTCCTAAGCTAAAACAAAATCATACCGAGAGAATGAAAGCAATTCCTATGCTGTTCTGAACAATCTTGCACTACTGAAACTCCGTTCACTAAAACCCTAAAGCTTCACAGACCAGAGCAAGGAGAATAATTTTACTGTGTGAAGAGGTTACCTTTTTATCTGCTTTGGGTAATTTCACATGCAGCTTTCTTCTGTAACTGCAACACCGCTAATATTCATGTTGATCTGCCAGTTTTCCTGCCCAGAGAGTTCTTACCAGGAGCAGGAAGGACAGTGTCTTACCTTCAGACAGGGAAAGCATCACACACTGACAGTCATCTCAAACACAAAAGACCCACTCATAAAAATAAGTCACAATAGAAAATTCAGACTAAATACTTTTTGTGTACACTCACCCTCTGTGAAGGCTAGGGAAGGATAGGGTTGTCTAAAATGCTACTGAACAGCAACCAGATTTCTCAGTCATGAGTGGTAACACCTACAGAGCAGGTCAGGCTACAGGACATCGGTACGGGCTAACTTTAGATGACCCTTTGATGGATGAAACTTTAGGGAAGAGTTCATGAGATTTATATTGTCACTGGTATGTCATAGCTCTCCTTCTGTGGGTCAGCTGCAGTGATGTTCTGAGGAAACAGGTCCTTGGCACAAGGGCTGCCTGAGCCAGACGCCCTTGCTTTTTGGCCAGGGAACTTCCAAAGCATCAAGATAGACAGATACTTAAAGACTGGCCAATGCACTTATTCAGTAAACATACCAAGCAAAAAACAGTCTTCTCTCAGACCCACGCACCCTGTGAAGGTAGTGTAGGTGGAATCTATAGCAAAGCAAGCTTGAGACAGCTATCCCAGTGAAGAACGGATCACCCTCTGCCCTGATAGCCTGGGATACGCTTTCTACTAGTGGACCTGGAGCTTGTCTAGAAGCCCATTTTAAAGTTTTACCTATAGTTTTTACTTTTAGTTTTACCTAAAGTTTATAGTTTCACATATCAGTAGTGGTAAGGCCAGAAAGACTTGTATTATATCCTTTCTCCTGCAACAGCCCTAAGGGAAGCTCACGAGAGGCCATATACCAAACACATGTCAAATTATTGGGATGTATGTTTGGGAGGCCATATGCCTTGACATTAAGTATCCACCTAATGTGGAATCTACTTAACTTCCCACCTACACTGTTTCAACAGTTATTTACCTTACCTATAAAAGTAAAAATTAAAAAAAAAAAAAAGGCAGCCCCTGAAAATTCTGGTCCAGGTCTGTTTAGTTTCAGCTTCTATCCCTATAACTTAAAATTTACTTTTCTTACACTTTTTTACTTTGGCAAGACTAAGGAGCAGTCTAGAATATCTAACTTCTCTGGGATAATGGAATAAGTAGGGTCTTTGTCCCTCAGTGCACATGAGGTTTTCCTGTGTTCATGCCACTCTGCAGCTTTCTCCTTGATCCTGCCAGGTTTGTCAACCCCTTTGTGAACACTGGCATCTCTTCACAGCACAGTGCCTCTGCGTCACTCCAGAAGTGCTTTTAGTTCCTTCTTTCTGTACCTGGCTGCTACCCTCCTGCCTGAACATCACTATTAATGTTTTCCCTTTTGCCTACGAGATGCATATTGCCTGCCAGAAGTGGAAAAATCTCACAACTCCAGCTTCTACATAGCTCTAGCCACAGCAAGTTTGTTCACAGAAAACAAGTACAAACCCTGATTCTCTCCTTCCTTCCGCATTTCCCGTACTTTTACAGGAGTCCATCTCTCTCTGAATCACGGCCCTGGTTCTCCACTATTGTTTTCAACCTGTTCATTATACAGACCCTACCTAAAACCACTAACATGAATTTCCACCTTGTACAGATCCCACCCCAGCCTTTTTACTTGAACTTTTCAGGGAACAGGGCAAGCTGTCTTTTTAAGGCTGTCCTGCAGAACGAGTCCCACCTGCTGCAACTCTGCTGGGGTTCAAGGAGAGCGAGGGATGCCCTCAGAGGAAGGGCATGCTGAGTGCCCCTGCCCTGTCTCTGCAGGGATGGGTGGGTTTAGTCACCTGAGGGTTTGTTTTGGGAGGTTTTGTATGAATATGTAAAGTAAAAACCCCAAAACTGTAGATAAACCTTCGTGGGTGCCTTCTGCACTGGGTGCACTGGCTTGGCTTGACGAGGGCAAGAGATGCTGCCGGATGGGCAGAGAGGGCTGTAAGATGTGGGGGTGGCCAAAGGGGCGATGGCTTCACAGGGGGTGGTGGGTGGCTGGGAGTAGCTGAGCTGCACTGATAGCGGAGGCTGCTGGGACTGCTGGGGTGGAAGATTCCTCTTCCAGTGCTCAGAGGGACTGGCTCTGCCCCACAAGGCTACCTTATAGCTCAAAAAAACATCCCCCCAAAACCAAACCACAAAATCATTTCATATAACTGCATAAAAACGCATATGAAAATCTTAATCTGATCCCTAAATCCCCTGAATCAAAATAATTTACAAGGCTTCTAAAAATGCTAAACTCTGTAAACCAAAAAGCTCCTCTGCTAACTCTGCTCTGCATGCGTGTGTGTGGAAGAGGATGGCTTATTTCCAGATCCCTGTTACCTATGGATTAGCAGGTCCTTGCAAAGCATGTTAATGTGGGGCTTTCTGGAGAACCTAATTTATTCTGTATCTAAAGAACAAGGATAAATACACTAATAGACTTCTTAGGCAAGGCTATAAATGAGAAGACTAAACGTACAGAGGGAAAGCTAAGGAAAGGCAACCAATCATGATCAAGGGGCTTATAATATAATTTGCACTCGTTCAGTACAAATGAATTCAGCCTTTTAGAGTCAATAATTAACACATACTGGTTATGACATTAATGCATTAATTTTCTATCTTCCATAATATATAGAAGCTACAAGAAAAAGCAGAAAATAAAATCAGGTACAGATTATGGGAAGGTCTTTCCTAACCTTGCTGCTTTTTGTGTAAAACTAAAATTGAGGGTTTGAAGTGATAGAAGGATAATTTTTAGGTGGGGTTTTTTTCTTTGTTTGTTTTTTTTTTGCCATGGCACAGAAATATCAACAGATCAAAGACCAATGTGAAGAAAGTACAGCTGAATAAAGGCATATTAAGCATTTAATTCAACATAGATTTTAAATTCCAGTGATCAATGTAATATTTTGGAAAGGAACTATTTCTGTTCGGAAGCTCGGTTCTTTGATTAATCAAATGTTATGAATTTTCTTCACTAATCACTTTGAAAGAAATGCAGGTATTTTGAAGATAACATATAATGGCACAGATCCAATGGAAAAGCCTTGTTCTTTACTAAGAAATGTTAATTTAAGTCCTCTACAGTATCTGAGTGGAGGGTATTGTATCAAGGCCATCAATCACATTCAATCTGAATAAGAAATGTTCTTCCCTCTATACTCACAGTAGGTGAGACTGAGCTTATTTTGATTTAAATTTATCCCAGATGTGTTGTCCTGATCTTGGCCTCATCCTTGCACCCTGCCCTGCTGGGGCACCATGCCTGCCTGAAGCATTATGGGTCACTGGCATCCATGGGCACTCTGGGTCCTGGGGAGGAGGGTAACCAACAGCATGAGAGCAGTGTTACAGAGAAAATAAGCATGTTTCTGGCATCAGCAGGAGCAGAAAAGTGTCAGAGAAGCCAGATGAGCAATGCAAGAGGACTGTAAGTCCATGTCTGGAGCTCTACCATTTGTCCTCACCTCTCCTGCCCGAGGGCTGTGGTCATGATGCTGCAGCATTTGTTTGCTGGTTGCATCCCTGCATGACAGCCCCTGCCAGGCTGTCCTCGACAGAGTCCCGCGGAGCAGCTGCAGGGAGGGATGGCCACCGTGAGGGTGGGTGACAGCTGTGAGAGGCTCCTCCAGACATTGCCTCTCCTGTGTCTCATTAGTTCTTCCCTGCAGGTCATGGCATTTCCCTGACTTAGTGCTTCATAAATCATGAGGAACACTAACAGTAACTGCACCTTAACAGATCAGGTGAGTCTCATTTCATTAGCTCTTTGCAGAGGGCATACTGGACACTTCAGAACATGAATGACTTGTTATTTCGAAAACATTTTCTGCACACCTCTTAACTGTTGTAAGGGTGATGTCATTTCAGTGAAATAACTCTCTAAGAAACGTCACTGTGTATTGGGTTTGCATGGCAACGTTTTGGTAGCAGGGGTGGCTTCTGTGAGAAGCTGCTAGAAGCTTCCTCCATGTCCAATAGAGCCAATGCCAGCCGGCTCCAAGACAGACCTGCCGCTGGCCAAGGCCAAGCCCATCAGCAACAGTGGCAGCGCCTCTGGGAGAACAGATTTCAGAAGCCGGAAAAAAGTTGCGGCAGCACAGAAACTGCAGCCAGAGAGAGGAGTGAGAACATGCAAGAGAAACAACCCTGCAGACCCCCAGGTCAGTGAAGAAGGAGGGCAAGGAGGCGCTCCAGGTGCCGGAGCAGAGATTCCCCTGCAGCCTGTGGGGAAGACCATGGTGAGGCAGGCTGTCCCCCTGCAGCCCAGGGAGGTCCACAGTGGAGCAGTTATCCACCTGCAGCCCAGGGAAGACCCCACACCAGAGTAGGGGGATGCCCAAAGGAGGCTGTGACCCCATGGGAAGCCCGCGCTGGAGCAGGCTCCTGGCAGGACCTGCGGCCCCGTGGAGAGCGGAGCTCATGCTGGAGCAGTCTGTGCCTGAAGGACTGCAGCCTGTGGAAGGGACCCACACTGGAGCAGTTCGTGAAGAACTGCAGCCCGTGGGAAGGACCCATATTGGACAATTTCATGGAGAACTGTCTCCTGTGGGAGGGACCCCACACTGGAACAGGGAAAGAGTGTGAGGAGTCTTCCCCCTGAGGAGGAAGGAGCACCAGAGACCATGTGTGATGAACTGACCCCAACCCCCATTCCCTGTCCCCCTGCACCGCTGAGGAGAGGAGGTGGAGAAAACTGGGAATGAAACTGTGCCTGGGAAGAAGGGAGGGGTGGGCTGAAGGTGTTTTAAGATTTGGTTTTATTTCTCATTACCCTGCTCTAGTTGATTGGCAATAAATTAAATTAATTTTCCCCAAGATGAGTCTGTTTTGCCCATGACGGTAATTGGCAAATGATCTCTCCCTGTCCTTACCTCTACCCACAAGCCTTTTGTTATATTTTCTCTCCCCTGTCCAGCTGATGAGGGGAGTGATAGAGCAGCCTTGGTGGGCACCTGGCATTCAGCTGGGGTCAACCCACCACACACCGCAATACTCCCACTTGCAATGTGGTACTGAGAATAAAAACCTCCCAAACCCTTGAGATTAGTAACCATCCTTTGGATTTATTTATTTATTTCCAGCACAGCCCATCCCATCTGCCTTTAGCTGGCTCCCTGCCTCCTTCATGTTTTCTGTATCAGGTTCAACCTTTTTCTTTGCTTGTCATTTCCCCCATGTAGCTGGCGACTGATGACCAGAGAGAATTGCTGAGCCTGCAGCAATTCCTTTTATAACTATTTTATTAGGGTAACTGTTGCAGCCTTGGAGCACTGTCCTGGATGCTGCTGCAGTGGAGGTCTGCTTTTACTCTGACTGAAGAGCTGGATGAAACGTGGATTTCAGGTATGTCAGAGCCTGTAATCAAACAGAAGGAAAAACTGCGCCAGTGGATGTCAGTTTGTGCTCCCTCTTTGGTAAGTCTGCCCAAACCACCTGCAACTCACATTGCTTGAGAATGCCGACAAGCTAGAGCCAGGAGCCCTCTGGCTCATTACACTGACCACCTGGGAAAAGGCACTTGTTCTTACTTCTGGGAAAGCTGAAGTGAAGAGAAGCCTTTGCAATACTAAAACCAAAACCAAACCAAATCCAAACAATCCCCAACAACAACAATCACAAAAATCCCAAACCCCACAAGTCATGTAAATAGTTACACCATCTATATTTCAGTAAGAGGTTTAGTGGATATATTTTGCCCGTGTTGTGGATATATTTTGTTGAGCATTGTTGATTTGGCTGAGATCCTTGGATGCTTTTTCTCTTCCTTTCTGTGTTTTTTTCAGTGACCACAGACCATTTAGTGTTTCTTGTTACATATCTGACTTCCCTTATTAATGAGGAGGCTTGGTTACTGTTGCTCTCTACAGTGCCTTGAGCAAATGGCTGTCTCAATAGTGCTGTTGGTAGCTAAAGAAAAACGAAACACGCCTTCCTCTAGCAGGACAGGCTGCGCTGCTTTGGGCTTGCAAATCAGCGCTATCTTCAGAGGTTTACTGTTCAGTGGCACAGGTGTTGGAAGGTGGTCCCTGCGGCCAGACAGGCTTTGCCCAAGCACAGCAGTAAACATGAGGTGCTTCCTCTGCTGAATCAGCCTCTGGTCCCGAGAGAAGCTCCTTTCCTTGGCCATACTACAATAAGTGGCTGTGGTGGATCTCCCTACTGTACTCACACACACAAAAAAATACTGATCCTTCTGGAAATGGATTAACTGTCCTTGAGCCTTTCTCTAAATACAGCTCTCCCCATGCCTCTGAGGATGCCGTCTTGTCTTTCCCTTGATGGCTATTCAAATAATGAATATTTATTGGCTTATTAAAGCACATTGCTATGTTTCAGGACGACAGACACCACTAGAACATGCATTTAAAACATGGTTTGGTTGTTGCCAGCAGCTTTCGAGTCCTGCACCTTCCAAGTAGAAGTTAACTACAGTGATTTCTGGCCCAGAAGTTAAATGTGCTTTATCCTGGTACTGTCCATCCACTGTCCATCCCGAATGTGTGGTGGCAGAACCCAAATAAGGGGGGGCTTGCTGTGGGTTGTTTTAGTATGATACTGTGGGAGCTGAAAGGATTTGGCTCAGTCCTTCCTTCCCTCCCCAGAGCAAGTTCAGCTTCTGCAGTGCTCTCAGGGACTAGCGTAGAAGAGCCCTTGAGATCCCTAATTAAAGTATACCTGTGCTAACTTAGGAAAATGAAACACTGTGTTTAAGTTTTGCCAACTTCAGGGAAGTCTTTAAACTGGTAGTCTGATGGGTTGGAGGATAATGCTGAATGTTACTGATCAGTCCTGAGCAGAAAGCAGACTGAAGCAATGGAAGACCTGATTTGTAATTGTTTTCAAGAAACAAATGTCTTTTTCATTCCTTCAAGGATCATCGTAAACAGTAGAGCGCAAGAATGCGGTACACTGGACAGTTTAAGAAGATAGGAAATTAGGAAAGTAATTAATCTTTTAAAATGCAAAAATCTAGATATTCTACAATTAATTAATGTTTTTTGTATGGGGATCTTTTACTGAGTGTCATGGTTTAACTCCATAGCACTGTACCAGCTACTAGGAAGACAATTAACTCTATCCCAGCTGAAACCAGGACACTGAGAGATTCCTAGCAGGCTCTTCTGCTCAGTCAACTTTCAGCAAGACCAAATTTCTTGTGAACTGAGAGAGCTGTAGTAAAAGCAGCAGCAGTAACTCTTAGGGGACTGCTCTGTGCTGCACCAGCTCACTCTGCACTTAGAGCTACTGCTGAATTTTCTCAGGTAGAATAATTGTTGCGGTTTGTGTGAGAGAATCTTTGTAAGGAAGCTGAATTTGTTTTCTTTCCAGTGTCTTTGCTCACAAAAAATGCACTTTGAGTTGCATGCTGCAAATGGGTTTCTGCTGAAGTGGTCCTGTCCTTTGGTAATCTTTATCAGGCTTTTTTATTAGCTTTCTGGAATCCTAACCTTGTGGATTCACATCCCATGTATAAATCATACACTCCCACAAATATGTGCTTAAGAGCATTGCTTCTGTAACTGTTTTCAGAGGTAATTGAAAATGGCTTTCACAGAATCAATAGTAACCATTTGAAATGCTAGCTAGCTGCTGACAGTATTTTGCATGCAGTGTGCTCTGAAGTTTCATTAAATAAACTCACTAATCAACAAGTGTTTGTACTTCATTCATGGATAATATGGGGACAAAAAAGGTGAGAAGGGGAACCCTTAAAATAGTAACTTCTCTTTGAAGAGTTTGCATAGCCAGCACAAAGACAAAAATCCAACATGAACATTGTTAGAAGATAACTCTTTCTAAAATTCAGTTCCCAAGCAGTCAGCTTACTTGCTTTGTTTACAATACAAATTTATTAGATATAATTTGCTCTCTGAGAAAACAATAATGTCATAAGTTTTCTGATGAATTTACAACTAGGTCAAACATAGAAAACATACTATCTTCTACTGAAAATAATGTAAAATGAAGTGTTGATGCATTTTTGTCTGCAGTTCATTTAAGAGATTTAGAGCACTTCTTTTTGAACCAAGGACTGGGATGATCTGGCAGACAGTTGGTGCCTTGTCTGAGGGTCTTGGTGCTGTTGGTCCTGTCTCAGGACAGGAGAGTGGATGTAGGCCAGATGACTTGTTGAAGCATCCTCCAGATTTCTGCTCTCCAAACCTGGTGCCATGAGGCTCTTGCAATTGCTGGTGCCGAGCGTTTGGGGTGTGCTCCCTGCCCTGTCCTGATGTGCTTGCTCCTCCACCACCCGTTCAGCTGGCAGGTTGAATGTGAGCAATGCCCAGAAACCTGAATGTATGGCACACTTGGGACTGCAAAGTTTCACTGAAATACTACAGGAATGTTTTTTCCTGAGCAAGGCTTCTTGGTATGCTCTTTTCCCTTCCTTCAGTGCCAGGAAGACTGAAGGAGCAAACTGTCACCTTGGCTTTTATGGTAATTCACATAGGTCCTCAAAGGGACGAGAAAATTAAGGTTAATGAAAAAAATGAAGGTAAGACTTCCTCAAAGCTTTTTCTGAACCAAATCCAGACTATATTTTTTTATTTTGTGCAAAAGCAGGCTTTAGCTGACCTCTTTCTTCCTATTTGTAAGTATATTAAGGATGTGTTTACGTGTGTGTCTGCTTTCACGCGCAGTTGTTTGGCTGGCTGTCAATGCACTGCTGTTCAGATGGCTTGGAAGGCATAATTATTTTGTAAAGTTACACAATAGGCTAATATTAGGCAAAATGAGGCTTATTATTGCCTGATGGAATTGTAGACTTCATGAAAGCTACAGAAGGGATTAGTTCAGTCCATTACATTCATTAGGCAAATTTTTTCATTTCCCACATATGAAATTTTCTGAGATACATGAAAATACTGGATTTGGAGAAAAGATTGGTAACTGAAGATAAACTTGTTCTTGATGTACCAGCGAGGTGTGCATGCAAGCTCCCATGCTATGACTGATGGCACTCTCCACGGCACAGGGCTGAACGCTGGCTCTGCACTTTGCCCCTCCTTGCCTGGGTGCTCGCCCTCCCCAGAGCCGCATGCCCTGGGGCCAATGTGGCAACAACGGGCAGCTGAGCCCTGCGGCACAGCCTCTGCCTGCATCTTCTGCCACTTTGCTGCTCGGCGCCATGCGGGATGGGCCGCATGCTGCCTGGTCACCGCTCGGCGGAGGGTGGGCAGGAGTGACAGCCCATGGTCCTGCCCGATCCCACCATGCCGAGTGCTCTGGGACACCAGAACTTGCACCCGCCGCTCCCAAGGACAACGCTGGGTGCACTGCTCCAGGGCATCTGACAGTTCTTGGTGTTTGGAGATGTCTGACCTCAAACGTTTCTTTTGGAGCCCACATCTGACAGTCCTGTTTCTTCCAGATGCTTCTTGCCATTCCGTTCAGCTTCTACCTCCTCATGCGCTGTTCAATGTTGAGTTTAAAGATCTTATTTGCATGCATAGTGACTGGAATCTAGATTAACATTTTTGGAAAAAGGATAAATCTCAGGATTTTTTTTTTTTGTAGTTCAAATAACGTACTTTAAAATTGCTTGGCAATTTTATTGGTGATAATAGGATTATGAAATCCATTTGAATTTGGGGGGAGTGGGGAACATAAGGAATCAATTTAAACTTCTCTGTTGAATGGAAACCTTGTCAAATCTCCTTAACAACAAATTTTCACTCGCTCTGTGTCACATATTGGATAATCCAATTAGAAATTTTAACTTAGATATTTTGCTAGAAATAACATGTATGGAAATGGAGTACATTTCAGGCAGTTTTAGGGTACTAAAACAATAAAATAGTTGGGTTTTGTTTTGTCACTGTGATACCTGAAAATGTAGAGGTACCCGTAATTTGAGTTCATTAACCTGCTGTGCTCACTGGAGCTGGATTTTTTAGATACAGCACATCCTCTGTGTGCCGTCTCTTGCTCAGAAACAGCTTGCTTAGAAAATTTGAAGAGTCTCAAATGGAGATGCTCTGAAGTAAGTGGGTAAGGATGAAGCCCCTTTTAGGAGTGAATCACAGTCACATTAATTTCAGCAAGCTTTTCCTGATTTATATGTTGCAGGGGGGAGGCCCATGGACCACAACTTACAGACACACAACACTGGAGTGCATGTTCCTGTTTGAAACTGGAGGACACAAGCCAGGGCTTGCTTTAAATTGCATTGGGGAAGTACAGAATGGGACAGAGTGGGCAATGTCAGAAGTGTGGCATTCGCTCTGAGAAAAAAGCTTAATTTAACACAGTCATGCTTTTGTAGTGATCCATTCAGGGAAAAGGTGAAAATCAAAGAATCTATCTCCCAAATATGCACAATGTAATGTTAACTAGTGCTGCACCTGTATTTTCAGTAAAAGATAACTGCAATAGTGTTGCCCATTATCAGCTGGCACTGCAAAGTCAAACCCGGGTTTGGATGTATCTTTTATATGTTTTATTGGGATATCCCACACACAAATGGAAATAGTCAATATGTAAATGTGTTATGGTATCCCTTTTATGTTTATATGGAAACTGTACTTCCTCCTGGTATTTTTGCCTTGAATGTTTCACATTTGAGAACCCAAATACAGCAAGAAATCTCTAACTGATGTATTCCTCAGGCAGTACCGCAGGGGCTTTTTGTGTGTAAATGTTTTCATTCCAGCACATTAATCTTGCACAATACTCAGCTTTTGGAAGTCTATGCGGAATACATGCCACCAAAATGGATTTCAGTTTCCTGACATAAAAAGAGAGATGTGAAAATCAAGAAAATCAAGAGAATCCAAACTTCTAAATGGATTTCTTCTGCAGAGGGAGAAAGCTCTCTTAAAATTGGAATTGGATGAATTTTTTCCAGTGCTCTGAGAGTTAGCATCTTGTCTTTCAGTTATACTTCTGCAAATTGAAACACAAAATGCTTCTTAATGGCATTGCAGCTAGGATTGTCTAAGTGGTATGGCTATGTCTATCAAAGGGGTTCACAACAATTTTTGCCTTTTTAATACTTATTCCAACATTGTCTCCACGGAGTTGCAAAGACTTACTGATCATGGACATATAAACATGTTTTTCATTTGAATACCATCATTTTAGCAACTGGCAGTATAATTACTCAGTTAAACACTGAGTGTGTGGAAAATAAAAGACACATTGGTACTTTCATACCTTACTATCTTTTTTAAAGGAACTGACCTTTAGGTATCAAACATTTACAAAGTAGTACTTTGGGTTGCTACTTATTTTATTGCTTTCTCTTCCTTCTCCTTCTTACGCAGAATTTAAATATCCTCTTTTATTTCTGTAGACAAAAGGTTTGAATTTTACAGTTATAACTCCTAGACTCTTACTCTTGCAGTAAGTGAAGGTTGTTTCGGCAGCAGCTGGCAGTAAGTGTGCAGGCAGCTGCCGGCTGCACGTTGGAGGGCAGTGCCACGGGGGATGTGTAGCCGTGCAAGTCATGGTTCGCTTCATATGCTTTTACGGGAACAAAGGACACAGTAGTGCTAAACATGGTTTATCCCCATATCAGTCACCTTCATGACTGGGCTGTGGGGTAGCAGCCTTCATCACAGCACATTGCGGAAAGGAGATGTCTCTGATCAGGGAGGAGCAGGAGGATGCTCAAGCCCACAGGATAAAGCCCCATTAAACATTTCTCATGCCGCTTTCTGCACTCCCAGTGCCAGTGTGGTGTATCATCTGGCCTGTGGAGGTGGCAAAGGCATCCTCATGGAGCTGGGAGAGTGGCTTCCCTGAACGTGGTGTTGCAATTGCCTTTGCTGGAGCCTGAGAGGAAAACTCCCAGTGCCCCTTTGCCCTTTCCTGCCTTGCCCTCTGCCCAGCAACCCTTCCCTGCCAGTCTGGGAGCCCCCTTTGCCTCTGAGAGATTCCTTTTCAAGCTCTGGCTGAAATGATTGAATGGGTTCAGAAGCTGTTAGGAGCATGGATTGCAGCAGAAAACAAGGGTAAATGTTTTGGATCTCATTTTCAATCCAGCAAGGACCTGAAGTAAAGTTCTGCCACTCGGCTTGTCGCAAGGTCCCGGGGAGTTGTGGTTTTCTGCACAGCCAGCTTCTAGCAAGTTGTTCTGCTCCCCCATGACCTTCACCAGTGCTCCCCTGGTTATTGCTTATGCTGCACGGTGACATTAAGATGATCTTTCTGCACATATGACCAAGTTCCCTAGTGTGAGGGCAACCAGCTCAGGTCACTCGGTTTGAGTAGGTGACTCCTTTCAGTATCCCCACGGTGTAAGAAGTATGGCATCAGGGACAGGGCAGGCTGAGTCACGAAGGGCAGGTGGTAGCTACAAAGGAGTCTGCTTTTGCAGGAGGAATGCCACTGCTGCTCAGGGCTGTCTGGGTCTTGGGAACTCACAGCACGGGTGCAGGATCCAGCTGAAAACAGGCACTGCCCCTGGAGCCTGGCTGGCCATGCAGTCACTGCTGGGCAAGTGTGCTGCTGGCAACCAGCTGCTCTGTAGGAAAAAGTGATCTTTGGGAACAAAAGGATCGACCACGAGGGCAGCGAAAGCCCGTTTGTTAGCACAGACTTCAGCAGTGAAGCTGCGAGATGACCTGGCCTTGTCTATTGCAAGGGTCTTGGGAGAGCGGAGGCTGGTTTGTCCTTCCTGGCTGTGCTCCCTGCTTCCAACAGCACAACGTACTGTTCAGAGGCAGCTTTGTGCTCCCTCATCTGTACCTGGCTTTTAGAGACAGCAGCGACAAGGCCACTTGCAAGGCAGACGCTGTTCTCCGCGGTCGCGCCATGTGAGGGGCTGGGTGGCTGGAAGCACTTCGGCTGCACCCAGTCTGAGAACCTGCGAGATGGGGAAAGCGTCAGTAGATGGCACTCGTGATATGCAGCTCGTTTTCTGAATTTTTGCAAAGAAAGGGAAAATTCATTCACTTTTGTGCATTTTGGCTGGCCTCCGCTGACAGCTTTAGGTTCAGCTGCCGGCCCGGACGGCTCAGCGGGCAGTGAGGGCGGTGAGGGTGCTGGGGAGAGCCAACGTGCCCGACACCGGCAGCGCTCGGGTCCCCAGCTGGGAGGGTTCGGGGCTCCAGCGGGGGCTGTAGGGGCTGCAGAGCAGGCCCGGTGCGTCACACATCCGGGCATGCAGCTAATGGCAACCTGGGCGAGCTTCCAAAGAGCATCCTTGCTCACGCTTCCCGCTTGTGATTTACTCGGCAAGAAAATCTACCCATGCCAAATGTCACTGGAGAGGTGAGTCTGTCTTAATGCAAGGTCAGCTCAGCTTCTGAACAAGGTACTGGCTGCGTCCCATCCCTGTCAATAGCTGTATCCCATTCTGCATAGGATGGAGCCGTGCTTCAGCAGAGCACAGCTTCAGGCCTAATGTCGGCATAACATGAACTTTCCAAACCTTCAATAAATCGAGTGCGAAAACCCTCTTTCAAATTGTTTGGACTTGAGACATGTTTTCCCAGTCTTTGCGGGCAAAGTCAGTGTACAAGCACAGCCTGGGTCCTCTGTTGGCACCAGGGATTCTCCTCTGCCAGGAAAGCCAGGCAGTGTGGGGACAGGCACCAGGGAGGTGGTGGAGTCCCTGTCCCTGAAGGTTTTAGGCTGGACAAAGCCGTGTCTCACCTGACCGAGAGCTGATGGCAGCCCAGCTGGAAGCAGCAGGTTAGGCCAGTGCCCCAACCAGTGTTTTTATGGTTCTGTGTAATATCCAAAGGAAATGAGAGAACTGGTAGATTTTCACAAACTACAAATGCTTGATTTCATATATTCTGTGCTTTGATCCACATTTTGTTTTTAAAGTTCACTTTGTGTAATAAATAATTTATAGAATTTGTTACAAAATATTCTAATATATCAAGATTAAGAATATATGATATGTCCAAAATTTATAATTTGTTATGAGAATTTCTGTTCTATTACTCCTGGAACAGACATCCAGAAGAACATTTGTATTAAATGCAGAGTCATTACTAAATAAGTTGTTTACAAACATTTAAGGCTCATGGAAGATACTGATATAATGACCTAGAATTTAAAACATGTACATTTAAAACATACAATTTTTCAAGTGATGCATGCTCATAAGCCAGTTGCTCCTCTACAGATGACAACAGGGTGTTTTCTCTCTATAATTCAGGCTCTGCCGAAATATGCATGGTACTCCTGAGAACTTTCTACAAATAATGCCCATGAGAGACAATTGATAATCCTCTGGAAATAGGCTTTAGCTAAAAATTACAGGACTATTAGGAGACTAGAATCCTATGTGTAAGTAGACATATCTGTCTTGCTCTTTGTAGATTAGTACAATGCCTTTTAAGTCAACTGTTAATACCTTATTAAAATATTTACTATTGTTTTGCTCACATACTTCCAGAGCATTTGTGTCTTTCATGTAACCAACGTTCTTCTTCCAGGGCTCACAGAGTGCATGGCAATGGAGGTCTGCTGCTTTAACCCTTTTTTATTGAAATTCAAGCCCAGAAAAATTGTATGACTTGTGCAAAAATCACATGGCAGGTCAGTGGCAGAGATGGGGACAGAGGGCCGCTCTCCTAATCCCTTTCAGCCAGGAGACATTTTGTGCCATCCACACTGTGCCCTTTCCAGCCTGAAATGCCAACAAGAGCTGAAGATGAGCCTGAAGAGCACTGTCTGACCTTCAATAAATGTCCCCAGGAACTGTTTCTTAGACATCTTCGGTCTCCCAAAGAAGGCTGGTATGGCAAAACAAGCCATGAAGATCAGAGTGAGTGACATTTTATTACTAGAAAGGTCTGCAGTGTACAGTGGGGGAGAACAGCTCATCCACTCTACCTTGATGAAGTGCAGTGTCCAGTGTCTCCCTGTCCATGAATACAAAGTGGTAGCTGACTCTGTAATGGCAATTGCATGGCCATGTCCGAGGAATGCAGCTGTTCTGCTTGCACAAGATG
This sequence comes from Haliaeetus albicilla, assembly GCF_947461875.1. Classification (NCBI taxonomy): domain Eukaryota; kingdom Metazoa; phylum Chordata; class Aves; order Accipitriformes; family Accipitridae; genus Haliaeetus; species Haliaeetus albicilla. The sequence goes on from NC_091487.1 coordinate 333,011, forward strand.
CCCTTTGGTGTTGAGCTATATTCGTGTCCCTGGATTTTTATTTGTGTTCAGAGTTTATTCCCATTTGGGAGTTTGACATTGTCACCCATGCTTTCATCTGTAAATAGAACAGCTAAAGTTCTAAAGAATGAGGATCGTGTGGTTATTGCATTTTGCTTGTTTGTAGGCTACACCTCTGCTGTAGAAAAAGTCACTCTGTTCTGCTGGACTCCATCACGGCTGAGCACAAGTTCTGCAGTGCAGATATGGGTGCCTGACTGGAGATCATCTCAGAGGGCTGGAAGACCACCCTCAGTGAGGAGCCTGGCCAGCAATGCAGATGTCCTGTGGCCAGAGTCCAGCTCCCCACCTCCCCACATGCATGGCCAGGGAGCTCTGCTAGCCCAGCCTGTGGGCACCCTGATGCCCGGCAGTGAGACCTGCCTAGCCCAATGCTGCCCAGGGCCAAGGTAGGGGAAATGTAGTCCTGGTCACCTGGGAAATATCACTATTACTAGCAATTGTACTGAAAGGTGATTCTTTCAAATTGGTGTTTGGTTTTTCTTCCAAACGCTAACAGGTAATCAAGGTATTTCATCAGAATATTCATTCTCCCCTCTTTTCCTGTTCTTCCCTCCCCAAAGTCATCCAGAACCCAATTCAAAGAAATCAAATGAAATCCTTGCCTGGAAGCATTTCTTTCTGGTGCATTTTAATGGTTTATCTGTAAGGATTCAATTTTTCAGCAAGTTTCAATGGCATCTTAAAACTCATTTCCTTGGTATGAAATGAGCATTTTAAAATCATAGCTTACAGGTTAAAAATGGTTCTGTGTGTTGGTCTTTTGGTATCCTTCTCACAGATGCATGAGGACAGTAATAGATCTTGTAGATTCTGGCACTCCTGGAGTATAGTAACAGACATAACATAGAGCGGCAGAGGTGCTGTCCCATATCTAATGCCACTGAAAGGTAAATCATGGAATAATTTACTGTTATTACAATTTGAGACACATGAAATATCCGTGAAACTTGAAGAGAATAAACATGCTCATCAGCTTCTGAAGCCACGTTGACCTGTGATAAGCACTGCAAGCGTGCCAGAGGCACTTGGTTTAGATGCAGCCCTTGAGAAACCAGAGGACCGAGCCCCCGGCAGCCCAGTACAGCCAGCCGTGCTGGCTGTGGGGTGGTTGCAGGAGTCAGTTTGGCACTGGCTGCATGGAGCAGGGCGCCCACCCACTCCCGCGGAGTGCTGGGTGCACTGCCAGCTGCCAGACACGGCTCCTGGGTGGGAGGCCATGTTGCACAGTAGGGCCTGGAGGCTCCTTCCTGCTCAATCTGTGTCAGGGATGGTAACAATGTCAGAAATAGTTTTAGTAAGAATTTTTACTGTGCATAAAATCGCGGCTATTTTAAGAGTAGAAATAAGAGACTTTCTGTGTTCATAATTTCATTCCCATGAGCGCCTCTCTGCTTATAAATACCTCCTATTTGCATTGAATTGTTTATTGTTAATAGCTTTGCTGTTTAGAAGGTACAAATAACATCTCCACTGGGAAAAAGGAAATGTCTTTCCTGACATACAAAATATCTACTTTGTCTACTTTTGAACTAAGGAGAAGTATTTTGAGAAGTATTAAATAGTTTTTAACATCTAATGGGAAATTATGGTTTGACTTGTAACACTACCATCTTGCTGGTCCCTTTGTCCAGAGCCTAAGTTTAGGAAGGGTGACACCACACACACCACTAGCTCTCGCTGTGTAGCAGCCCAGCCTGAGGGGCCAGAGCCCCAGGCTGTGCCCCAGAGAGCAGGGCTGCCGGAGGTGGGGAGAGAGGGATGGAGAGCTCTGAGCCCTTGCCAAGCTGCTTTGGAAGCTGCAGCCACTTGTGCACAAAAGCAGCAGTGTGAAAAAGATGTTTGTTGTCGGGGGGGGGGGTGTATTTATAAATTTTGCTCCTCCAGCTGAGAAGCATCACTCGGCCTTGTTCAGTGAGGATTTACACGTACTGGCACCATGAAACCGGCTATATGGCAATGAGCAAGTTTCAATAAACCAGTTTTTGGCTGTTGTCTGCTGGCTTTAACTGCAGTATTAAATGAAGAAATCGCCTAGTAAATTCATTTATTAGTCCCTTCAAAATCTAATAAAGAAATATGTCAGGCATTAATTTACCTGGAAAGATAATCAGAAAGACTTCTCAACTGGAGCAGGCAGTCTGGACAGCGTCTTTAAAGTTAATGATCTATAAAGTGAGAAGCTGAGAGTCTGCGTAGCTTCAGTCTCTGTCAGCGTCTCTTTGCTGGTGGTATGCAGCAAGAGTTGGCAAAAGAATATTGATTTCTTCCAAAAATACTCTGTAGCCCTCCCCAGTCCTCAGCTCCCCACAGCAAATGAAAACTTCTCAGGGGAGGGAGGATTTTTTCATGGCCCTAACAAGGCAGGAGGGAGCCGGGACCCACCTCTTCTGGGCCAGAGATGGCTTCTGAGCTGTGGGTCACGGCTGGTGGAGCGTCGTGCAGCATGAAGAGGGCAATGGGAATCAGTGAGCATTCGGGAGCTGGGGAGCACTGCAGGGGACCAGCCCGGTGGCCCAGGAGACACAGCTCCTCGCTGTGGTAGAGGGCTGCAATGGCACCGATCCGACCTCTGCCTCTGGGCAGGGGGTGCCAGCCAGGCTGTGCAACTGCCGGGCTGCACAATGGTGCCAAGAGCTCTGCAGCCTCAAAGCTTCACTGAGGAGCAATCCTTCTGAGGTTTGTAAAAAAGTTATGATTTCTGAGTTACACGTTCTGCTCTCTTACAGCAAGATTAAGCAGCGTCACGCCTTTGCTTTTAGCCTGTTTACACAGCTGCTGTTCCCTGTGTAATCAGACCAGTGGCTCAGAGGCCCTTAGTGTCTGCCTTGCAGAAGCAGAGATTTTCCAGGGGTGCAGCGGTCTCTTCATGAGCAAAAGCTTCTTGAATCATTTTACATATGGGGCATATCAAAGTTAAACAACGGAAAAGCATCTTGGATTGTAGGATCATGCGATCGAGGGCTGGGAAAGGACCTCGGGGGTCTCTGCCCCAGCCCCTGCTCAGCGCGAGGCCAGCCCTGGGCTCAGACCAGGTTGCTGAGGGCTTCACCCCGCCGGCTCTCTCAAAACCCTCCACGGACAGGGATCCCGGAGGCCCTCCAGGTCCCGCTCTGCTGCCTGTGGATAAAAGGTTTCTCCCCACACCCAGCCCAAGCTGCTCCAGCTTCGGCGTGTGCCCCGGCCTCCCGCCCCGCCGCTGGGCTCTGCTCTGCGGCGGTGGCCCCGTCTCCCCGATAACCCCTCGCAGCGCAGGACGGCGGCTGCCGGCTCCTGCTCGCCCGGCGCTGTCCCTTCACGGGCCGAGCCCACCGCAGCCGCCGCCGGGCTCGCCGCAGCCAGGCAGCGGCCTACGTCCTGGTGCCCCAGTCCGCTGCCATCTGCAGACTTGGCGACCTGGCGCTGCCTCAGCTTCCTCCGGTCCCCTACAGCCGTGACGCGGCCCCGTCTCCCGCGCCCTCTCCTCAGGAGACGCCCGGCTTGTTCCTCGGCGGGAGCCGGGCAGAGGGAGCGGAGGAGCCCGCGGCTCCCAGCGCCGCGGGCTCCGGCCCCGTTCCTCCCGGCGCAGCCGCGGACCGGCAGCAGCTCACGGGCGTCCCACGCCACGACCACATTTCACTCAGCGTGGCCTCACCGGGGGACCGCCTCAGGGGAAGACGTCGCTGCTGGTGGCTTTGCGTGCACCCCTAGCGGCGGTGAGCGTCTCCCCACAGGACTCCCGCTCTCTGCCTCGGGGCAGTTGCTTCCACCGGCGGTGACGGGCGGCGACCGGGTCCCCGGCGCGGCTCGGGGAGCGGGAGCAGGGGGGCGGACGCGCCCGAGGGACTTCTCGGGAGCCCGGAAAGCGCACGGCTGCCCCAGGGAACAGGGGTGCGCCTCGGGACAGCGGCAGCGGCAGCCCTAACGGCCCGCCTCTCGCAGTCAGGCACGGCCCCCGCTGCCGGGAGCCACCGGCGCCGCGCCGCCCCGTCCCCACGGCGGGCTGAGGGACCCGCCTCCCGCCTCCCGCCTCCCGGCCCGGCCCGGCCCGCCCCGCCGCCGGCAGCCAGCAGCGGCGGCGCCGCGCCGCGCCGGCAGGTGGCGCTGGAGACCCAGGGGCCGCGGGAGGGGCGGGGCCGAGCAGCCGAGCGGCCCCGCCCCGCTCCGCCCCGGCCCGCCTCGTCCCGGCGCGGCTCCGGCCCGGCGGCGGGGGCTGCGGCGGGCCCCGGCCCCGGCCCTGGCCCCGGTCCCGGCCGAGCTCCGCGCTCGGCTCCCGGCCCCGCGCGGCGTCCCGGGAGGCTGCAAGAAGCGCGTCGTCGGTCGGCAGCGGCAGCCGGCGGGAGCCGCCAGCCCTGCGAGGGCTCCTGCGGCCGGAGAGCGGCCTGCCGCGGAGGCCGGCCGGCGGAACGCGGGGGGGCCCCGGGTTGCGGGTGGCGGCCTGCTTCGAGAACGGAGCGGGTGGGCCGCTGGTCAGCACTGCGGCGTGGTTGGGTCCCGCACGGCGCGGGTGGCGGCTTCAGCCGTCCCGTGCCGCCTGTCCGCGGTTTACGGGGCCGGCACGGCACAAATGAACCGTCACCTTTCCACAAAATCGCAGGCAAAAAGCGAGGCAGTGTAACGTATGCATCAAAAAATTGAGGCTGTTTGGCTGCTCTCTTAGCGCCTGTGGAGTACCTCCCGATTAGTCTGGGGAAAGGAGCTCAAGTGGGGCCGGAGTCTGTAAAACGGCTGCATTCTCTCCGGGATGAAAATGGCTGTATGTATACGGCTGGGGGTGTGTACCATATGCTAAGAAGTAAAATACCTCGTGACGTTAAGAGCCTTGCTTTTACATTTAGAGCAGATACACCCGTTCTGGTTTGTCCTTACTCCAAAACTGAGGGATGAAAACATGACATTTTTAAATGAAGAATATCCTACAGAAGTAGGACCAAAATAACATAGTGTAAAATGAAATGAAATACTATACGAATCGGGAACAGCAAACGCATAATCCACAGGCCAGACGCAGCCCACCAAACAGCTCACTCTGGTCCACAGGCTACTAGCAAAAGGCACTGGCGGGCATGCAGCCCGCTTCTGGCTGCATCGCTGCATGGGGCTTCGGGGAACCAGCACGGTTATCTTTATAAGATGTTCCCCAGCACTTCTGGATTTGTGGGGAGATGAGAAGTACATGTCTTTTGGACATAGTCTGGCCATGGTGTTACAGAGAAGTTTTTAACTTGTTCTTCTGTCTACTCCATGTGCTTGTACCCTTGAGACTGAGAAAAGCACGCATCTGGTGAGTGCTGTGGCATTCTGCCCAGCTTTTCATTGTAAGTATTGTCTGACTGTGACGGAGTCTTTCACCAAGAGTGTTTCTGAAAATGAATTACCATCCCATTTTTATCCATGTTAAAATCAACATTTAAAAATTCTTTCTTCCTTCTCTAGAGACAGTTTCTCTCCGTAGAGAAAAAAACAAAACAGAACACCAGTGGGAAATTGGTTTGTAGTGATTTTATAAGTTTATTTTTCCATATCTGTAGCACAACAGGTAAGATTTAATAAGCAGCTTAGCTTTTCATTAGCAAGGTCTGTTGGTACTGCTTTTGCTGAGTTCAGCTCAGCACCAGGCAGTGAATGAGCAGGGAAAAGTCTGCAACCCCATGGCACAGAGATTGAAGGGCAGGCGCTTTGCAGCAGGTCGCTGCTGGTAAGGCAGTGTATGGTTAGCTTTTCCCTTTGGAGTTATGCTTCCTTATGGACTGTATTTCATCTTTACTTAAAGGTGCATTTTCACTTAAAGTAATGCTAACTCTGCAGAAATCAGTGGAGTTAAAACCAGTGAGAACCAGCTGTGGAGTTAAAACCAGTGAGAAACAGCTGTTTTCTGGCTTTTTTCTTATCTCTCAGTTTTACCTGGTCCAGCAAAAGCTGAGCTATAGTATTGGGAGGGTTATGCCACTTCCTGCGCTGCCCACTGCACTTTTCTCTGATTGCTGCTAAAACTACTGACTCCATCTTCCACTAGCTGACACTTTTTTCCCTCTTATGTGTACTTTGACCTTAGCTGAAGTTCATCAGCTTGCATGAAAAATTATGAACAGACTTCTGAACACAGGAGTCTGAAGTGATTTGAGCAGCCGTCTCTCAGAGACTGCAATAATCAAAGATGTACAAGTCCTTTCCACTCAGTAAAATCCAATGGACATTGCCTAAAATCCTATAAAACCTGTGAGGTGGAAAATGCAACTTCTGCAGCCTCTTTTCCCTCTATCACAAACATATCAGAATGGACATACCAGGTCTGTCTTTGTCAGTTCAGGTTCTTCTCGTGCGGACTCCAGTTGCCCTGACTCAGTCTCTTCTGTTCACATTCCTGCATTGTACTAATCCTGTATGCTCCTTAAATCTTACTGCTTCCAAAAAGCCTGAAAACTCAGCACAGTGCTGTGAGAAAGGCAAGATGGACGGGTTTTGACACACGAATAGTCATTTTTCCAAACCATTTGTTCCCTTCATCCCTCTTTTGATATTGTACACCTTTGCTTTCTGTCTTGTCATAATTATGGTCTATTTGGACTGCAAATCTTTGTGGATGTTGACCTCTCACTTTGTCGTATCTGTCCACAGCCCCTCAGATGGAGCGCCTTGGGAGTAACATCGGTTTTCAGGACAGACAGAATGACAATTCTTGCTTAGAAAGGAAATGCCCATTTCACAACCTGAAGCATCATCTCTAGTATGAAGATGTCACAAACTTGATGATTGAGGTGGTAGTGCTGTTCTCTTTCATCACCTAACTGCAAAATCCTGTATTTTAGGCCTAATGACAGACATGCCTCCTGGAAGCTAGGATTCCTCAGCTGGACAGAGATAAACGATGCTAAGCTGATCACTGGGTCAGTTGGTGAAACCAGGGGAAGCACCTGTAGAAGTGGCAGTGCCATCTGCTGCTGCACAGCATCCAGAGAAGCAGTCCTGGTGGAGATGGGATCCCCTTGCCCAAGGAGAGACTTTCTCTGCAATGGTGAGAGAGCTGGATTCAGACTGCAGCGGTTCAGACGTGTGCAGGCTAAAGGGATGTGGCTGTCGGTCCCAGCCCACATGGACAGGCTCCCTGTGGCTCTGCCTGGCCCCTTGCGCTGCTGCATGAGTGATGAGCTGCCGGGGAGAGCAGCCCCCGAGAGAGCCTCCTGCCCTGGCAGTCCTGCGTCTGCCACATGGTGCAAGGGCCCAGCTAGAGAGGAGGCCACATCCTGCAACACAAGTGGAGGTACCGACCCCTCCCTCCCCAAAGACCTCTGCAGTACATGGGGGTAATAGTGCTCTTCGTTGTGTTCCTCTCTGACAGCTCGTGCCCTAGCATCCAGAAGAGTGTTTGAGAGCCGCAGCAGTGCCCGCACCAATGGACAAGGAGTCAGTGCTGCACTGGCTGTGCTGCTCTTGATAGGGTTGGTAAGCCTCCAGCGGTGCGTTGGCATATACAAATTTCTCTCAGTGAAAAATTAATCTTCTGCCCTTTCATGCTGAATTTTAACTCCATTTCTGATCACTGTAACAAAAAAGACTAAGTTCTGCATGTTGTCTTAAAACAAGAAAGCAAAAAGTTCCTTGTTTACCAAGAAACCAAAAAAAAAGAAAAAAAATCATCCGTGGAAAAAACCCATTTGTTCATCCTCTATAATGTAACTTTTTCCACTAGGATTAAAAGGGTTTTAAATATCTTCTTCAATGTCCACTGTTCAATTGTTTTTCTCAGGGTCACAAACCATTTTGCGTATGGAAGGAGGAAAGTACAGCTTGTTCTCTAAACCTACACTCTCCTCCTGCCTTTCTGGGAAATCTCAGGCAAGCTGTGTATTTTGGAAACAGCAGCAGATTTCCAGGAATACTCCAGTGAGTAAAGACTTTCTCACCAAAGCAGAATCTGAAGACTGAGCACTCGGATCAGAGGGAGCGCTGTGTTGGATGGAGCCCAGCCATTCGAAGCCCCAGAGCCCCTAGGGGTGCTGCAGGCAGGGACCCGCCGGGGTCCGGGCTGCCTGCAGGGACCTGCTGCCGGAGGACACCCTGGCTTGGCACACACCCTGCTGAGGGCGGGCAGCAAGTTACCTGCTGCCACACGGATGCTCCCCTGCTGCAGCCATGCTAGGAGGAGCTCAGGTTTAGGAAATCCACTGCTGAGAAATGACCTTTTTAGAAATTTTTAGCAGAAACAGTGACCCAGTTGTGCTGTGGTATGAAAAAGTTGGAAACTGCCCAGGATGGTTTGTAGTTGTTCTGTTGGCTAGAGAGGAAGGCTGGAGAAGCCAAGCCCCTCAGGAAGGGTTTGCAGTGGGCCATGCTGTGTGTGCAGCAGTAGCCAGGCTCTGCTGCCTCTGCCCTGAGCATCTGCTGAGCTGCACCTCCTGGGGCCAAGACAGGAGGGCGAGATGGCCCTGCTCCTCTAATTGCAGCTCTGAACAGGAGGGGCTACGCTGGATTTACCCCTGGAAATGGCAGCACTGCATTGCTCCAGCTGCTGTCACGGACTTGGGCTGGGGCTGTCTGTAGCCCCATGCTCTTACACACTGGCCCAGTCCATCATCCCTCTCCTTGGTGTATTTTCCTTTCACTTCTTTCTTCTCTTCCCTCATTAACTGACCAGGCTCTCTCATTTCCAGCCCAGAGGACTACTCTTTTGAGGCCAAGCATCACAGCCATCTGCCCTTGCAGGTGTCTCTAGGCAAGCTGCACCCTGGGTTTTCCCTAGACAGGTACCCTGGGTCCAGTCCTTCTTCCACCAAGGGCCCTCGTGGGCCCTGGATGGTGCCCTGTGTACTCAGCTGTGAGGAGGTTCTGCACTTGCAGCTCTTCCCTGCTCCCTACCGCCACTGCTCCTGGGCTCCCCCCACCCCACCAAGAGGGCAGTGAAGATTCCCCAAACTTGATTTGATCTCACCAGAAGAAAGAAACCCCCTCAAGCTCCTGCCACATAAAGCACAATGTTAAAACATTTTAGAATTGTACAATAGCTCAGTCTAATGACAACCTTTTTTCCTTAAAGATAGATGTTGCCATTAATCAAGTGTTTGCTTGCTTTGCTTGAATAAACCAAGTTCGTTCCAGAACAAAAGGGCTGCCACTGGAATAGCCCAGCTTTTCAATTTCAAACCATCTACAGATTACAGAATAAATGAAATATTCAGCATACACAAATACTGTACAGAATTATATGATACAGACCATTTCACTTTCTTTCATCCTTTTCCAACTTATTGGCTTTTAAGTAATGGATAGACCTACATCAAAAGCACCACTCAAATAAGAATAAACAAATACTTAAAGCACACATTACACATGGCATTCCTAGCCATCTGTAAAGGATACAGAATTATTCTCTAAAGAATAGAGAGGGAGATTCTTAAACTATTCCATGAGACCAGAGCATGAAACAGTGACGGGGTGACAGTTTTGAACACTCAGCATGTGTAAGGCACCAGCTGTCTATAGGGGAGCATCTGTATTTGATGAGAAGAGTCAAGACAGACTTTGCTGATAGGACCCTACAACCCACTGGAACCTTTCAACCCTTTCCTCTTTGTTTTCCCCCTTTACTATTCAACCACCTTGAAGACTGTCAGTTAGTCTCTTTTATGTCAAATATTTTGGTATTTCAACTTCTATAGCTCTGTCTCCTCCTTACTTTCCTCTAACAGGTCTGTCTCCTAAACAGGTCTGTTGGAGGATACTTTTCCTCTCCTCATCAACTTTCAGTCCAGCTTTTTTCCCTCCACCCTCAGCCCTGTGAGACCTCATCTGCAGCAAGTTCATCCATGCTGGTTGATGACTCACAGATGCACTCTTGTGCTCCAGACCTGCCTCTTGCTGAACGGCTCTGTCCTCTCACCTTCCCACACCCAAACATGGAGGATCCTTCTATCACATCTCTAGCAGACAGTGGTCGTTCATGCAGCCCAGGTCCTAGCTGAAGCTTTCCTTACCTCTCACATGTGTTTGCAACATCCCTTTCTCTTGCCTTGACATGTGCAATCCTGGTGCAGTAGAGTCTGGTCAGAAAGCTGTTGCGAAGATCTCTGTGTTACTCTGTGTCATCTCTCCCTTTAAATTGCTGCACTGGAACCCATTTCTCTGTCATATGAAGCATAAGCTGCTTGTCATCACGTAGAGGGCTCCTGGCACCCAGTCCCCTCTCTGTCTGTCACTCCCTCGCTAGTGAGATGCGAGCTCCCATCTCCAATGGCTCATGATAGCAGTCTTCAGAGCCACATTGCCAACTTTTCAAGCAATCTCTCATGATTCTCTTGTACTATTCCTTAGTTTGGGACATGTATTCAGTAAGGCTCTGAGAGGCAACTTCATCATCTGTCTCTGTATCTGCTTGAATGCCTTTTTCTGCCTCACAGAGTTATGATGGTCAGCAGGCTGGTGCATTGCATTGCTGTTCCCTTGAATCTCCAAGTGCTTAGGCATGTGGCTTGCACTTAGACTGCGCTGCCCCATCACCCTGCTCTTCCAGTCAGGCACCTTCTGTTTATTTAGAGCTGTATTTGTGCAGGACCTACGACAGGACAGGAACTGTGGTCAAAAGTGCTGCAGGAATCCATGCATAAGCTCTTTAGTTACATATGTTCTGGCTGATTAAGTCCAGTCATTCACTGACTACCATCAGCTCTTCTCCACTTTCATTCCTGTGGGAGTCTGTCTTTCTCAGATATGAAATTTTAGCATTATATACAAAATTCCAGGTGTTGATAAGGCCCGTACAATGACACTCATGATTTTTTAGCGTATCTTTATGAGTCAAGCCTTAGGCACACTGATTCAAGTCATGATCACTCAGTCCAGTTACTTTTCCTGATTTCAAGTTTTCCATGCTGCCCATGCTATTTTCCCAAATAACACAGTTCTTTACTCTTTGGACCAGTGATTATGCCACATATTCTGCAACTGGTCCACATTATCATTTGTGCCATTTATTCCCCATCTCTGAAGTTTCACACAATGATACAGTGTCCAGTGTTAGGAAGGTCTCTCTTCATACACACACCATCCCTGCTCTACAACAAAGTCTCACCATTACCTACCTGAAACCTCTCTGACAGATTTCCAGTGCTGCTTTTTACCAGAGGCAGGAGCATGTCCATGGCACCTTGTTGGGATTCCTTATATCCAGAGAAATAGCACCCCTCCCTGTCAGAGCTACATGAGCAACACCTCAGCACCTCAGAGGGACAGTGGAAGAGCACTACAGCACAGCAAACAATTCAGTGGTTTTATTACAAAATTTTGAATGAGAAAAAAAAATCTCACACAGTAGGATGAGATAGTCTAGATTTAGACTAGATATAAGGAAGAGATTTTTTACAATGTGGCTGGTGAAACCCTGGCACAGGTTTCCCAGAGAGGTGGCATATGCCCCAGCCCTGGAAACATTCAAGGTCAGGTTGGACGGAACTCTGAGCAACCTGATCTAGTTGAAGATCAGTCCCTGCTCATGGCAAGAGGTTGGACTAGATGACCTTTAAAGGTCCCTTCCAACCCAGACTATTCTATGATTCTATGATGTAAGCTCATGCCTGGTCTGAGTCCCCTTTCTCCCCAGCACAGGACAGTTCCCCAAGGCATGTCCCTGCCGCCGCGGCTGAGCTGATGTTTCTGCTTCCCTGGGTATTGTCCCATGGTTTTCATTGCTACCAGCATTTGATACCAGCTCGTATCAAAGTGCAAATGAGTCAGCCAAGCTCTTTCTAGGAACTCCCCTTCTTTCTTCTCACTTCTTAACACAGCTGAATTGTGGTTTTGATTATGTTTTAGTGACTTTGAAATGGCAATGAAACACTGTTAAGCTGTCTGAAATTGAAGGGTTTTTGTATTTAGAGGGTACTTTGGAATGTTTTTCTTTATTTTATCTTTGTCCTGCTTAGTACATAGTTGAATGACAGCTTTACCAGGCTTCTCTGATGCTTTGAAATGTGACGTACATATTGTGGAGTGCTTTTCTTGGAACTATTGTCCTACACAATACATATTGCACCTATTAATTACACAGTAGTTCCTATAGACTCCTGGTTTGCAACATGCTGCTGTCTTTTCTTAAGATACCACAAATGATTATTTGTTTTAAATGGTACAGATGGCTGACATTTATTTGAAGTAGTTTGTCCCCAGCACCTCCTACTCATACCACCTATTCTCATGCTAGTAGGTCAGACTGTGTCGTAGCCATCATAACTTTCCCATTGTGTTCCTTCTACCAAAGTACCAGCCCTTATATGCCACTCTAGAATTTCAGGTCCCCACAGCCCAATGCCCCCAAGCTCTTGGCAGAAGTACACAATCATTTCCATGTTCCTTCCTGCCTGCACTCCCTCCCCTGCTTGTCAGGCAGCTGCCCTGTTCACTGACCCTATCATCAACTCAGTTGCTGTTCTCAGGAATTAATCATTCATTTCTGGCCACTTCCCATCCTTTTACCTACTGATGTTCCAGTTCCCATTGCTAAATTCTCACTCATTTGATTTCTTCTACCTTTGTGTAAAAGTAGACAGTGTCTCTATGCTCTTTCCCTTTCTTTCCTTAGTATTAATTTCATCTTAATCTGCTATCTTCAAGCCCTGGAGAAAAGGCTTGAAGGATGCACCCTTCCTGGAATGTGTCTATTATCGTCCCCAAACATGCCCTGTAGCACCAATTCTGAGCCCTTTACTTCTCTCCCTTATCTTGTGGCATCTTCACATTGCTTCCTTAGGAGGGTCCTGATGGCTCAAGTCTTCACACCACGACTTCACACCACATCAATCTTCTCTGATCTGTGCCAGCAGGCATCTGGCATTGTCAGCCTTTTGAGTTTTATTCCTTAAAGTTAGTCCTCTTCTCTTTTGGTTACAGCTGCTAATGGGTCACTCTGCTGTGATTTATGGTATGTCCATAAAAGGTTATGGAAACAGCACATAACTCCCTGAGCAACCCTATCCATCAGGGCAGAGTCACAGTAATCACCTATTTATCTCCTGTTCAATAGATTTGCTACAGTGCTCATTATGAATTCATTTAAACTGATGTACAGTGTCCCATTATGTTCTAATGGTGATGAGAAACATGACAAAACAAATGCTGTTTTAAAATTGCAAAATGCATCTTGTGCAGCAAACTGCATTACTATGGCTACTGATGGATTCTTACTTTTGGGGCCTGTTTGTTTGCTTGTACGTTAAAACTTCCTCCCCAAATTCTCATCGCCCCTTGGGGGCACTGCTCGTTGCTGTATAGGCGAACACACACTGTCAGTGTGCACAGCTGCCCTTGCAGTGGCGCCCGTGGAAGGCTGTGTGTCCCTGATTTGGGGACATGGCTGCTAGGCTCTAGCAGACCTGCTCCCCGGCTGCCGGAGGCTGTTTCTCCCTCTGCTCCGGTGTCTCGCTGTGCAGGATGGCACAGCCCGGTGGGGATCACAGGGCTGGTGTCTCCGCTGCGGAGGCAGTGATCTCTAGCTGGGGTACGATGCACAGGAAAGGGCCAGGAGCTGCTGTTTGGCCCCAGAGAGGCCTGTGTAAACTCTCCTGGCTGCCGGACGGGAGGTGATGAAGGTGTTATTCACACCGTTTTATGCATACAGGGCATTCTGCTTCATTTATGGATAATCCATATCCTTTTTAATTAGCTGTTGTTAGCAGAGTACTGCCAGGAGATAATCATGCCGTTTGTTGACTGGGGCCCGGACCTCCATCCTTCTCACTCTGAAAACATTGGCCTCAGGGGGCTGGTCCCAGCTCATTGCACTGGCCTGGCAGGGCTCCCCCCTCCCTGGCATAGCTCAGCTAGCAGGACCTCCACTCCTCCAGAGAGCACAGGTGCCATTCCCTCTCCCCCATAAAATCCCCCCAGTCACGGGATGCACCTGTGTATCCACGCCACTGCCAGCACCATGGTGCCAGAGCTGCCAGGAGCGGAGGCGACCCTCCTTCAGGGTCACGCTCAGACCACTGTCCTTCCTCAGTGCTCTGTTTGTACGGACGTGCCCTGACCTGTCCTCTGAGATGGTCTCCCAGCCCCTCGGTAGCCAGACCTTGCACCCAGGCGCTGCTGCACACAGGTAGCAGCACCCAGAGGCAGCAGCACCCAGGGGCTCACGGCTCCCTCGGAACTGGCTCAGCTCGAAGGTGAGGTTCATGCACAGGTAGGCTCCTCCACCGCTGCTGGACGCCACAGCAGCCCAAGCTGCTCGCCATTGTACAAGTTGGTGACCCCCGCAGTCCACTGCTGGGGAGGGCGAGTGGCTTCTCTGCCAGCCCTGGCCCTGGGCAACCGCGCACTTTCTGGCAGGCGGATGTCTGATGCCACCAACCTGCACTTTCATTTGGGGCATCTGCATTTGGCTGCAGCGGCACCAAGTTACTAACTTTGTTATGTTTGTAAATGAACCTCTTCATCTGTGTTCCCCAAACGTGGACAGAGTTGGTGCAACACCATGGGGCATTACCAGATGTTCAAACACTCTCAAAAGAATGAAGAGAAAGGTTAAATCTGTCCCTTATGTCCTGAGAAATATCCTCCCCATGCCCCACCAATGCACATTCATCTGGACTCTTTGGGCTTTAAGTTTATGCAAATGCATTGTGAATGTTACCTAGCCTTCCTTAAATGCTGTTGGGAGAAACAGAGATGTAAGGAAGGTCTCGATTGCCACCACAATAGTGACAGACAGTAACTGCTAGTCATGGGACTTTCCAGGATGATGGCGGGGGAACAACCAGAAAAAAATGGTTGTAATTCAGCTCCAAAGACACAGGAGCATGAGTGCAGCCGAAGAGAGGAGTGTGAGTGCCAAAACTGATCGAATCTGGAAGTGGGGCTAGTCAATAAGGGAAGAAACTGAGTAGACTAACTGAGGAACCTAAGCGAAGGGCAAGTGAGTCATGCCGTAACTGGACACATGCAGATCAGGCATCCCAGTCTCCCCTGTATATCCAGTTTCTCCTTCCCAGCTCCATCTGGTCTTATGTAGAGACAGACCAGCCACCTCCATATCTGCAGTGAATGAGCTGCCCTTCCACGGACAGACAGCCATACCTCCTTGTTGTACCTGGGCCTGTATCCTGCCCTCAGCTGCCCTCTCAGAGAAGCAAAGCTGGGAGCCCATTCTCTGCGGTGGCTTTGTGGCATTTACTCCTCAGCGATGGTGCGTCCTCCTCCCCACCTCCCCGTCCCTGGTAGAAGCCATCCCCGGTGCTGACCCGACAGCCGGCTGTGTGCGGGTCAGTGCCAGCCTTCAGCAGGGCCAGGCACAACCCCAGCCCATCGCTCTGGGGCTGCAGGTGGCTTGACTGACACCTGTGACCATACTGGCCATGCTGCACCACTGCACCCCTAGTACTGCCCCTAATATTTCATAGTGCAAGCCTCTTCCCTGCTGTTACACTCAGGAGGTATGGATTTGTAGTGTTGCTAAATCATTTTCTGTGAGACTTGAAGCAACGTTCACAGTGCTGTGATGTCTTACAGCACTGAGGGGAGGAAGCCTGGTTTAAAATAAATAGAAACAAAGATTGGACTACTAGTCTGCTGATAAACAGGAGCAACTGAAATAAACCTAGTGAACCCAAGGAAGCAAATGTCATACATGCAGCAGAGATGAGCTTTCATCCGTGCTATATTGCCTGCCTCTGCTTTGGGATCCTGCCAGGGTCTTGCAGAGCATATAGGAGTGTGTTGGGGCGGGGTGGGCAGGAGCGAGTCTCTCTTGTTCACATCAGAGATGTATTTTCATTCTAAGCAATTCTTTAATGCCTTCAAACGGAGGCACACTGGACTAACAAGACAGCTCAGAAAGCTGTTTACTCCCTTTCCCGGCTACTGCTAAGAACATCAGCCAAATAGTTTGACTAACTGGAGGGAAAGATAGCTTTAAGAATGGTTATGCCATGCAGAGCTGTTCAGAATAGCCCAGGAAGAGATGGCACAGTGAGCTCATTTTGTGAAGACTGGCATAAGCTTTGCAGCAGGTTGTGCCAAATGTCTTATTGCATCATATTCATCTCTGCAATTCTAGGGATACTTTCATTTTGCAGGTGTGGAGAGGCATTTCCAAAACCAAATGAGACTCCTAATCATGAAGTAATGATTGTTCTTGGCATACTGCTTGATGTATGAAAGCAAACTTTGGCGTGAGCTGCTGTGGTGCCAGCTCTAGTCAGCGTCTCAGCAGCCTGTCCAGTCCAGAGCAAGACAAGAGATGGAGCTCCTCCAGCCTGTGTCAGCGTCTTCTAGAGAGATGCCTTGCTGCGGTGTCCTTCACTGCAGCTGCAGGTGCTGAGTACAACAGATGCTACTATCACATTACTGCCTCAGAACATTATACATTTATTTCTATGCAAAACCAGCTCATGGGCCTTGTCACTTTTCCATCATGCCAGGAGATTTCTTGCAGCCCAGCATGGAGCTGCCAGCACAAAGCTCTCTGCTCACATCAGCCCTGTGCCTCATTTTGTGCTTTCAGACAGAGAGAGAAGAGTCGGTTTCACCTTCCACTTGCTGTGGTAGGTCTCTTTCAAATGAGGCTGGTTCCCATAGCCCTGTGCTACCAGGAGGAGCAGTGGTTTGTGTCTGACCTCTCCCTGGACCACAACTTCAGCACTGGCGGCTCAGCATGGTGAGGACACTGCCTGCCACCCAGCTGCTGCGGGGTCCTTCTGGACTGACTCCAGCCACCCTGCCCTGGAGCTGGGGGGGTCCTGTGGTCTCTGTGGGGAAGCTGCCTGCCCTCGGAAGGAAAAGGCTCCCTGGGGCGTTCTGAGGCAGAGCGCATCAGGACCTCCAGCCACTTGGAGGGCACCAGCCATCGTGTCCATGGCGTGCAAGGTATCGGGCTGGAGTGGGGTCAGCGGCAGGGAGTTACTGCAGCAGCGCTTTTGTAAGGAGCAGCGTGGTGAAGCAGCATGCTTTCAGTCGCCGCTGTCAGACCTGCCTCCAGCCAGCCTATTTCTCCGGGGGGGGGGGAAATGCTGAATTTTTATGGAAGGTCACAGAAGAGAGATACACAGTGCTCTTGGCCAGAGATTTTGCCTACTGGAAACAAATAATAATATTCTGTTATTCTGTTTCATTTAAAATAATAATTCAGGCTGAAAATCCATGGCAGCCTTTGTATGAAGGCAGAGGGCAGTTCTGAGTCAGTCATACCACCGAGGGGCTCTCAGCTGCTGTTTGTACCGCACAATAGATTTACAGCCGCAAGTGCAGTCCCATTTTCTCCCAGCACTCAGTGTGCAACAGGGACTGCCGTAATGGTTGCTTCTCCACGGGTGTCTCATGCAGTGCACCATTTAAATTCTGTTTGCAGAAGTGCAGTGCCTCAAGGAGATGCCTGCAGCCACTGTCTGCCAGAATGCTGCTCCGCAGCTGCCCTCCCAGCCCCTGCTTGCAGGGGCTTTGCTGACAAGGAGCTGCAGCACCAAGGGCTGCTTTTCCCTCCAGGGAAGGCCAACGTGTCTGCCCTTTGCCCAGATTTTCTTCCTAAAGCAGTAGCTTGGCCGTAGTTCTGCAGCATAGTGCTGCAGTCTCCTAGGATGTAGGGTACCTGCAAAAACAGCCCCAAAGGTCCCAGCTATGTCTGTGATCTACCCAAGTAGCTGATGTCTGGAGAGGGAAGGACGGGTCCAGGAGGGTTCGGACCTCCTTGCCTTTCCATAAAGTCCTGTATTCGAGCAGTTTGACCACAGCTTTTTGAAAAAGGGGTGCAGTGGGAGTTTATGGCAAAAAGACATCTCCGGCAAAAGGACGTGTGCGAAGAGCAAAATCCTCCTTCCCTCGTCAGCCTCTGTTGGCAGTACTCTGGGTGCCTCAGCCTCCCAGGGCTGTCTCCTTTCCCTACAGAGCTGCCCTGGACATCCAGCCCTTTGTGCAGGGTGCCCACAGCCTTGTCAGAGAGGGCAGAGAGGCCCCAAAGCACCCGTGAAGGGTGGGTGCTGTGGGGAACCTGGCATGGCGGGGAGAGCTGGAGCCTCCAAAGACATGGCTTGTACCAGGCTCTTGCAGACCCAGGAGGGGCTGGTGGGAGGGGAGGTGATGTATAATCTCCCTTCTCCCCTTTCCAGGCTTTGGAAACAGTAATGGAGACCCTGTTGTACCTGTGACGATGCCATAAGCCAGAGGTGTCCAGCTTCTCTCACTAGCACTAGGTCTTTCCTCCCCAAACTTGCCGACTTCTACGGGGAGTGTGATCTGGGCTTCGGTTCCCTTGGAAACCTGGGAGCAGAGGCCTCAGTGTGAGATCATTTGGATGCCATCCCAGAATCTTACCACCAGGCAAAACCTGCACAACCAGCCAACTAAAAAAGTGTATCCTGATGTGAGATCACAGAAATGCTGTGATAAATGGAGAGAGAAGTCAAGGCCACTAATAGCTATTAATTTTTTAGATTGGACCTGCCCTTTACCTTGGGATTAGTGACAGAATTTCCTTGTGTGCGCATGTGGACTTGTAAACCTCTGATGTGTCAGAGGCTTGTATGCATTTAAAACCACAGAAGCAAAATAAGGCCCAGTGTCAGTTTTCAGCTATTTTAAATCAGCCTTTTGGAAGTGCAGTGCAGCACCTCCCCTGCCAGAAACCACTTCGTTCGGTGCCTCTTGGACTGATCAGCCTCTGCCTTGGGAGCAGGGACGGTTTCTGTACCTCAGCACCTGATAGAAGGGTCTTCCCATCAGTTCACAATATTTCACTGGCAAGTCAGGTGCTTCTGAATTGCCTCTTTTTAAGTCATAGCACACCACATGCACAGTCAAACCCACGCTCACCATCACTGCCCAGTGTGACTCCTCACAGCCACTTACAAAGATTTCCTCTAGTTCTTGGGCTCAAAATGCGACTAAATAAGGGTGAGTGCTAAGAGTGCTCAATATCATTAAATCCTTTGGCTCCTGGCAACAGCTGTCATATGTGGTATAATTAAAAGAAATGTGTTGCCTGGAGTATTAATTAATAGGCAAATAATCAGCACTGTACCTGTGCACCTGAGCTCTTCAATCACACTGCAAAAGTGCAAGCGCTGGCCACTTTGCTTGAAAGCCAACTGTGCACATCAGTGCATTAAAATGGTCCCTCACTTATTGTGGTTTCATTAAAGGAAGTTTAGTGAAGAAATCTCATTTTCACAGATGCCAGTCATCTAAAAAATCCTCAATTTTTACTGAGTGCAAATTAATTATAAAACATCCATGTAGAGAGAGGATGCAGGAAAAAAAGGTGAATTTTCACATTATTTAAGACCTATCCCCCCCCAATTTTGTCTTTGTGTCTGTTTTCTCATCTCCATTTCAAGAACAGGGGGCTGCCTGCTGCTGCCCAGGGCTCAACACCCATGGGCAATGACTGGGGTGGGCTATTGCTCCCCAAAATGTGCACCCTGAAATGCCAGGGAGGGTGAAACACTGGACATTTTTGAAAAGTCAACATGTCAGGTGAAGCACAAACAAATTTACAGCTGCAGCTAGTTTCAAGTGCAGGTCAAAAATGGCATCCTTGGATATTGCAGTATCCCTTCAAGGTGCAAGTGAGGGAGTTAGCAACATTTCTCTGGGATAAAACAACCATAGTCCTTGTGGTGGGAGGCTGAGCCTGGGTGGACGAGAGTAGCCGGCGTATCTACAGGGTTATGAGCTGGTGATGCACAGGAGGAGATGTTGGAGTGCAACAGAGATGGTGAGCGAGTCTGCACGGCGTCACACAGACAGTCCATCTAGCCCCACAGCCCATCTCCCTCCATGGGCAGGGCGGGTGTTGAGTGGCTGTTTTCCACAGTGTAATCTCCTGCTTTCCACCACTCTATGCTGAGGGTAAATGCTCTCTGCATTTAAGGTTAAAGGCTCTCAGTGGAATTTTCTTCCAAGAATTTGTCTTATTGATTTCTCAGTTATCTATACTTTTGGTCTCTGTAACAGTCCATCTCAACAAAAAGCACCATTTATTTACACGTTACTTCTGTTGCTTCAGAACTGTTGCCTGATATTTTTATTTGATCTTCCCGGTTCTTGCACAAAAGAAAGAGCAAGTAGATTAGTTGCTTTCTCCATGCTGGTTATTTCTTCCAGAACACTAGCACTTCCTTGCATTCATTTCTCTCTTTCACAGTTTGAGGACTCCTTTTCAATTTACTCATTATTTAGTTCTATTCTCTGTTCCCCTCTTTGAATCACAGATTGATTTAGGCTGAAAAGGACATCCGGAGGCCTCTGGTCCAATTGCCTGTTCAAAGCAGGGATAACGTCAAAGTCAGATCAGGTGGCTGTACAGCCTGGTTTTACCTATCCTGCATTCCACCCTTCCAGTTCGTATGTCCCTGCTTTGGCTTCCAGGGTGCTGTGGCAGACAATGCTGGAGGCATTGCTAAAGTCAGGATGAACAATATTCATTGCTCACTGGTTTCCCCTCATCCACAGAGCCAGCCGTCTCACCGCAGAAGGCTATCGGGTTGCTTTGGCATAATCTGCCTTTGGTAAACCCGTGCTGGCTGTCCCCAAGCCTCCAACACACCTGGGCCTGGCTGCCAGCGGGATCTGCTCCATCACCTCCCTAGGGTCTGAGGGGAAGCTGTCCATGCTACGGTCCCTGACTGTCCCTCTCGCCTCACTCAAGGACGAGGCAATGCTTGCCTTCACTGCAGCCGCTGAGGACTGCCCCGGCTGCTGGGACCTTTTGGTGAAGCTGGAGAGCAGCATTGCAAGGACACCAGCACCTTAGGGTTCATCATCAGATGCATAATAGCATAGTGTTACTTGTAACAATTTCTGGCAGGGAACTTTCTTTTCGGCAACTTACAAGCACCGAGCTGACATTTTCCTACTTCTATTATAACTCCAAGTTGTCATTCCTGAGTGGCAGTGATCAGCTTTCACAGCTCATCAGGGTCTCTGTACAATTCAGATTGTTTCCTGCATGTCCATAATTTTAATGTTTATCAACACTGAATTTCACCTGGCACATCTGCTCAGGGAGGTGCTGAGATGCAGTTTGCTGCGTGACTGCGCTTGCTCCATTTGTGTTTTCCATCGCACCCCCCTGGGAGGCTGGCTTGGTGGGTCGGCGACTTCTGGCCGCCTGAACACGCGTGGTACCCTGTCACCCTGTCTGAGCCGGGCAGCAGCAGAGGGGACGTGCAGTGACAGCCCCCCCGCACCGCCTCCAGCCCGCCGGACAGGGGCTGTGGATGCATCTGCTGCTGCTGAGGGTTTGCTAACTGGGGGTGTCGGGGTGCACGGCAGCCTGGGTCTGGTGTAACGGCTCCCTTCCCAACGTCAGCTTTCGCAACGTGGTTTGACAGCTCTCTTACCTGAATGGGACACGTCAGGTAAGGATGGAGGAAACCAGCGTGCTGCTCAAGTGAGAACTTGTGCATTGTCTGGCCATGGCATGCTTCCTGTTAATCACTTACACAAATTAACTGTGACAGTCAGTGAGAAACTCTCCTATTTTTAGACAGCAGTGCTTTAGGAGATTTACCTCGCTTCACAAAGAAGTGCTGGATTTTCAGCTTGAAGTAAACATGAGCTGCACTAAAAGACTTTGTCAAGCAGAGCAGAGAGCATCTCTAGTTTAAACACCATTGCACAAGAAGAACTCATATCTGTTTTCTGCTCAAAACTTTTCCACTCTTCTTTTTCCTTTTGACCAGTATTGCATGTTGTTTAACAGAACAGGATTAGTAAAGACTTACCATGAAAACCCCGTGAAGCTGCCTGCTGAGTCCCTGCTGGTGGTGGTGTCTGGTTGTGTTTGCAGTGGTACCTGGGGACAGCAGCCCGAGGAGGAGCAGCGATGGAGCGGTGCTCAGAGGTTGCTGAGATGCTGAGGGAAGCTCCGGGATGCCAGGAGCTGCTCATGCACTCCAGCCGGTTGTGTGACAGCCTCTCCATCCAAAACCCGTGGTGCTTCTGCCAGAGGTCAAGTTAAAAGCCAAAGCAGTATAGGTGCAAGCCCCAGGCTCTGTCTCTTTTTCTGTCAGGGTTTTAGAAACCAAGTGAAGGAAGTGGAAACAGATGAGAGAAAAAAAGAGCTAGCATTATTTCATAGTACTTGAGAGGGGTTTTGCCAGTTTCAGACATTTCAGGGGTATATATTTCTGTTATATCCATATGGCAGATGGCTTATCTGTACCATAACAGGAATAGTTTTCTTCCCAGATTTGTGACCATTTATTCAAATACAGTTTTATGCAGATTTGCTCTGGAATCCATGTTCAGCTGCTCCCCTGAGTGCTGAGAGCCCCTCAGCTGAGCAGAGGCGGCACCTTGGTGCTAGAGCACTGCTCGTCCGTGGAGCCATGCAGGCACACTGAACCACTCCCTATCTGCTGAAATCATAAAATAATTTAATTTTCTTCTGTATGTTGGGGGAGAAAAATGTCCCCGTTGCATTTGCAGGACTGACTTTCAATTTACCAGTCACTCATTCTTCTTTGTTCTTGGTTCTCTGTTTCCATTCTTTGTCTTGTTCATACAATGCTTCGTCTTTTCTTTCTACAGCACTGATGAAAGGAAAATTCTTCACAAGTTAGTGCTTTTCCCTGCAGATGTGTCAATGTATGTTTTTTAACAGCTGCACCATCTGCCTTTGTCATGCTATGGCATCCAGGATGCTTTTCACCCTAGTCAAGCCACTGATAATCAAAATTATGATCATAATATAATGATGATGGTAACAATAATAAATGATGAGGAGCTGCTTTTTAATCAAAGCTTCTTTTTTTTTTTTTTTTTTTTTGTTATCCTATAGAAAGAAGTCTGGGAATGTAACAAGACCAACTTAAATAAAAAAATGGTAAGTAAAACTAAAATGGTAATGTATTTGTTCCTGACTGGCTATAAAAGGATGCAAAATTAAAGAAACACTTCAAAAGTGAGAAAAAAAATACATCCTAGAAAACCTGCCTGTGCTTTGTAACGAGGCCTTGCTGACTTTGGGGAACTCTCTCCATCGGGTGACAGTCAGCTCTGTGGCTGTAGGTGCCAGGCCCACGGGCACCAGTGGGGCTCCGAGGAGACACGGGGGGGTGCGGAGGGGGAACTGCGCTTGCCTGGGGCAGGACTGCGCACAGACAGGGACGGGGCAGAGAGGGGCCATGTGGGCACACACACGCGGTGTATAAACGTGGCACACATATATGCTTGAGTGCTGGGGAATTGGGCAACCCTGCGTATTGCTGTTGTCTCTATATAACATTTCTCATAAACTGGGGAGCTTCAAACAAATTAGTTTCATTCATTCAGCCTTCATGCAAGGTTGAATAACTTGAACACAAACCAGAGTCTATCTAAGGTGATTGCAATAACGGTTTTTGCAAATTGTTTAATTAAACAACTTCTGAGCAATTTCTTCAAACGGTTTCACTTTCACTGCCTGTGGACACTGTAGTGCTCACCACATCTGGCTGCATGGATGCTCGGTGGGTGCTGGATATTTGAGGCCAAGCACAGAAAGGATTTTTGGCTTTGAAGAGCAGAAGGAAAGCAATAAATAAAACTGAAATTTCTAAATGCTATTCTGTTTTACTAATTTTAGATGATTTAATACTTGACATTTCCTAGGAAGCTTTGGTAAACCTTTGCTTTCGGTAGTTTTCTCAGTCATCACCTCCAGGTATTTCTCAGCTGATTATGCCTTGTAGAGGTATGGGGTCAGGCAGAAAGCAGAAACTAAAGAAAATCCTGAAGAAGATGGAAAAAAAAAAAGTATTTTAAATATCTCCCAAGATGTTCAAAAGAATAACAATGTTATTTCTATTTATAAATTAGCACTAACCGTAAATCGTTCCTTCCTCAGACACTGTGCTTTGTTCTTAGCAAGGTTCCTCTGGGTTTGTGATGTTATACCTGGGATGTCATTACTTTTCTGGGATTTGTTTTATCCATTTCTTCTCTCTGAGCTTCATAATCCTATGCCAGAGCTATCCTTATGACTAATTCCTGGGCAGCAGTGCTATGCTGTGTCACAGAAAAAAGAGTTACCAGGGAGGCAAAACAAGGAAAGAAGGACCCAGAGCTCACCTGGGGGAAGAACATGGCCCATGCTCCCCTGGATGCCCAGGGCCAAGGGACAACCAGCTCATGGACCATGTGCCAGCAGGCACTGGGATGCACCTCCCTTTGCTCTCTCCTTAAAATTGTGTAAAGTGATTTGGTGAAAAAGGAACAAGGATTGGTCATTGACACAAGCAGCGGATAATCTTCTCCTGCTGGCTTGTGAATAATGGACACAAATTTTGGTCTGGCAAGGAAAGTAAAAAATGCACCCATTCTCGTTAGGGAATTATCAGGTGCATTGTGAAAGAAAATCCTTCCTCACATTTTGAACTTCTGGTAAGAATTTCATCAGAGGTAAGCAGCTTTGCAGCAGCCATTCTCACAAGCTTGTTCTCTGGCTTTATCTGTTTGCGTTGAGGCTTTATGATCTGCCCTTTCAGTAGCATTCCTTTCTTGTTCAATGGCTTTTAGCCAAGTTGGTTAATCATTTCTGTTAACTTCGTTTTAGTCTGAACAATTTTAGCTCCCTTGAATGCCTTCTTGTTTCTTATTAAGACACTAGCTACTACTGGTGAAAGATGACTGATTGCAATAGCTGTAGGCAGACCCCATGCTGATTAACAAGCCACTTGAAAATAATATGCTCTTTAGCCATTAGAATTATTAATAGTAGCTTTGCTTTCCTTTCTCGGGGCATTTAACACTCTAGGATTTAAAGATTTAGCCAATCGAGAGAATTAAGCTTTTAGCTCATAGTGGACTCCAAACTCAATCTCTCTAGCTGGAAAGGGGCTATGCGCTCATTTTCTTTTCAAGACCCCATGGTGTTTGATATTTCAGTAGAAGCTTAATTGCTAAAACTGTTCCTGATGACCTGCAGCAAGACTGACTACTAAAAGGAGGAGCTTATGCAGCTGTAGCTGAATGGACAGGCCATGTTCACTGACCTGGAAGATTCTGTACTGCCTTTGACAAGTCCCGTAGCAGCTGTCTTATTTGCTGTGCATAAATCCAAGGGAAGACCTTTTCCTGGCTACTGGTCTTTCCTAGGGTTAATGGCATCTCTCTCTGTGCTTGGATTGCCATGTGCAAATCATCTTTCAATATACAAATATCACCTAGAAGAATAATGTGGATTTAAAGACTTGGAGAGATCTTTCTATCCCTCTCCAGTGAATAAAATTTTGCTTTACATTTATGCCAGTAGCACGTTGTTTTGTTGCTCATCTCCACTGAAAGCTGATAGAAATTTTGCATATATTATGCTCAAATTATCCTACACCTCATTTAAGGCATGCAAAAGGGGGTGATACACTGTAGTACGGCAGTGCTGTTGCTGCTTCCCAGGACTCCGACAGTGCTGCAAAAGATGTCGAGATCACATGGAGCATCGCCTGCAGGAGCCGGGTCAGAGAGAGGCAGCAGGCGTTTCTAACCGAAATTTTCATTCTGCCTGGCTTTTACGGGTTCTTTACCTTATAAGACCGGGTATTAGTAATTAATATTTCCACTTTGATGCAGGTTAAAGGGAAACTGGGATAGGGTAAAATCTTATAGCTCTTCCTGGGCTCTCTATCCGCCCCCATGGGAGCAACAGTTACGCAGATCTGCGACGCCGTTGAGCAAAACAAAGCTGCAGCTCACATATAGGATGTTCTTTCCTTCTGTCTTTTTAAATTTTTTTTTAAAAATGCCCCTCTATCCATCATATCACAGGGCAAGGGGTAAGGCTGTATTTCAGCCTCTCTTGGAGAGGTGATTTAGTTATTAGTGTTAAGAAGGAGTTTCCTTGAATGACAGCCCAGCAACCCGTGGTGTTGTTGCTGTTAAGCTACTGAAGCTCCTTCATGTGTGAGAAGAAAACATGTTCCCCTGGCAAAGGCACAGTCTTGCAGTGCTGAGCAATATCCACACATGAAATGTTTGCCTAGGACAGAACAGGACTGCTCCTGTGCTATGAACAGGATCCAGACCCAGCCTGCCCTAAAAGTCCTGTTTACAGCAATTAAGCCAATTCACTCCAGTCTTTAAAAATATTTCACCATACTCAGGTGCTGTGACACTTCCTCAGGCAGCCCAGTAAGTGAAAATAACGTAATACTGGTTTATTTGATTAGGTTTTTCTGCTGATTACTGGGAATACCCCTACATATTTAAAATATTGATATTTGGATTGCATTTAGCTACAGAATCTTTATGCATATTTCTGAAAATTTAGCAGTAAAAGAATGTCTGCCTGGCATAATAATTAGAGATACAACAATAAATCTTCCTTTAAAAATGGATGGCTATGTTCCATGTACTAAAAACCCAGAATGAAACACAAGAATAATATCTTCCCCTCCAATGCTTCTGCCGACAGCAGAGATGTCCTCAGGAGGGGGAACCCGAGAAGGAAGATCAGATTTTGCGCTGGGTTGGCTTCAGCTGTGCAGAGATTAGTGGCTCCCAAGACCGTCTTGCAAAAAGGGAATCTGCCGTCTTCTCGTCTCACTTCTTCCAATTGAAAGCAGTCTCAGAGCTTTCATCAGACAATCTTGCTTTCTGCTACCTGAAAGCAGCAATTTGAGAAAACACACAAAATCTCCAAAGAAAACCACTGTCCAAAATTCTGCCCTCTGGCAGACAGCATCAGAGGATGAACAGAAGTTTTCTCTCAATAAGCAGAAGATACCTTGAAAAGGTACTCCCAGAGTAAGGCATCTCCCTCTGCTGATCATTTGATGTGGAGCACGAGCCTCTACAAATGAGTTCAATTCATGGGGAAGGGATTAGAGGCTTGGTGGGCTGAGACTCAAGGCTTTCCTACAGCTCGGTCTCACTGCTCTCTTTCTGGTTTACGCTTCTTTTACACACCACGATCCAGCTGTCCTTCGGTAACAGACTGTGCTCTGTGTCAGCTCCAACTCGAGTGCCTGACCTTGCTATGCACAGTCGTGATAAGAATGATCGAGATTGCTTTGTCTTCCATCACAAACAAAGCTGGTACCTCAGCTGTAAAAATCCATGATTTATCTTTGCCCATTTCTTCCATTTTATGTAATGCATGAGATGGGCACAAATGCTGTGTTAGAGTTGTTAATGAGCTTCCAAATTCCGTGCTACTTTTGTGCTGGATAAATGTGGAGTAATTACTGTAATCCTTACATGGAAAATCAAAGCAACATAAATGCCACCAAAACTCAGAAAGCTTGGGATTAACAACTTTGATCTATTTACAAGCAAACACTCTTGTAAATGGTTTAAAGGAAATAATGGTGATATGCACACTCCACATAGTCATCACAAAAAGGAAACTGTACAACAAAACATTCATCAGAAATCGCTGTGAGTGAATGATGACTCCCTTCAGGAAAATCAGAAACGCACTGAGTTATAAGCACTGTCTAGAAATGAGGAATAAAATGAATTGAAATGAAGCAAGCCATGAGATCACTAGTGGAAGTATTAAAATATTACGGTTATGGGCTAAGCACAAGTAAAAGTGTCCCCATGTTCTAGCTGGAGGTCTGGGAGTGAGTTTCCTTAACAAGTATCTCACGTCAAAGCTGGTGTTTTCTGATCGATGCAGGCAACTACCAGTCTGTGAATGTGACTTGAACAACATGCAAGGTGTTAATTTAGAAGCAAAGGATAATTAAGGACATGGATTTAACATACAGCATGCATTTACTGAAGGTAAATCACACCCAAAAAAGCTGAGAGCTGATTTTCTAGGCAAAGGACACACTCAAAATTGCATCTATCTGAAAATCCTTAGTGAACCTGATATGCAGCCACATAGGAAATGAATTTGTGTTACTCCAAAAGACAGGCATTAGCAGAGAAAGGGGATTTAGTGGGGAGCACTGTAAGGAAGAATATCAAGCTCCAGTATATGTTCTTTTACATTTTCATGAGAGATACTGGGAAAATATTCTGGCTGTGCTAATTAAATTTTTCAGTAGCAAAAAACTTCTGAGATCTTTACAGTACAGACAAGGCTTGGGACAATCTCAAAAGATGGCCTTGAGTATTGAAGCTATCCGCATGATGCCACAGGCTGGAATATTTGATTATTTATACTGATGAAAATACTACGGTTTTGGAAATATGGTAAATGTATGTACGTATATATTAAATATATAAACATGTAGTAATTATATACACCTATATAATGCACATATAATACATACACAATATGTGTATATATCTCTGGAAGACAGCCCTTCCAATCCTCCACTCAAATATGGCCAGCCTGGAGGTCAGATCCAACATAAAAATTTGGCCAGGTTGCTCAGGGCCTCTCCAGTTCAGCTCAGATATCCCCAAGGATGAAGATCCTGCTGCATCTCCAGGGCTTTGCTCCAGCATCTTGCCACCTGCATGGTCAAAAGCGTTTCCCAGTACCTGATCACACCTTGCTTTGTTTCAGCTGGTGTCCTGCGCCCCTGCCCACCCTGCGAGAGCAGTAAGATGCCTCTTCTGCCTGTCACCTCTGCTTGTGCAGCATTGCTTCTCCCCACCCAGGGTCCAGTATGCCTCTTTTTCAAAGTGCTTCAAAATAGGAGTTTTTTTGAAAATATGTACTCGTACACGTGTTGAAAATATGTACCATCACAAGGCATCAGCACTCCGGTTAAGCCTTCATCCATTTCTGTAATACACAGATTATATAAAGTGATAAAGGACAACTAGTTCAAAATTGCTCTAATAGCTTTCTGATAGTCCAAGCTTATGGCTAGCATACACCATAAAGATCCCTCTGGCTGCTTCACACATATTTGAAAATGTTATTTAGAGGATGGGCTGTACTGAAAAACATTACATCCTGTGTACATTACATTACTCTTCCAAAAAGATTACTTCCTGAAGTTTCAATTAGCATACCAGGTCTCCAGGTAAAATAAAAAGAACTCACTGGAACGTCAACATATTTTGCCATGAAATTTTCTGTAGCTTTTCACAGAAAACAGCATTCCACAGCTCCCATTCTCCGTGCCTTTCTTTCAGCCTCTCCTTCATCAATCATTTGGAGCTGGTGATACGTTTCCATTGAAAATCATATTGTGATACAATGCAGTGTGACAACCACAATTTGGCACAACATGACACATCAGCTGAGGAAACAGCAAGGAGCATTTCCCTGAAACCGCGGTTTCGAGAACAAATCAATTACTGCAGCAAAGCTGCTGCTCAGAAATTAAACAACCTTGATTATCCTCAAGTACATTTCAGATCAGAGGAGCTCATGCTGGGGCTTGTTCAGGGTTAGCAGGAAAGCTTTATTTCAGGGCACTCGTAAGAAAGGATGTAGCAGTCCCATCCGTATTGATAAACCCATCTATTACTTATTGTAGCCCAGCTGTTATGTGGAGATCCTTGGACAAAACAACAAACCAAATTAATATGTGTTCTTTGTGACTCCTCTGTCACCTCTTCATTCCAAATGTAAAAATGGATTAAAAGGAGAGGTATAAGCCGCAGTGCAAACAGCAGCGCTACTCAGTGTTCACAGTGACTCAGAAAGATATATTGCCTTTTCCCTTCACTTTTGGACGTTGCTGGTGACAGTGAGAAACCCAGAGCAAAACCAGCAGCTGGCAAAATCCTGGCCCACGCCAGCCACAGTTGCACAAAAACGCCTGGCGGCCGAAGGAAGGTTGTCCTGGGCCAGCCCTCACCCACCCCTCAGCAGCATCCCTCCGGGGCAGACTTTGTCATCGCCCAGGGACTGGACGTCCCCCCCAGGTCCTTCTGCCCCTTCCCTGCCCCATGTCCCACGTGGACAGGATTCCTGGAAACACTTGCTCTTCTACCTGGTAACTCAGTCAATAACTAAAACTCTGTGTGGGGAAGCCACTCAATATTAATTTTTATTCTTTGGTATCAACTTTTGAATGTAAGGATTTTCACTCAGCCGACAGCACTGCACACATTACGGACTAATAGAGTGTGGAGTTTATCTCCCAAACAGAAGGTTGTGTTGAGTTATGGAAGCATAAAATACATATACCTGAAAACAGGAGAGGGGCTGTCACAAAGGAAATAATGATCTGTCTTAAGGGTGCCCTTACTGGCCAATACAGCTATGACATTGATCATGAAAATTCTACATACAAGTTAATTTTTCTTGTTGTTGTTCAGCATAATTTAAGGTTGAAAAGGCACCGGGAAGTGAGCCATTCAAAAAAAATCTGTGCCAAATAAAGTAGTCCTCCCCAGAATTACAGCTGTTGTACAAGACTGCGATGCGTAGGACGCGAGCCGCAGCTGGCAGCTTTTGCTGCTGACCCGGTGCCTCAGAGCCAGGCGTCTGGCGCGGCGAGGCCGGGCAGGGCTGCTCGCCCGCGGCACACGGCTCTGCCGGCGGCACCACCCGCGCCAGCACCTGCCTTTGGCCTGCTTGTTCACTTGGCTCTGCTCGCAATGCAGCTCAGGCCTAGACCGCAAAACGTTAAAACGGGAAGAAATATTTCCTAGCGCACCATGGTTTTGATGCTTTCGTTATTTTAGTCTCGTTCCCAACTACAAGAAGCGCTCAATCCAAACCACACCAGACCTCAAATCGATGCGGAAGCTGGTTTGTGCCTTTTCTCAATCGGAGCTACCGTTCCATTTGCTTTGTTTTTGCCCTGCGAATGATTTTTACCATCGCAGCTGTTGACAGCAGCACTCAGCTCCCCCCTGCACTCTCCCTACTTCCGCACGGCCACCCCCGACCACCCGGCTCCCGCCGCCTGCCCGGCAGGCGCAGCGCATCCCGGCTGCCTCCTCGACGGCGACGGGGGGGGACGCGTCGCGGCTCCGGGTGCGCAGGGACCCTTCCCGGCCGCGCAGTGCCCCGGCGCCGGGCTGTACTGGGGGTCTGGCTGGGTGCGGGGTGCGTCCCACCCGCAGGACGGTCCCTCTGTTCGCCGCAAGCGCTGCATGTGCACGCACAGTTGAGCGACACGGACCACCGTGTGCTGTCCTCGAGAGACGTCTCTCGGACGTGGCGAGATGGGGAAGGGGCTGTGGCGCTCGGCTGCCACGGGGCTCTGCTGTGCACCCAGTGCTGCTCCCTGGCCACGAGATTGGGTGCTTCTGTCCAAATTCATACTTTTTTCTAAACTCGCCGGGAAGACGCATAGATCTGTGCGTCTGTGCGACCAACCGCGTTGAGCGTGAAAGTTGGACCTGACCTGAAGGTTGGCCCGTGCCACCAGACGCACCATCTCAGATGAAGGGTGGGACAGCGTCCAGGGACAGGGTGCTGCAGGACGGCTGTGCTGCTGCCCGAGGAGGAAGGACCGGAGCCGGGCGAGCCCGATGGCTGTGCCTGCTGGGGATGCCTCTCGCTGCAGGAGCAGCGGGCTGGGTCCCCCGCTGCCTGCAGCACTTCGGCCACCTGAAAGGGGGGCAATCAAACAGTTACAGTCTCTTTAAAGTGGATGGCAGATTTCTGTTGTGGTGCAGAATTCAATTAATGCGGTATAACCGATGATATCCTGTAAATCCTATTAAGTAATATTAAACAACTATGCATAGTTCTATGCCTAAATTCTTTATTAAGGTTGACTATCTATTTTTAACTAGGTAACTATTTAACTTACTGATAACATGAGTAACCATTAGGCAAGGGTAGGTGCATGCCGCCTTTTATTTCCATCTTAGAGCTCTTGTAGGAAACATCTTTAGCCACAGACTCTGTTACATATCCAGTTTGTTCTGGATACTTGCGATGGCAAGGGATACAAAGGGAAAATAATTTAAGTAATGAGGGAACAGTATAAGAAAACATGAAGCAATAAGCACTGCAATGGGCAGAAGGCTTTACAATAAACAGTTCAAAAGGATGTGAAAACAAAGAAAATATCACCATGAGTGGAGCAGAAATTATTTTACAAGTCAATCGTTTTAACTGTACAAACTGTTTAAATGGAAGGATATGTTTAGCAATTTGAAACAAGTTGCAAATTCTTGAAAGAAATGGGTTTGCTGTGACTATGACATACATTAAATAGTTGACAGGACTGCCTAATGTGTTGTTACTTTTATAATGAGGATCCCATGTCATTCTGTAATTAATTTCATTGCAAGTGTGATATATGCATGCCTAAGATATCAAGAGGTAATGTGCAGATGTACGTTGTTCATAACACTATCATTAATTCCACCACTGTTGACAATCAGCTCATGGAAATAAGTTGCTAAATCCCAGCAGGATTCTGCTATGCAGAGTTTGAACCCTTCTTACGAGAGATGAATATCCTATGCTGAAGTGCTGTGCTTCTGAAAAGTGGAAATCAAAACTCTTGTGAATTGAATGGCCTCATTTGCTCTACAGCTAATTACACCTGGTTTTGTTCTGCTCTGTGTCAAGCAACATCTTTTGAAAACTTTTATTAAAAAAAAAAAAAGAAAAAAATTGCCTACTCAGTATTAGTCAGTACTCATGGGAAGAGGGCCTCTGACTCACTTGAAGTTAAGACTTTTATTTCATGCAGATTTTGGTGGTGTACTGGCTGTTGGTTAAGCACAGAAAATGGTATTTTGAAAGGCCAGAGTTTACTGCAATACCTGTCAATACCCACAGGCACACGCAGAGAGGACAGAGGAAGGACCAAAAGCTCTGCCATGTGCAACATCATGCAGCAGCTCTCCCTTATGACAGCTGAGCATCCCTGCCCCTCGGAGCAAAACCTGGGACAGCTTCTCAGCAGGTCGTTTATCAAAGCTGATAAGCTCCGAGGTTATCCACTCCAGAAAAGATAGTAGCTGAGAAGGGCTAACACAGCAGCCTTCAGATATTTAAAAATCTGTTGCAGAGAAAAGACGGTCTGCTCCTCAGGCCCATGGTGAAAACAGCAACAAGCAACAGTGTCTGTCATGCAACAAAGGCTCACATCAGGCATTAGGAAGGGCTCTCTAAGAACAAGGAAAACTGCTGATAGAGACCCCAAGCTTTCCCACAGTGTTCCTGAAGGACAAACTGGACAGTTCTCAGGGATATTGCAAGCAAACTCACAATCTCCCTGTGCTCAGTTTTCAATAGTTCCACATTTCTGTCTCGATACATCAGCTTTTTCTGACAAAAACTGTTTCAGCACTAAGCTTCCAACCAGGTCTGCTTCTACAATTGCAAGTGAATAAGTAAACTGAATACAATGTCGTTAATAATGTGAGAAATAAAGTGTACAAGTGTTTGAACTGTGCACTCACAACTGAACAGTTAAAGCAACTTAAACTTAGGCTTATGTGCACAACTGAGACTTGGATATAGCTTGCATGTGTAGAAGCAGGGCTGAAAGAGAATCAATGGTCTGTGTCTGGGAACTCTATTTCTGGAGCTGTAAACGCTAGATTTATCAGGAATTAGTGCCCTCAGTGTCACGCTCCTGAATCTAAGATTCACTAAGATTTACCATTGTAATGAAATTAGGCTGTGCTCAGCTCCGGTACCCAAAGGACTCCTGCTGACCATGGGACAGAGGAGGGGACAGAGCCAGTTCATAGCAGGGGAGCTGGGACGGCACCTGGACCCATCCTGCTGCTGGCGGGCAGCAGTCACCCCCCTCCCAGCCAGCTCCCCTGGGCATTTCTCTGCTGGACTTTTATTTTCCCCTCCACCCACCAGCAGCCCGGTGTCTGGGTCAGGGGAGCAGGGCTCCCTGAGGATAAGAGCTCTTCCACCGCCTGTTTCTTACCATCCCCTGACACTGATAACTGTCCCAGTCTCAGACCAGGAAGGTGTCAGTACCTTGCATGGATTTCTGTATCAAACCTTGCATCTCTTAATTAGCAGACCTTGGTTATTAATCAGGGAGACCTGAACAGAAAAAGCCAAGGACCTCTTTGCTGCCTCTCCTTGCCAAATCCATGTTCCCCTGAGTCACCCAGGACACCAGAACACCAGGCATGTTGATAGGGATGGGGCCTGACCCAATCTGCATGGTGGGGACCACACGGTCCGGCAGCCCATGGAAGGAGGATGCTCTCCGTTGGCTCTCGTGATCTACTTCTGTTTGCCTCAGGCGAGACAAAGCAACTAATTCTGCAGGCAGTAATCAGGAACTGTCTATTAATATGGCTAATTTTCACTGACCTGAAAATAATGTTTATCTCGTCCAAGGATGCAGTTCTTATTTCACACTTCTTAAATGAGCCTTGTTTTCTATGAAGACTGTTTAGTGAAACTGTCTGCGATTCTTTGTCAGGAGCACTTTTCTTAGCAAACCAACGGTGAGGCATTCCCACCTGCTTTCCTGTCGGTTTGCAATGTGGTGTAACTGAACCCCCAGAGACACGCCTCCGTTGGGAAACAGAAATGCAATGAAAAATGTCGTTAAGTGCCATTACATTGTTATGAACTGCAAGGTCTGCAGGCTTCCTTGAAGAAGCAGTTCAGGTCAGGAATAAGACCATTGAGGAAGGTTCTTATTTTGAAGGGCTTTTATCTAGTTACACTAGGCTCACAGTTTCTTTGATGACTAAAATATAATTGAAGGAAGTGCTCCTGTCAGTAAGACTGATGCTAAAATACTCCCAAGCTTGAGAAATATTTTATTGGTTTTAAAAAAAAAAAACTAGACAAGCGGAACTGGGGAGATGAACAGTAATTCTTTCGGTTGAGTTTAAACTTGTGCTCAGCTGTGACTGAGGTTCCTTCTGTTTGAAACTTTGAATTAACAGTTCAGGTTTAGTTCCAGTAATAAAGTTTTTTAAATAATAATAATTGTTCAAACCATTCATAGAGCAGGTTCAGCTCAGCTCCCTGAGAAGCCTTTTGTACAAAACCATGTATGGAGGAATACCAAAGGTTTGCTTTTCCCAGCAGAATATACTGTACAAAGCAGTCTTCAAAGCATCCTAGACCTGTAAGCTCATGCAAGCAATCTCAGCCTCCTACAGAAAGTGCACAATAAGGGCAGGTACCAGTTCGACCCTTGCACATTTCAAAACAGGAAAGGATTCACTGAACGTTTTCTCCAGAGAAAAGAAGGCCATTGTTCCTTTTAGAGACCCATTTTATTTCTGAATTACTGTGCCGCAGGAAGTGACCCAGTATTTGCTTTAAGATATCAGAAATGTATTTTCTTTTCAGCAGTATGTGAAATTTCAAGTTCTCCTTTTTCCATTCACCTTGTGTAAAACTGATATTAGCCGCTGTCGACCAATGCTATTTTAACATGCTTCAAAGATAATAGAAGTTTCTTCCCTGGTACATTGAATCCCAGTGTTCACCAACTATTTCTGGCAGAGTATTCAAGAATATGATTTCATTTTGTTTTCTTCAAGAGTTAAGCAAGAACATATAGATATGCCCATGGCCTAAATTGAGCTAATCTTGACACCTTCTCTACACTTCTCAGTACCCTTTTTTTTCTGAAATCAGGCTTCTAAAACCTGTCAGTTTGGGAACCAGGTGTGGGTGAGTGGCAGGCGGAATAGCACCGTGACAGTGTGCCACGCTGTGCAGCGGGGCTGGCAACGCGCACCGGTGGCAGCAGGTCCTGGGCTTTTCCCACTTTGCCCTCGTGTCAGGCTGGCGCTTGGCCCCTGGCCCGACTGGGTGACATTCCTGACTCGGAGGTCCGGCCGAGGAGGCTGCGGCACCAGCTGAGGGCTGGGAGAGGAGGAGGTGCTCGGGAGCTGCCCCAGCTCCTCTGTGTGCCGTGCTGGGCTGTGCCCAGGACCCCACGGGTGTCAGACATTGATGGTTCTTTGCTTGTGCCTGTTCCTGGGGTGGACGTGGAGCTACAGGCTGGGTGATGCCCACTGTCAGCACCGCCAGCCTGTCCTTGCAGAGTTTGATGAACTCAGCCTTTCACATTTCACAGTCTCCAAGGGCTGAAAACAATCCCTGATATACGTAGTTTACCTGAGAACTTTTTAGAGACACATTTTCATTTGTTTCCATTCCTTCTCAAAACAAAAAATGATAAATTGGAGAAACTTGCTCACCTGCATAGGATTCCCATTCCTGCACTTGTGAGCCTTTGCCAGTGAGTCAGGACACCCATTTCAGAGTCAGTGCAGGACTCCAGGACTGGCAGAGTTTATCTTTCCCAGTGATACCTTCTTTTATCACAGCCAGAGCAATATAATCACTCAGTGTGAAGATCTGTTCCTCAGTCTGTGCATAGTGCTCATCTCTGTCAAAGGATCTTGGCTGGAGAAGGTTGGTTTTGATTTTTACATGAATTGTATCAGTCAGAGCTTGAACATACTGACTCAGTGGGCTCATTTTTCATCATTCTAATTCCTTTGCAGAAATTCTGATAGTGACAGTTTCTTCTGAGCCGGAGGAGGGGGGCTGAAGGGTGAATGGCTCCTATACTCTGTACAAATCCTAAATTACTCTTTCTGAAGGCAGGTGATGAAATAAGACCATCAGCATAAGCATAGACCAAACAAGCATAAGCAACAAATTCTTAATGCTTCACGGTCATCTTTAGGTCTCCGTTGGTTGTCCATGGCTTGATTTTTAGAAAGATGTGAGGAGCCACATGCATCAATATCACACTAAGCATGGTAAACAGCCAGTTTAGTTTGAAACTTAATTAAAAACTCACAACAATACTTTTCTCATCATGGCCAGAATTCGAGTGCATTGAAATAAATAAAAATATTTCTCTTGAACTTGGAAACAGCCCCAGAACTCATAAGCATTTGCTTAAGTCTGAAAACCAAAATTACATTTACATGCTTATAGTTTATAGAGTACTACGCAAGTTCGATCTAATATATCTTAAGACAGACACTAAGCAGTCTTCAATATGTCTGCTTTCTAGCAGAGAAAAATTGAAAATTTTTGATCAAAAGACCAATATGGCAAGAAATGACCAATAATACCAACCAGACATAAATAATTTTCAGAAACTCTAACTTCTCTTCTCCCCGTTTTCTGATTACCCAGGACACAGGTGAATTGGAGCTGAAGCATGCAAAGCAAGGACAACATTTTCTTTAATCCTTGCACAAGTAGAAGCAGCAACTCTACCATGACAAAGCTGCAGACTTGCACAATACAAATTGCTGAATGGCTGCAGAGGGCCAGGACAGCCCACGTTCTTTCAGGATATCAGGCTAATTATGGGTTGTTGTTTGACACCAGAAGCTTCTTTTGGCCAAACACATTATGTCTATTTTCCCCAAAACCTGTGACATTAGTTTATTAATGGACTACCTTCTCCTAATCACAGTAAATTTCCCTGTCTCCCCACCCCACCTTCCCCCAGTATCTGTGCAGTTCAGGTGATTTATTCTTAAAACTACTTTAAAGATGAAGATTTCATCTCTGGCTGAAGAGGTCAGTACTACAAGTTGCTGGAGGCTCAGGAAGCACTTTGAGGAATCGCTACTATATGTTCAGCTTGCAGTATGTACCCTTGACTTCAGCTCTTGCCCGTGATCGGGGACGAGACAGTGCCCGAGACAGACAGAAGACAGCACGGAGACTGAGGAGGTAACATCAGGTCTAGGGAGGAACTGCACAATGATTACTTTGAGGGAACATTCTTCTGATTAAAAGGATTAGTTTTGCATGTGCCAGCTTTCTATGAGTATCCCACTTAATGCATGTATACATGAGGGTGCTCATAGAAGCAAGGAATCTTCAATTAGTATTGCTGGGTATTTTTGAGATGGGATATTCTGAATACATCATCTTGAATATTCATTTCTGGGAACTGCTCCTGAAAGTCCTTTGGAGCCTGATCTAAAATAAGTTAAAGGACAGGTACATATTGCTTTCATAGAGGCACAAAGAAAAAGAATAGAATAGCACTAATCTACTCCAAACAAGTCAGATTCTGTAAGCATAGAAGTTATTGAAGACAGAAATTATCTAGCAAGAAAAGAATGCTAGGAATATTTAAGGAAACTGACCTTATAACCAGGAATTTGAGAGCAAGGAACAATATGGAGATAAATGGGTGTATATAGAGGTTTCCATTAGCCTAAGTTGCTTAAAAAGCCTCCCAGTGTTATATGAATGTAGATTAAGTAATGATAGAAAAGCATCTTTGGATACATTATTCCTGTAAGCTTTTCATGCATTATCCCCACATGATTCTGAGAAGATTGTTGCAAGACATGTCTGCTTATTTTCTTAGCTCTTTATCAGCTCCAAAATAGACATAACCCTGATTAAAGTCCTGGGTCATCCTTTCCTAAACTTCAAGCAAATGAAGAATAGAAACACAGTTTTTCATCTAAGTTATTGGCTCTCATACAGCACTTTGTGCACAGCTTCACAGAGCAAAGTACTGCCTCAGACAGATGTTTCCTGGTGCTGCCCTTGGCCTGCATTGTCTGCAGTCGGGTAAGCTCCATATTCACCATTCACAGTGCACAAAGCCCGTGGGTTTCCTGGTATTTCACATGTGCGTAGGGAGACGTTGTCCCTGGCCCAAGTTCCTCATCTACTAAAAGGAAAAATAACAAGATGCTTGTGGCATTCATGGTACAGGTTTGAGTTAAGATCAGTAAGGGAGCACTGCACAGATCACTTTGGAAGATGTTTTTCTGCCAAGGTCTGTTTAGAGGGAGGATGTGAAAATTTGCTTTCACCAGAGCTGAGAACAAGAGGAAATATCACAATAATTTTTCTGCAGATGAAAATGGTTTTACGGTGATTTGCAAATGTGGCACAATTAATTCTGCAAATGAGTCTGGAGTTACAATATGTCCAATCTGGCAAATTATGTGACTCTGAGATCTCAGCTGAATTGCAGTTCTTGCCTCCTCACAGCGTTAGAGCATGTGTTTGGGGCCATACTGGTGTTCTCACCTCACTGTGGGAAGACTTACTGAAATATAAATCTCAGGCTTCATCTCTGATCTCACTAATCAGAAGCTTTTGACAGTGGGATGAAGCTGCCTTTGCAGGCTAATCATATTGTTGTCCTGTTTGGCAAGGCTACAGGCAACAGATGAGATCAAAAGAATTCAGGCAGATGAACAGGTTGATCCAAACCCTTTCTCTCTACCATGAGCGCATCCATCATGCCACCCTGGGAGCTTTGCTGTGCCTGCGGAGACATCCCTCTCTCTGCACCTTCACCTGCAGCAACTGGGAGTCAGAGTAGGGTTGCAGGACATCGCAGTCTCCTCTATACGTTCGTTTTGTTCTCACCCTTAGGGCAGCAGGAATCAATTAGACAACACTGATGGAAGCTCTGACTTGGCTCCAATTCCCCTTTATCCCTGCTTAGGGGCTGAGGCCAGCTGTCCCCCTGCTCCTGCTCAGCTCCCTGTCCCCAGGCACGGAGCCGCGTCCTGTCCTGCATTGGTGCCAGAGGGGAGCTCCCAGGGCCCCCAGCTCTAACTCGTCTGTCCCAGTAAAACCCCAACCAGCTCTGCCTGGAGCAACACTGCAGGGATGGGGCTGGCCAAGCTGATGCCCCAGGAGTTTAAAGGGGGATGCATGCAAGCTCCCATTGCCAGTAAAAGTGTGCCACCTGCTATGGGCCCTCCCCTTAGGGAAAAGCACAAAGCTGGATTCTTCATCAAAGCAAAAGTCAGTTAATTTGGGTTGCTGCCTTCTCCCCGCCTCCTGGAAACCTATCTAAATGTAATGACAATATGTATTTTCTCATTTGCTGGAATCAATAGCCCGGTGAACATGATGCATGTATTAATCATCGCCACTGAAGGGGGATGACAAGGATCGCCCTTATAAAAGGCAGCATTCAGCAGCACAGTATAAGGGATCAATATATCTTTCTCAAAAAGTAATAAAAGTGTATGAAAGATGACAGGTTATTCAGAAGAAAACAAAGAATGCCGTTTTAAAGCCAGCTGAATAATATTTGACCCCAAACTTCCAATTAATGTCAAGCCAGAGAGTTCTAATGGGAAATTAAGTGGGTGCCTGGGAAGACATGGCTGAGGACATGACCTGTGGAGAAGATACTGCAGAGGCAGCAGCAGTACACTGTGAAGAGAAGGGAAAGCCGAGCCTGCAGCTGGAAGATATAGCAAGGGCTGGCCAAGGGCAGGTTTGGGTAGCTCCTGCAGAGCAGCGGCACCACCCAGAGCTGGAGGTCTCCATGGGTAAGGAGGGCTTGGTGGGTCTCTGCTCCCCAGCACAGCTTTTGGGCATGTCTAAAGCGTGGGCAGGGAACTTGCAAATTGGGTCTGAACTGGCTTCACTTTCTGGCTGCAAGACCCCAGCACACTTGACTTTGGCCAGGACATTCAAGTGAATTGTTATAAAAGGTTAAAGAATTCTTTCAAAATAGTATTTTGTTACTAATGAACAGAAAACAAAGTGAGGACAATGGAAGAGCAGTGGGAGTGGTGAGATGATCCTCCCAACAAGGTGAGGTAAAGCCCCAGGAGGCTTCAGAGTCTGAGAGACAGAGCTCAGCTTCTCTTTCATGATCACCTTCTGAACACATTTGAGGGAGGGAAATGTTACCACCAACTGAAGTACACTCAATTTTGTGAATGGACATCTGCCCAAGAAGAGAAATTCCCCTTGGCAAGTTGCCTTATTATATCTTGCACTGAGAGAAACACAGAAAATCCATGACACATCTCTCTCGGGAAGAGAAGGGACATGTTTCCTTGGCAAACCTCCCCACTGCCTCTGTGCCAGCTGTCCTGGCACAAGGAGCTGCATCCCATCATGCTGATGTGCACAAAGCCGCCGCCTGCAGCAGGAGCTCATCCCTGCCCATGCAGGGCAGCTGCCCACCAGCTCTGGGGTCTCCATCTCCTCCGTCTTCTCCTCCTGACACCCCCCAGGGGGGTGATGCCCGATGGTGAGCTGCAGCCCTTGTGCCAAGCTGGGCTCCTCTGCCCCATGCTCCAGCCCCAGCTTCCCTTCCAGCTGAAACTGGGCAACCCGCCTCACCAGCCTCAACCCTCCACTGAGCCCTGTGTTTTTCCCTACCCTAGGAAGGTACTGGAAAGAGGAAAGTGGCCTTTCCCCACCATCTGCTCTGCTGCCCTTCTGCAGCTCTCTCCTGTTCCTCTGTGACACAGATAGAGAAATTTCTCCTCCTCTCCTCCCCTCCACTTGCCCAGTCACTACCCTCTCTGATCCTCTGCTTTGCTTTTGCTGCTCCTCTGCCATGCCCCTTCGCTCCTCACATTTGTCTGGTTTTTGCATTAAACTAACATGCTTTAATCCCCCTCCTCTTTAAAAATAATCCCATCCCTCACCCCATTTGCCTTTCCAGCCATAGTTCACCCTGCTTTCATCTGGAAATTTATTTAACATGCTATACAGACTGCCTTTCATCTGTTTTATACTAGGCAGTTACCAAACACTTGTGGACTTAGCACCCACCTATTCCCAGTTAGTTTGATTCCCCAAAAAGAGAACACGAGGAAGAGTCCTCTCGTAAAAACACACGTGTTTTGGGCAGTCAGTCCAACAGTATGTAGGAATGGACAAGCTATTCACTCTCCACTGGGCTATCCCTCCAGCATATTCATTAACTAGTAATAAGTGAGCTTAGCACTGTTTATGGCATCAAGCATTTATGTGTCCTCCTGACTGTCATCTACCCAGTCCCTTTGCTCTATTGGTGCAGACACCTGGACGTGTCGAGATCCAGCTACCAAAGGGAACATTCATCCTGCAGCTGGCTGCAGCAGTGAGATGCTTCCATTTGCCCTGAGGTCTCCCTTCTGGTTTACATGCACACTTCAGTCTCTTACAGCTCTCACACCTACACTGAACCAGGCCTAAATATATTTGGTGGTAACTCACATTAGACACACACCGAAACTCCTCCCAGTAAAATCTCTAATAAACTATTCTTGGGCAAATCTGAGCTCACTTAGTCTGCCAGCCATCTTCCCTTGTACTGGTCATGATTAGGTCAAGTTTTGTTAGTTATATTTTAAAAATAATTTACACCTGTTATTCAGTTTGGACATTGCTGATGCTCATGTTTCTGATTTCAGTTGGACACGTATTATTCTAAAACAAGTGTGATGAAGCCAGAAGTTACAAGGGAAAAACCAGGCTCCTGTGTTAGTTTCCTGAGTCAGAGAAAAAATAATTCTGCTTTAGAAGAAAAAGAATCAGCAGGGGCCTCCTATCATTTGCTTATTTAAGCATTCACTGAGTCTCAGATGTGTTGAACAGTACAAGTGAACACGCCAACACCCTATGAGGTGGTGAGGGACCAGTTCCTTTGTTCCTCCACTT
The DNA here is from genome assembly GCF_947461875.1 of Haliaeetus albicilla. Taxonomy (NCBI): domain Eukaryota; kingdom Metazoa; phylum Chordata; class Aves; order Accipitriformes; family Accipitridae; genus Haliaeetus; species Haliaeetus albicilla. Next base: position 375,189 of record NC_091487.1, read on the forward strand.
TCAACATCCCTGTCTGCTCCTCACATCTACCAGAGCCCTTGGTCAAAAAGATGTCACTGTTAAACTCTTCCAGGTGTATTAGGCAGGACCTGAGGATATCAGAGCTTCCTGCTTTTTGGATGAAGTACCAGAGCAAGCCCAATAGGACCTTTCTGTGGCCACAACTATAGCTGGAACTGGCAGCAAACAACTTCTTTAAAAGCTGCAGTCCATTAATGTCTGGTGAGTCACATCAGGCTCAGAGAATGAGGAATTTCCCAAATGTACATCTGACACATTCAGGGGGATAGTGAGCTGATAATCAAATTTTTTTGCCAGATAAGGGAAATTATTTCTGAAGCTCTGTATTGTCACTGTTTGTGGACAGAGTCACTAAAGCTTTCACAGTTAAACCAGCTGTTGTGAATAATTTCCTTGCTAAAAGCCATATGGCATAGTTCTTATGTTATTTCATATTGAAATGTGATTTTTTTTTTTGGTTATTATCATGCTTTAGCTCCCATGTTTTTGTTCCTCTGTATGTGCACCTCTGGAGCAAGAGCACATTCAGGCTACTGGCCCCCGTGAAGCAGGAGGCCCCTTCAGCTCTGTGTGCTTCATGCCAGGCAAGTTAATACTGGTGAAAGGCATGTGTTATTGTAGGAAGAAGGCCTGGATAAATCTTTCTCTTGTCACACCCATTCATTAGACTAATACGCTGTCTGAAGATAATGTGTAGTATTTAAAAAAAAAAATCACAACTGGAAGTTAAGACTGTGTTATACTCTTGACACGGGGTGATGCATGTCCAGAGAATGCTCCTGTAACAGTAGTGAGGATGTAGCAGACCCTCACAGCCAAATTATGTATAATGATCATCACTGAAAGGGCAGCAGGAGCAAAGCAAGAGAAGGAACACATCTACTCTGTTACTTGATGAGAAACAAGGAAGCTGACTTGCAGGGGATGTGTTTTAAAGTACAAGAAGAGAGCCCCAGCAGAGATCAGAGAATTGCTGGTGTAGCTGGGCAAGTCAAACGCGTACCCCTTGTCAATGAAAAATCATGCAGACCATCTTATACCGGACATAAGTACTGGTGAGCCTAACACCTGGGGTGCTCTTACCTTCAGTGGTAACAAAACCAAATAATGCGATTTACCAAGGCAGAGCAGGGAACTTGCAACCCAAGACCTCCTTTGGAGAACTCAAAGGCTGGTAATTGCCTTTGGGACCTGCAGAGATTGCTGGGCTTTGTGGAGGATCTTTATTCAGGAGGTACAGATGAGGTAATCAAAGGACAGAAAGACATATCACAGCTTTGGGTACACTCCCAAACTTTCACGTTGTTCCTAGGTAAACTAGAGCAAAAATGAATTTCCAGACTAAGGGCTTACAAATTGCTTGGCATCCAGGACTGCACTTCCAGAGAAGAGTCCAACACTTGGAAACAGAGTGTATAATTAAAATGCTTAAACAACCATCACAGAGGTGTTAACACACTGCTGTAGTTACACAGCTGTTTGTTCATTAAAGAAGGAATTTAATACTATTATAATATTCTGCACACTAAAAAACAAAACAAGAGTTTAAGAGCGATACAAACAGTCCTGTCTCCTCTCCAAATTGGCCTTTAGATATCAGAGCTTACAGAAAACTTTTACAAGGGGCAATGTACTCGGGGCATTACCAGAATTTTCCCCATTCAAATGGTTGAATCCAGAACTGAAAACAGCACCAGTGGCTGAACAGTCCCTAATGACTCTTCAAATAGCAAATTTATCCCAGCAGAGCACTGCAAAATTCCTGGGATAAGAAAACAGAGGGGAAAGGACTCTGGGACAGAGTCCAGTGAACAGACACTCAAGTCGCAGCAGCCTGCTCTGTCTAAACCCTTTCCCAGAGGGGCACAGGGCTGCGTGGGATCCAGGATTTGTGCTGCTCAAGCTTTTCTCCTCTTGCCTGAGCTCAAAAAGAGGAATTTCACTCCCTTCGTCCCACAACATGAGTGGAACAGCCCCCAAGACCATCTTCCACCAGGAGTTTAGACCAAGAGCGCAAAGTACAGGCACAGAAAAGGAACACAGACTAAAGCAAACAAAGATGATGCAAACTGTGGGCAGCACATTTGTGGTCCAGCTGAAAAAAGAATAGAGGGGCACTTCAGGTGTCACACACACCCCAAGTGCAGCTGAAATTTTGCTAAAAGCATGAGCAGTTTGGAGTCAGCTAAGCTGTCCCCTCTTCTAATTCGTACAAGATCTGACTTTGGTACCATCCAGTTTACAGATAGCAAAACACTTCATTGCCTGAAAATGGCAGTGATGTGGAAGAGCGATATGATCCCAAGTAAGTAAATGGGAAAAGGGCAGATGATGCAAGAGCTTAGCTGTGCAGAAAGGAGATCCCGTCCTGGTGGAACTAACATTTCAGAATCAACAGTCAAACCCACGGCTGTTTGCAGACTTAGAGGAGCCCTCTTTAGACTCAGAGCTGTTCACAAACCACCAAGAATGGCTCTGTTGGGTCTCAGCCTTTCAGCACAGCCAGTCTCAGGGCTAACAGGAGATAAATGTGCGCTTAATATCGTGAAAGTGCTGGAGCCTGCCTCCTCAGAAGCGAGTCAGTACTAACCCCATATCACTGCACACAAGCACGCTGGGAGCAGCACTCCATCCCCTCAGCCAGAAACTCGAGCAAACAGCCTCCAGCCAGAGCCCAGACAGTAATTACCACATCAGGGCTAGAGCTCTGTGATAACGCCTTTCTTCTTTTCCAATGTGCAGCCCCAGACTTTCCCTTAGCCCCAGAGTTTTCACTCATTCAGAATGGGCACTTTTTCTGTCTATAAAACTCAGTCTCAAAACCTTGTCTTTAAGCAAATGTTGGAACTTTTTCAACTCCCTAAGGAAACGTTTCATCTTTTTCACTTTTCCCCTGTTTTTAGAAGCAAACTCACTGCTATTTTTCATCTGAATTTACATGCAAATTTACTGCACCTGAACTTGTATTTCTGTAATTAATGTATTATTTCATAAAAAATTTAGAGTAGATATTGCCAGGAGGTGTAGGAATGGTTTAAAAAAAAAAAAAAATCACTTTTTTATAGAGTATTGTTGATTAAATCTTTGCACCTGCTGCTGAGTTACAGGATTTTGTGAAGGTGGAGTGGGGAAGTTTTCTATACAGAACAGAGACTATCCGGTGTTCATGCACCATCAAGGTTAGTTATTTTATATCTCAGTTTGAGGGCAAGAAACATGACTGTGATCTATTAGCAATACAGATATCAGATGCTGCTCAGCATTTTCACTGCAGGGTGAGAGCTAGGCACAGCAGAGAGCTGGTCCTACATCACTGGGTAAGTCCTTCTGGCAGAAGGGAAGATAATGAAGACTCAAGCAGGGTCAATGGTATTTATTAGATATGTTCCTGTCTAACACTAAAACCTCTTTTACATCAGTTGGCTGAACCACTCCATGTTTGCCAAGCTGGCTTAAAGGCAAGAGAGAAGAAAAGGGATTTCCTGGACACTTCTACTCCCATTTGCATAATGAAAGACATCTAGAATTGCACTCCATCCTTCCCTACCTTCTGACTTCAGAAATCATCCAGGAGATGCAAATAAGAAGCAGTGCTGAGATGGTGAGCATTATTAAACGTAATTGGCAAAGGTGAAGGGACAGAGAAATGTGAATAAATCATCAGGATTTACCACCAGTCTTTTTTTTTTTTTAAAGGTTTATAGCTTGGTATAAAATAAACTATTACCTGGAGACTGCATGGTAAACTGAGGAAAAACTGAAACCATAGCTTAGACAGCTATGGTATTTAACTTTTCTCTGATAGTAGTTACTAATGAAAAAGTGAATTTAATTGGATACTAAAGGTTGCACTTGACTTAGATGAAGCAGATGTAGATAAAGTGTCTCTAGTACATCACTCAGTCCTGAGTACATAGTAACAGGAAATTAATTAATCTCCACCAACACTTGTTCTTTCTAGTGTGAAACAGGTTTAATTAACTTATTGTGAGTGGTCAGTCACTGCTCACTCTAGAAGAGCCTTACAGATTTAATGAAGTACCATTCTTTCTAACTTTATGTTGGAAAAGTGACAATGACAAATTTTGAAGCTGAATTACTTGGCATATGTGATCAGTTAATGGAATACCTTCCTCATCCTAATTATTTAATTCCTGTCCTGTTATTTTTCCCCAATTAAGCAGTAGTCTTCTGACTTAAGCTACGAGTCCAGGAGCAAGCATACCTTAGCTTATCCCTTAGCAATAAAACAATTTGTACACTAAAAAAGTCACTTTGGTACAGGTCATATCCATCTAATACCTGTTTGATACTTACTACAGTCTTTAAAGTGTTTGAAATAAAGAAGAGCCATGCACAGTTCAGGGCAGGTCCTTCACAGCAGATAAAGATAGGATAACTGAGAGTGCCTGGAGTTATCCCACTTGAGCTGGATGGAGAAGCCATGTGCTGGGGGTCCCTGCCAGCTGCAGGAAACACACTCGTTCTCTTCCAGGCAGCAATGAGCACATGGAGCAAAAAATTGAAATGAAGTTTTTGGACTCCTGATTAAAAAAATAATTCATGGACCCATGTCTGTTGGTCACTATTTGAGGACTTGATACCAGCCTGAGCAATTACAGCAGGAGATGGGTTGAGCAAGGAGGGAGGCTCCCCCAACCGCATTTGTTTTCTTTTGTGTTTTCTCTGATCATTCCAAACATCACTGAGTCTTATGGTCTCAAACAGACAAGATTTTGATACATAAGGAGAAGATAAGTCCTATTCCTGCTAGTTGCACTACAGCCCACAAAGCAACAGCTGCAGAAGAGATCTGAGGGGGAGGAAGAGCAGGTGAGCTTGTCCTCTTACCTTTGCAGGTATGAGATGGTAGCGAAGGCTCAGTGGTCCACTGGACAATGGAGCTGCGGAGCACACCGGTGCTAGTAACAGCCTAACAGACTTCCCCTGGGCTGCATGAGAATGACGTCATGAGATCAATGAGCAGAGAGGTTGAGCTTACTTTGAAACAGGTGTTTATACCTTCCCATCTTACCAGTATTCGTGACTTTCACCTGCAGGAGTTGCCTTGTTCCCACCCGAGCCAAAGTCTCACCACTGTGAAGGATGGCAGGACTCCCACTAGAAACACATGAATCATTTCTCCAAAGCTGGTATAATTGACTTTTTAAGCATGAAGTCAGAGGTTTCATGGTTATGGTGATGAAAGTGGGAGTACTGCACAGCTGCTCCAGCTCAGGGAGAGGGAGGCACATCTGAAGCTCCTTTATACCTAATGGCATTGCTATTTTTTTTCCCTTTTTTGGTGTTGTTTTTTTGTTGGTTTTTTTTTTTTTCAGTTCCAAGTCTGTCTGTTCTGACAAAGTCCTTCAGCTTTATCTTCCATGGGTTACCACTGTTTGGGAGGTCTGTGCTGGAAGACCAACTTTGTGCTTATGAATAGGAAAGAGACATACAGCTTCACAGTAGGTTCATTAGCCTATTTCTGCATTTGTGGCAGAAATGTTAAACAAAATACTAAATAATTCATCCCCCTATAGTCATGGGCATCCACTAGCTCCCAGTCTGCCTTTCCCAATGGAAAGCATGTGGTTATTTCTCAGTGTTGCCAGTTACGAATCAGATAAAGTGATCTGGGTTCCTCATGGAAGAGGAGGCTATCGGAAGAGATAGGAGAAGCTGCAGCAATACAGGACAAAAGGCATTAAACTTTCCAGGAGAGAACTTAGCAATGGCAGAAATCACAACTGGTGAAGTGTTTTTATGAAGAATCAACTCCACGGTTTTCAGCACCGACTTGTTCTGAAGATGATCTCTGCACATGCTACAGAGTTAAAGAGTCATACAAGTGACAGGAGAGAAAGTTAGTAGTTAAATGCCTTATAAAGATGCCTCAAGATAGGGAGATGAAAGCAGGAATTTAAAAAACCCAAACCTTGTGTAAGGGTTAATTAAAATATTAATAATGCAAGGTTTCAATTATTCATGCATAAATAAAAATATGTTTAATGATAGACACACGCTGAGCATTAGTACGGTGGATGTGACATTAGGATAGAGAAGGGACAAAGGAGAGCTTTGACTCTCAGCACAGAAAATTGCTGTGGAGTGCAGAAAACGTTGGACAAGGCGATGGGGTGAGAGAGGGGATTGCAAGTGCTCAGGGAGAGATGGCTGTGAGTTGGGGGCTGCCATCCAGGGGGGCTCCTGCTCTGGTCCGCTACAGTCCCGCAGGTCTGCAGCAGCCCCCATGGTCTCCCTCCCTCCAGCACTCCCCAGGCTCAGAAGCCAGGAGTGTTGGCTCTGCCAGCACGTGTGAGGGGCACAGGCAGGGCAGGACTGCACAGGCATACGGATCGCTTCCGTCAGCGGTTCAGAATTGCTTCTACTGTTGTGTCCCAAAGGGCTCACGGCAGCAAATGCAGCCAGACTCCAGCCTCTGCAATGCTGTGGTACTGCCACGGTGAATGCACACCAAAAATAATGGGGTTTATGCTCATATTTCATAGAATCATAGAATCTCACTTTCATAGAATCATATTTGTCATGTCTCAGATGTTCTTCATTTTTTTTGTCATAAATGATTGTATTTGCCAATGTTTATTTACATTGTTATTTTTAAAAAATTAATCAAATTACAAAGAAAAGCATGGTATGAGGCACCTTCATTTGTTTTGGTAACCACCATGTTTGATCTTCAAATAGAGAGTTCTTGTATAGTAACAACTAAAAAATCCTATAATATTTTTACATCCTTATTTTTTACAGATCATAGAATTGTAGAATCATAAGGCAGCCCAGGTTGGAAGGTACCTTGAAAGATCATCTCATCTAGTCTTTTGTGGGAAAGGGAGCCTAGATGAGATAATCTAGCACCCTGTCCAGCCGCATCTTGAAAACCTCCAGCAATGGGGAATCCACCACATCCCTGGGGAGGTTGTTCCAGTGAATGATTGTTCTCACTGTAAAAAATTTCTTTCTTACGTTGAGATGAAATCTCTCCAAATGTAACTTGTACCTGTCACCCCTTGTCTTCTCCACGTGGCTCCTTGTGAAGAGAGAGCCTCCGTCCTCTCTGGAGCCACCCTTTAAGTACTGGAATGCTGTGATGAGGTCCCCTCCGAGCCTTCTCCTCTCCAGGAAGAAGGGACCTAACTCTGTCAGTCTTTCCTCATAGGGCAGGTTCTCCAGACTTTTGATCATCTTTATGGCTCTCATTTGGACCCTCTCCAGACTGTCTGCCTCTTTCTTAAATTGTGGGGACCAGAATGGGACCAGAACTGCATATGACCGGTGAGGGTAGGGGTCAGGCAAGCAATACCGCTCTCCAACCTGCACAATGTCCTTAGCACAATGCCAAGTTTGTCATCCCGTAATTTGTGCTTTCTGTGGCCTCCTAGAACATCTGCTCAGACCGTGACTTACCGCTCTGCACTTCTGACATATCTTTCTCTATATGTGCCCTAACTGCAGCGTATCTGTGCAAATACTTTGTGTCTGTGTGGCCATAATTATATCCTCAGTTTCTCTCTTTAAGCTGTCTTTGACAAGTCATTTATATTTTGCCTGCTTTCATGAGCTTTTATAGTGAAAGAAAGTTGGCAGGCAATTCTCAGCTATCCTACTTGTCTCTTGTCTGTCTGATGATTGATTTCCAGTGGGAGTAAGTTTTGATTTTTGAAAAGATCCAGACTATTATTATTGAACATTTGAGTTGCATAATGGAAGTATCTGTCTGACAAATCCAGAAGGATATCTGAGCAAAAGGCTCAAAGGCTTAAGGAAATTCTGGATCATGTATAAAACATCGTCCAGTGCATTGTCTCTAACATCAGACAGCGAATGGAGAGAAGCCACAATGCCAGGAGAGTAGAGCCAGGTTGAGGAAAAAAGAAGTGCAAATGGAGCATTTCGAAAAAGTCAGGAGAAATATTAGGTTCTGTGAAGACTGAAAGATATGACAGACAATGGGATGAAAAGGACCAAACCTGACCTATATATCCAGGCAAAATCCCCACTGACAGAGAGGAAAAATGATGCCTCTGATCTGCAATTGATATCAACACTTTGGGCAGACAGAGTAGGATGATTACTGAAAGGGAATGCTGAAAAGGAAAAAATCACATAAAACCAGGCGTAGCCTGGGAACTTGCTTCAGACATATTAGCAGCTTGCTTTGTGTTCAGCCTGAGCTCAAACTGGGGTTTGGGGACAGACAAACAAAAACATCTCACTTGGGGATGAGACATTTGTGATTAGCTTAGGTATGGACCTCTGCCAGGAGGAAAAGCGCTAAGCGCAGGAGCTGGTCACCCGGCAGACAGCGAGGGCTGCAGAAAGCTGATTGCAGGAGCACGCCCCGGGGTGCTCTGCCGAAGGGCTCTCTTCCAGCTCTGGAGCTGGGCTCCCAAGTCTTACATGCACAGGCATGTTTTTCCTGAAAAACAAAAATAAGTGGCTGTCTTGGTCATGGAAGCCTCCCTTCACACCTCATAGCCTGACCCAGGTAAACAACTAGACCGATCTAACACTTATTTTACAGAACATAGATAGTTAATGGTAAAGCAGGTGCCCAGTTTTGAGTTTATGCTGTGCCCCCCTGTATGCAGAAAAACAGTTGCAAGTTCTTGAGTGATCCCTCCATTTTGGAGCCAGATGGGCAAATACATTTGCCCTCTCCCGTGGAGCCGAGGAAAGGGCACCATCCTTGTGTCACAGCACCAGACACACGGGAAAGCACCACAACGCACATGAGGAGACATCATCAGAGAGACGCAAACTGTGCTTCTGTATGTAAAATTAATCCTGAAGTCTCTGTTTCTCTTGCGACACTGATGCTCTATTCAATCTTGTCACTGAGCTGGACAAACAGTAGCAGTGGGGATGTAACTGTTTGTGAGTGACCTAGATAGCAGCGCACTAAAATAGAAGACAGCAGTGATTCCAGAAATTACCTTGTTTCACAGCTTTGAAGGAGAAAGGGACAGCACGTGCTTTACCCTTGAAGCGCTGTTCCCAGTCTGTACCTGGTACGGTTTCTTGTGCTGCAAAGTATTTCTCCTACTTCTGTAAGGCAATAGGGCACTGTGACAGATTTCAGGAGCAGTCTGCACAAGCACAATTGGTTCCTGTCCACACCTCACAGTAAAAATAGCGTTGCCCCATCACTGCCTAATGAAGCTGTTCTATGGTCTGCATTCATCGCGCCTGTTCCTGCTGGCTTTCACCCAGAAAGGAAAAGGTTGGTCACATCTGCTGTGCTTAATGATGTGTGCAGTGTGTACCACTGAGTCTTAACCGTCTGCAGGGTATGGCTTGTTGCCAGGAGAGGGTAATCGGTGCCTACAAGGCTGCAGGGAGGAGGGGAGAGCAGCCCGAGGAAGCACCACGCTCCTTCACTGCCAGACGACTCTGCAAAGCACGGCCTCTGCATCTCAGGTACTGAGCGATGGGGACGGGGACAGGCAGCGCTCCTCAGGAAGGCACAGCCCTGCTGCGCAGCACAGCCCGGCTCTCTCCTCTCGTCACACTTCGCGGGTAGGAAATGCCATGTCCAGTTCTGGAGGCTGGTGTTTTCCATCTTAGCACTTAGGGCTGCTTCCCACTCTACCAGAAAAACAACCCATGTTTGATAAAGCCCAAGAAAATCCAGATTTTGCCCATTGCTTCTAAAAAGCTGGTCTACAGTTTTTCATCCTTACTACTTCTGATCGCAATTTTTCCTTCCGTTAGTCTTAATTCACCTTTCCCAGCCGCAAAGGAGAAAACCCTCCCCACATCCTTCCCGCCCGGGCTCTGCTGTCAGGAGGGTGTTAAGGGCAGAGACTGTCTTGGGGAGGGCCTGGGGCATCCCACCCCAACTCCCAGAGGCGAGGGGTGCTCTTATCATGGCTGCAGAGGCAGCTGCCAGCCCTGCCGCCCCGCTCATGCATCTCCTGAAGCACTGAGTGTATGGATCAGCTTCCTGAGATTCTGTGTACATAGTCCTAAATCAGCATCACAGGGGAAAGAATCTGTATGTCCAGGATTATATCCACCTTCTCTGCATTAAACCAAGAATAACATCGGTCCATGGCATGAAACAGGTTCCAGGTAGGGGAAAGTTTGAAAGATACCACTGCAAACCATAGGAGGTTTACCCAGGGTCTTCTCATATGTTAAAAAAAACCCAAACCCCAACCTATGTCCCCCCCCACTTTTATTTCCCTATAGGTTGTTTAGAATCCATTTGAATAAAAAATGTCTATTGAAGATTTTCATTTTAATATGTAGTTCGTGGCTTAATTTATCATAAATCCAGAAAAAGAGCTACAAAGGCACTTACTTACATTCAAATGTATAAAGAAACATATATTTTTAGTTTAAAATAATACATTTAATTAAAAATATAGCTTAAGGATGTGTGACATAATTTACATATATTTGATATCTATCTTAATTTACACCAGGAAAATTAGAATCATAGAATCATTTAGGTTGGAAAAGACCTTTAAGATCATCGAGTCCAACTGATTTTTTCAATTAATCTGGTATTTATCCACAAAGTCAAACAGGAGTTTTTCTGCAACTGAATAAGCCAGAAAAATGCTTCCTGAAAAATGCTGTCCAGCTCCCTTCCTGCCATGCAGCAATTGGCCTCGCAACTGTGCTCCTGCTAATAACATGGTGAACATGACTGCTGCTGTTACTGTCAGCTCTGTAGCAGACCCATTTACTCCGCAGCTGTCCCCCAGGACTACGGGAGGATGATCTGATGGGGCAGCACTGCGAGGGTGGTATCGGTGGTGACTGCTGGGAAATCAGGGCATGCTCCCCTCTCCCGCATCCCCTGAAAAACAAGAGCCACTTCACCGAGTGCTCCTTGCAAACAGTGCAGGAGTATGCCTTAGGCTCCAGATACTGAATGTTTTTCCAATTTTTCTGATTTTCAGGTGGGAAGCTGGCTTTGCTCTCTGCAATGGGATCTCAGTAACTAAATCATCTCCCAGCTCATTCTACTGCTGTTTGTCCAGGGCCAGTCACTGGCTGCAGGGGCTGCACATCACACTGTAAACACACATGGATGGATCTACATTTCTGTTCACCCCAAATGCAAGGCATGGGGGTTTCACAAGGGTTCTCAGCCCTTCCAGGTGCTGGTTTCTGCATCTCTGTACAATGTGGCAGTGTGAACTACGTGACACTGGAAACGGTAGGGATGGACACAACTGGTAGGGGGAATCTTTGTCCCAGCACATGGAGTGATTTGTAAGGGTAAGGTGTTGCTACAGACAGGTGCACCGTTCTTGCTTCATGCTTCATGGGACCCTATGACAGAGCATAAAATTTTAATGAACTAGATATTAGCTATCTTGGGAAATCACTCTGTAATTTGTTTGGAGATGTAAATAGCAAACCCAAACCTCACAAACAGCATATTAAGGAATTAGAAGAGCAGAGGCTCTTTGGTTTCCTTCTATATCAACTTAGTGAAACTGAAAACTGGTGTAACAGAGCATCAACCCTTCTTTGGGCAACTTTTGAAAAAGGGGTCTGTCATTCTGAACTTTTTACCATGAGGCTCAAGCACATCTTTCTTTTGCTTGGCTAGATGAAGCAGGTCTATTATTTCTAGCGGCTACTACTGATTGTCACACCCTACTACATCTCATCAAATAATTTAATTCATTATTTTTAATGTTTTGCTGTGGCTTCCCCCCCCAATTCTTGCAAGAGTATTTGTCTACCCATAATATCAGGGTGATCTGTTATTCACCTACAAAGGGAGAAGTTAGTTTCTTTTGCAGCAGACAGCAAGATTGGAATCTGGCAGTCCAATGGGTTCACAGTGTTACACTGCTCTTCCCAATTGCTCTCCCATTCGAAGGTGTCCTGATGGTAAGAGGCACCCTTACAGAGACGTCCTGTGCCTTATGCATCTTATATGTGTTTTTTCACTGCCAGGAGAACACAGAACCAGCTTGCTCGTGCCTGCAGGCAGCCCCTCAGCAAAGGCGCTCTCGGACCTCAGGTACCTGATGACATTTAATCCATGCCTGTGCCCGACTGTTCTGCCATGTGACGGTGCAGGCACTGCCAGGCTGGTCAGCCATGCCCGCCTGTGCCCGTGCCCCATGCCCCGTGCCCGGCAGAGGCAGGAGGAGATGCCCACCAGCGAGGACACCCCAGCCTGCGCGGGCTCTGCATGCTGCTCCCCTCACCCTGCCCGCACACAGGGCTGCTGCTCGGGGGTCTTTGGCATACTCGTGTGATCACACCCTGCTGCGTGTGAAGCCATGCCATCTGCTGCACAGTCAGCTGTTGCTCTCATTTATGCATCTCCAGACTGTCCCGCATCCACCCTGGTAAAGCTCCATAAAGCAGAAGAACAGTTTTTTCCACTAAACCAGTCTACGTTTTGATCAAATTCACAGAATAGAAGTCTTCTGAAATGTTTGTAACATCTTTCTACTGTTCTTCAGCCATAAATGAGACTCATAGTCTATTCTTTCATCTTTTTTTTTTTTTTAACATAACACATTCATTAGCATCAGACCTTTCCACTGTTCTCCAATATCTTGCTTTTTCATTTGGAAGAGATTTCAGGAAAGCTCCTTACCACATGGCTGCTCTCTCTTTTTGCTAATAATTAGTCTTAGAGAACTGTCAATCTGTTCTTACCTTGTGCTTGGTTATAGAATCAACTCTACTGCCCATGGGGCTTCTATTCATTTACTTTTTCCTGCTGCTTTTCATCTTACTGCTTATGCAAGCTTTGAGCCTGCTCATTCTATCAGTAAATGTTGATTATTTTTTAAATGCTAACTTTTCTTTAGCAAGCTGGGCTGTGACCTGATCCGTAGCCCTGGAGGGATGCTGGCAGGCTCTTCTCTCCATGGCTGTGGGTCTTCCTTCCTCACTGCTGTTGGCACATGAGGGTGGAGGTGGACACTTTGCTCCAGGGTGCTGTCCTGTGCCAGGGCAGAGGCCCCAGGGAAAGCCTACCAGTTCACAGAGACCCAAAGGCAGAAATGGGAGATGGTAAATTTTTTTTTGCCTCAGTTTCCTCTCTTTCTCCTCCACTGGATAGCTCTTTTTTTTTCAGTCTTGACTTATTTGCTGATAAGCCTGCCTCTATGCTCATCATGTAAGTGTCTGCATGCCTCCTTAAGGCAACGCATTTGTGTATTTGCATGTTGTTATTACCGCTGTGCCAAGCAGAGAGGTTTCAACAAGGTCTGAAGAGGTTTTAACAGGTCTGTTTCAAACACAGCCGTGGGGACCTGTACACAGGGTGGCTGGCACTGGAGGGGTTTCCTCAGCAGCTGATACCCATTTATTCTTGTGCTCATATTACGGTTACCATGAATTGTTACTTGTACTCTCTAGTCCTTCTACTGTGCTGACATACAGCAGTCACATCTCCTTGTTGCCCTCTTTTTGCCAGGTTAGACAAGTCAAGTTCTTCTGATCTTCTCTTGCAAAACAGTTACTGAGCTCCTGTGGTCATCACAGCCTTTCCCTCCTGAACTGCTTCCAGCTGAGCTCACCTAAGTTTTCCTAGTGAGACTCACAGTAGTTTTAAAACATCTCCATTTCAAATGGCAATATCAGTCTTGAAGAGGCATTTGGACCATAGCCTTAATAACATGCTTTAACTTTTGGTCACCCCTGAAGTGCTCAGGCAGTAGGACTAGATGTAGGTCCCTTCCAACTGAACTATCCTATCCTATCCTATCCTTCTTCCTACCTCCTTCTTTTCCTAACAGTACGTGCTGAGGAAATCTTTGATGACATTTCTTCCCAGACCTGCACTAGAAGAAGGATTTAATGGGTAATCATGTCCCAGCCTAGACATCGGTTCTGTCATGTTGTGGGAAGGAGGCATGTACCTTCTGATGTGGGTGAGAGCTGTGGATCATCTCGAGATAATTTGATCATCTGAACAAATTTGCAAAAAGCGTATGTGAAGTGCAGTTTTTGAACGTCTTCTGTGTTCATCCAGTTTAGCTGGGTTTCTACAGGATGGCAAAAAACACACCTCTGACACTAGTGAGGCTCGAAGATCAAGCCCTCAATCTGAAGCATGAAATGCTCCTGAACTAATTGGTTGCAAATCTTTTTGATGTGAGCAATACCTGTTCATTTCCCCCGGATTTTTTTTTTCTTGTGCTCATTTTTAGAAATGCCTGAGCCATTTCCCTTGGGAAAACATAATAAAACAGAAGAGCCTGAGAACAACAGTACTGCATCAGGGTGAAGGTCCATCTGGCCGAAACTGGCCAACCATAAGCGTCTAAAGGAAAGCATATGAGCTGTGCAAATCTACTTCTGTCAGGGTCCTGGGGGTGCTCACAGGCCTCAATGGCTGGGACCAGCCGCCCCTGGGACACCCGTCCCACCCCGTCTCCTGCCAAGGGCCCAGGGGACATGTCTCAGCTCAGCCTGGGGCCTTCAGTCCCTGCCTGAGCCAGGCTGCAGGTGTGCCTGTCCCTGCCCTTGTCTCCTGGATGGGCCTGGGACCTGCACTGCAGAGAGCTGCTCTCCTGGAGGGAGCCCTCAGGCCGAGCTCATAGCTTGTCATGCAGAACTCTATGCATAACATGCGTATTCTATTCTATTCTATTCTATTCTGATCTTCTGCACTCACGATGAGTCGAATAACGATGAGACTGTCATTTGCCCGAAATGCCAGGTTTTTTTCAGCTCCAAAAACACTTTCAAGGACACATGGCAGAAAGGTTACAAATGGAAACAGCATTTTATTTTATTTTTCTGAATCTGTTTCAGAGCTGATGCTCACAAGCATTAACATAATGCACATGTGTAGCTAGGAGCAGGCTGATGCGTTCTTCAGTTTAGGTTGAAAACGCATCATTTGGGGTCTGGCAAAGGAAAATCACACAGCTACAGAAAGTAGAGGCAGGAATACAGGCCAAGCAGTCTCTGTTTCCCAAAGAGTGAGAATGGGAAGAATGAGACTCAGGACCAATCACACACAAAAGAAGAAGAGGAGGTGTGTGGTACCATGTGTTATTTTCAGAAGTACTACACATATCAATGACAATTATACTTTTTGCCTTCAAAAAGTTGCTCTGCTGTGCTTCTTGGCCAGCAATGCATGAAAAGGACTGTCGTGCCTGCCCTGTGCTTGTATTGCATGTAGGGACAGCTGAAAAGTGGCAGCTCCTGATGGTGCAGCAAGCCTGGACCCCTTCCAAGCACAGGTTGTTTTGCACAAGCAAAAACACCTCAGGAAATGGAGCCAAGGAAAGAGCAGAGCTTGCTCCCAATACAAATTTGCAATGGGAGAGAGAGCCCAAGAGAGCCAGGGCACAAGTGGCGCCTTGGAGGTGCAAGAGCAGCAGGCAAGAACCTAGCCAAAATGGCCCAGAGAAGCCCTGACAAGCGGCCATACTCAGTGCTGCAGAGGAAGGTAAAACCCCCCTGGGGACCAGTGACAGTTCACCCTGGGGGAAGAAAAATTCCTTCCTCCCCCTGGATGCAGGGTATGGGTGGCACCCTTGTGGTGCAAGAACAGCATATGCAATAATCTAGCCAAAATGGACCAGAGGAGCCCTGACATGTGGCCACACTCAATGCTGCAGAGAAAGGCAAAAAAACCCCAGGGACCAGTGCCAATCTGCCATGGAGGAAATGCCCAGGTGGATGGCCCATTTAGACCCTTTCCCAGGGGCTGGATGGGGATGATTTCAGTAGCTGCAGCCTGGAGGAAAGAGAAGTGTAACCAGAGCCATAGGTTGGGATGGATGGTGCCAAAAGACCAGCATGGAAATAACACAGGCTTTGAAAAACAAGTGAGTGGAGGTTACACTGGTGTGGTGGAAATGCTGGTCATTTTCCAACCTAGAATATCTGGATCTGTGCCCAAAGCACAGCAAGGCAAATATGACTCTTCCAAACTGTAAAAATAGCCCATTGCTCCTATCACTGTGGCACCACCTTTTCTGACTGAAAACAAGCTGCGCAGCTCCTCTGTTAAACACACCAATTGCCTGTGTTTATATGGGATACAAAATGCGCTCCAGCCATGGGGTAAAACTTTCACAGCTCATTTGTGACTCTAACAACTGGTTAGATTGGTTTTGGTTGCCTCTGCATGAACTTTGCAGAAACGTAGAGAGCGTGTGTGATTTCCTCAACATTCCTTACAAATTCACCAAGTGACATTTGCTACTACACTGTTTATGGTGAGGTCTTCTTGGAAAGTAGTTCTGAATTGTTTTGTGTTCTTTATCATATTTTTCCTTGCACTTAAATAGCTCTTTTCCTCCTTTGGCCTTAATCATTTATGTCTTTATTTAAAGTGATGGTAGCCCTCTCAGCCTTTGTCTTCCTCCTTCTAGTCATCTTCTTCCATAGGCCCTCCATGCCCCTAATCAACTGCTTAGTCTTTATTTACTTTCATCCTAGATGGAATTTATCTTTCTTGAACCTGAGTAATGAGAAATGTCCATAGTGGTACAGGTGAGTTCTCACAGGGCTTTGCACAACGCTTGCCTGTCCTATGAAATATCTTGCCTGACACACAAGAATGCATTTATCTGTACCATATTCTTGGCTCATGGTCGCCCTGTGACCTACTCATGCCTCCAGGAACATTTGCCTACTCCAGTGTTTCCAAGCTGTAGCAGAAACTCATGGCACTTCACCTGACTTTGTGTTACCTATTTCTACACTGCAGTTCTTCATGCATGGTTTATTGATGTAGGGGATCTCTCTTCTGTCAGAGCTTCAGCTGGTATGGAGTATGGGGGCTGTAGAAATCTACCCTGAGATACAGCATTTTCTGGTTCATGGATGCCATGAAATCCATAATATGATATGGACAATGAATGTATCTTTTGGAGAAGGCAGGAAGCCTACATGTCTTGAACAAAGGCTTTCTGCAATCTAAATTCAAAATACCTGACCAAGAACTTCACTGTTTCATACATATGATGACATCAAAGCGTGAAGGGTGAAGCCTGAAGTATGTGTTAATGGGGCTTTCACCCATCAGTAACCTGCTGAAGTCCAGCTTCACCCAGTCACAACCAGCAGATCCAGCCCTCCACCAGCTGGCTGTGCCACAGACACACTGTGTGGGTGGGCTCTGAACATGAAGCTGGTGGTGCCAGTCTAGCTGCTTTCAGAATTGATCTCTGCCTCCTAGGGAAGAAAATAACCACAACTGGTGTTAATTAAACTTCCATTTTGGAAGTTTCATTGGAGAAAGTGCCAAATCAGCCCAGACACTGAAAAAGCTACAAGAGACAAAACACTTGTGAGTCAATGTGAGGCAGTTCATGGCACTGCTGTCCGTGGGGATGTGCTTTACTCTCCAGGAGTGTGAATAAAGGTCACCGAGCTTTTAAATGAATTCTGCAGGTATTTAGTGAAGAGGAAAGTTGTTGCTGATAAAGGTAAGGACGTGTCTGGCCAGGTGGCCATCTGACACTAAAAGGCAACTGCCTCTCTTTAACAGTCCCTACGTTCCTGTAAGAGAGCTGCAAAGAAGGACCAAGATTTTGCTTTTTATAGGCCCACGTTAAACCACCTGAGAATGTCAGTATGATCAGATTGCTGATGATATTATTCAGGTACAAAGGAGCTTCTTTTTTTTTTTAACTAATAAAAGAAACTATGGAAAACAATCTTCGAGCACACACATGGTAATCAGCTGGCAAAACTGGTGCAATGAGTGCAGAAAGATGCCAGACTTTGTCTATTCAGTTAAAGAGTCTCAACATTTTGATGTAAGCTGAGTGTGACAAGACTGGCCCTTGCATGTGTCCAAACATGGATCTGATAGATCAGCAGGCAGAGCAAGGCTAGGGATGAATTCCCTTGCCATGAGTGGGCAAGGAAAAAGTCTTTAAGTAGCAAGGATTTCAAATGAGGTGGGATTTATAAGCTAAAACCTATGTTTTGAGTTATGCTTGAAAACAAACTTGCAACCAGTGCATTTTAAGACCATGCTTTCCTCCCTGCAATGGGCTCTGCAAGGCAAATGAATGCTGAGATAGCACATCCTGAAATAATGAGCTATAGCTGTGCTAATTGCATTCCTGTACTGGGGGGAGGAACACAGCACAGGAATGCAAACCTGTAAATTGGCCCCCACCATTTAAGTAGATTCAGGTACTTGAATGTGGTTTGTCTGGTTTTCAGAAAAGGAGGCTGAGAGGCGACCTCGTCACTCTCTGCAGCTTCCCGAGGAGGGGACCTGGAGAGGGAGGTGCTGATCTCTCCTCTCTGGGATCCAGGGACAGGACACGTGGGAATGGTTCAAAGCTGCACCAGAGGAGGTTCAGACAGGGCATGAGGAAGCATTTCTTTACTGAGAGGGTGGTCAAACACTGGAACAGGTTTCCTGGAGAGGTGGTCGATGCCCCAAGCCTGTCAGTGGTGAAAAGGCATTTGGACAATGCCCTTAATAACATGCTTGAACTTTTGGTCAGCCCTGAAGTGGTCAGGGAGTTGGACTAGATGATCATTGTAGGTCCCTTCCAGCTGAACTATTCTATTCTATTCTATTCTATTCACCACTGAATATATCTCAGTACTGAATTTGCCCTTTCTGTGACTACCTCATGGCAAGCACTGGTGCTGATAGGTTAATGCATCACTGCTTCAGCAGTGTTGCTGCCCTCTCCCACTGATTTAGAGATCCTTACTGTCCTGTTTGTACAAACTACACTTGTTTGTACAAGGCAGTTTGAAATGCTGGAATGTATGCTTGTCCTAGAGGTGAGTTAATGTATTTCCACTTAATTTTGATGCACCATGTTCACAAACTTTACCTGGCTTTCCTCTCCTTTGATGAGATAAAGAACAATTATTTTAACTGGTTACATTTTAAATGTTTCTCAGATTTTAACATACTGTTAAATCAAAGCTACCCATCTGGTAGATTACTGTCTAGATGTGATGTCCATCTGGTAGATTATTGGTTCTCGGTTCTGCTTAAGGATACTAACTTTCTCTCCTTTTTAATCCTGAGCAGAACTTGTGAAATAGTCCCTGCCCGCTTAGGAGCACAGTGCCATTCAAGGCTGCGCCACCACCAGGTACTTCGTGAGAGGTATTTTACTCTTCCTGGCAATAGTACCTGTGGTCAAAATGCTTTGTTACTTTTAAACTTGCTGTCTTTGCTTTTGTAGCCTGCATAGTCTTAGTTCAAAATCCCCTGCTGATGTCACACCAATTCCCATTCAGTCACCTCTGATTTCTGGTGATGTCCAGTGCTGCTGTGTGTGTGCACTTGTCTATGAGTGTGCATATATGTACATGTATGCATGATGGAACACAGGTATAATTTGCCAACATAGCATATTTGTTGCTGTCAGTTGCCAAAAAATAAAAAGGCACAATGGAAACAATTATGCTGTAGTATTATAATTGCTCAACAATCTGAAGTAACAGTGGAATTGTTGACTCTTAGTAATTGCTCATGACTCATGAGTGGATGAGATAAAACAGGGACTTTGCAAAAGAGGCAGTAGAGCAACTGTAAAAGCTAAGACAGAAGATCTGGGGAAACCATTATCACAGCAAACTAAACATGGAGCTGGTGGACTGTGTTGCAATTGCTCTTTTTAAATATTGCACACTGGGTCCAAAAATGCCATTTTTACTCATACCAGTACTATTGCTTTTGGAAGATTTGGATTTTAGCTTACAATTTGCACTTGCTGTGGTTCCATGTGGTTAACACACACTGAAAGCATAATCCCGCGGTATTTATAATGCTAGGATTTTCGAAGAGCCCTTTGCTTAGAGGATGACCAGTGGTCAGGGGGAGTGTGACAGTAGGCACCCAGCAAGGGGAGCTGGGGGAGCAGGGCATTTCCTACAGGGAGCTGTGCATGGGCTGTGTGCGGACGCTGTCAGGCGGTGCAGGTATGGACTGGGGCAGGCAGGGGCACCAGGGACACAGGTAAGGGCTGGGGCAGGACGAGGCACTGGGGCACTTCTCTCCTGCCCAGCGCACACCGGGCACGCCAACATCGCACGCTCCTACATCCCCTCCTGAGGGAGCAGCTCATTGAATCACATCTGCACTTTCATCTTCAGCAGTGCAGAGCATTTCCACTTCCCCGTACAGTTCTTCCTATTTATATCTGCGTACAAAAGAGCAAAGTATGTCCACATCAGAATATGTTTCCCTTCATTTCTAGAAAAGAAGAAATTAAGATTCTGACATGCAAATTAAGGTGTCATCTCTTAATTGCCCTAATGTCCCCAGCATCTGGGGGAGAAATGACACCAGGGACAGGGAGTTGATAGCAAAGCAGACGTGCTTATTAACATGTTGCACAATTAATGCAGGCAAGTATGCTCTGCAGTGGAGCAGACCTTGTAACCTGTGACAAGGAAACTGAGGTGGGGGGAAAAAGGAAAACAAAACTGAGGAATAATTGCATTGTACATCTCTGAACCTGCCAGAGGTGAGGGACGTCCTGGGTCAAGTTGTCTGCAAATTATACAGCGCATGCTGTTATTTTTGTCTTATTGTCACCCTGAATAATGCAGCACTAAAGCCACAGGGAACTCTTCAGAAGTGTTTGTGCTGTGTTTGGAAGGCAGAAAATGCTTCTCTCTCCAGAATGTGCTAGGCTAGACTGTCTATCCACCTCTTCATAGCAGGTGTCTCTGACTGACACTGGTGCCCTCATTCCTCTGTTGCTTCCCCCACTCCCTCTCCATCCCCTCCCGGCTCCCACCTCCATAGAGCATGTAGCCCTATAGCTCCACATGCAACTCCAGGCAAACGGATCTCCCTGGAAATCTCTGTGAAATACTGGAGAAGAGAGCATGGCTGGCTGGAAGGGTGGCTGCTCGCACTGCTGCTAGCACCAGGTCTTGCTTTGGGGGATTTTGGTCATGTACAGTGGAGTCCGTTTGCTCTGCAGAGGTGCTTGAGGGCATCCCCTGCCCCACAGCTGCCTGCAGCAGTACACACACCCATCCATGGAGCCCATGGGTCATGGTGTCCAGGAGTCATTTCCAAACATGTCTTGGAATTGGTCATCTAGGGCCGGGTTTCAGAGTAAGCCAAGCACCGGCCGGTGCCCATCCCCGGCACTGCCAGGAGCAGAGGATGGGCATCTCTCCCTGGCTGGAGCCCAGGTGAGAAGCTCAAAGCAAGCCCCTGGGAATGGAGCTGCCAGGAACAGGTTTTTCAAAGCGGCGGCTGAAGGCATCCTCAGCATCCAAAACTCCTGCCTTTGGATTAATTATAGATCACAAATCAACGTCTGACCAGCACCATCAAGGTGCCGTCCCCAGCCTGGGCACAATCACAGAAACTGAACAGTGGGCTGGCGGCTGAGCCAGGGCTGCTGTGGGCGACACAGGGCTGCTCCCCCGGGATCAGGCTCTTCTCCCAGTGCCTCCGCTGCTGCATTTCCCAATGGCTGCTGTGCTATGGTGTGAGGGAGAAGACCTGTGGCCAAACAACTTTTACTGACAGAATTTGAGCCTTTAAATGGGCTGAAAAATCTGAAGAACCCTGGGGGGAACTCCTGGGGGTCCAGTCGCTGCAGGCTGCGTGGACCCCGTGCAGCCCGTCGGCTCCACAGCCTGTCCTCCTCCAGACGGCCAGGTCCCCTGCTGCGGGGACTCTGCTCACCCAGCACCGCTGCTCCTGCCTGCAGCAGGGACGGCTCTGTCCATTTCAGGTATCTCTGTGTGGTAGCGATGCAAGAGTGGAAGAATGGCCTCATTTTTATTTTATCAAGGTAACTTCTGTCAAATACCACACCAAACAACTGACTTTTGGCTCACAAAGATTAGCCTCCTACAAAGGCCCAGTCCCTCATGATGTGTCACTCCAGTTAGTGTATAAAATATTAAGTACTAGAGAAAACTGAAGTCTCTGCTCAGCAAGACAGTTCTGTTCCCTCTCATCATTTTTGCCTCTGCAATAGCTTGTTTTGTTCTTGCTTTTAAAAGGGAGAGTGACAGATCCACTACTGTAGCCAACATTAATTTAGAAATGCAGTGAAAATAAAAGTGCTTTCTTTCCTGGACTTCTACAACCCCAAATTCTCCTTGGTGCATATAAAATGCCCACACAGTGCTGCACATGTACTGCCCAACCACAGCTCTAAGGGCCTGATAGTCAACTCAGGCAAAATCAAAGTATCAAACAGTAATATTTGCTATTTTATCTGTTAGAAAATAAGACTCTCTCATACCTCTGGAAGAGCAAAACTTGAGGAAAAGCTGTAGTAAGAGGGATGTTTCAAACCTGGCCATCTGGGTTATTTCATGTTCTAGCAATTGACTTAAAAGACAGCTGTGTGCCTCCTTGTATAAATTCAAGTGGACAAGCTGACAAAGCAGTGAGAAGAGTGACACTGTATCAGATATCTACTTTAATCAGTCGCTTTGATCACTGCAATTTACAATGCAGATTGCAAACGATTTTCTGATCTCCTTGATGACAGGTTTTTAATCCCTGAGGCATTCTCTGGGGATGCTTAAGGAGATAAATCTGGACTGAACACATTGCTGGAGTTGTCCCTTCATTTGTTCATGGCTCGTGCTGCTGTTGTGGTAACATCTGTCTGTAGGTGTATACATGCCGTATGGTACTGATAATAGCTCTAACAGCAGCAGTGTTTCCAGTGCACCCGGGTGGAGCCTGAGTCCTGTGTGGGATTTGTGCTTCAAGGGCTGTGTTTCTCTTGTTGTTTTGTGGTGACTTGAAATTCCCATTCAATAATTATTTACACCTCCAGGCACTGAAAATCGTTTAAAAGTCTGGGGGTTTAGCAGCTTATGGGGCCAACTAACATGGAGGCCTGAATGTGGCGTTGTTATTTTACCAATTACAACTGTATATATGCCATCAGTAGACATTATGTTATATATAAAACAATTTTTAAATCTTGTTATCTGCAAATCCTCAACAAATTAGTCTGGTTTTAAGGAGGCCCTATGTGCACACACACTAGTCCAAGGATATTTGACATTCACACCAGTTTCTGAGAAAAGAGGACAGGTTATAAGCACAAGCATGTCTTTGGGCAGGCAGGAAACTGCCAGCTGAGATACATCTGTAGACTGAAACACGTAACAGTAGTTTCAAAGTGAAGTGCAGAAATATGAACCCAGGATTTACTATGGAAAATACCTGTAGTATGGAAAACCACAAGCAAGAAATCTATTGAGAACAAGGGAACACCATGAAATAACCATTCACTGGCAGTCACTGCAGCTACGGTTGCAATGAGAGTCCATGTCCAAAGATGCATTTGGACTTCCCAGTCTTCCTTCTCATTGCTGTTATTGAGGTCTCTCTAATGTGGAGTTAGGACTACCTGGAGTTAAAATCAAACCGGTCAATTATACATTCAGAACTTCCTCTATAGTGGTGTGGAAGAAGAAGTAATGTCATGAGAGGCTGCTGCAGCTCCGTGTCCCCAGGTCATACCTCCAGTGTGGATCCCTTTGGGGCTGGGCTCAAACATGCAGCCTGCTCCCAAGCTGCCCTTCAATCCCACCGACCCCAGCTGCCTCCTGCACACACACACACACACAGATGGATCTCTTGGCAAACTGCTGGACGTTATGGTCCCCTCTGCAGCTAGCCAGGAGTCCCCAGGTCTCTGCAGTCGCCAACTCATCCAGGTGCTTCCTCTTCAGACACACGTCCCCTGGTCCCCAAACCACATCACCTACTCGACAGCTGGTCTTGCTCCATCTTCGCCAGTGCCCACACCCACGCTCACACACCCGCACTTGCTCCAGGTCCTGCACCATGGACAGTGGGCCTCTGGCCCCTGGACCCACCCCAGTCTGTGACACCTGGAGCTCCTCCACACACACGTGCATCAGCACAGAGACCTCCTCACAGAAGAAAAGGGTTACAAATAGAGTTTGATGGGATGACAGGACAAGCGGTGCTGGTCAGGCGCAGGGCAAGGCCAGACAAGTGCACTGACCAGCAACACATTTATGGGTCACTGGCTCCACTTGTCTCCTTATCTCTCTATTTTCCTATGCTTCTTCCTCCTGAGACTGCCTTGATCCATGCCTTTCCCTGCCTCTCCTATAAGAAGTCCTGTGCAATCCCAAACCACTCTTCCTCTGCATCCCATGATGTCTCCCACACCCCAGGCAGTGACTGCCCTCAGTCTGAAAGGTGGTCCAGAGACCTGCTCCTCTTGAATCATCTTGACAGGCTTCACTAGAGGCCTATGGGCCTGAGTTTCCCCTGGGACAGCCCTGGGAGGGGTCCAGGCAGGGTCTCCTTTCCTCCGAACCCGTAATTTGGGTCCCTACCTGCTTCTGTGCCTTTGTGCTCCTCTGGGCTTGTGGAGAAGGGCCTCTGATGGGCTGGTCCTTCTCCTGGGATGGGTCTGGGACTAGCCCAGGCAGGGTGTTATCTGTCCTCACCACCACCACTGTGTGCTGTCATGTGTATCTGTGTGTGGCGAGGAGGTTTTGTCCCCAGCCTGGCCAGGAGGCAGTGCCAGTGCAGTGTTCAGCCAGTGTGGGACCACCGCAGCCCGTTCGGATGGCGCAGGGGAAGCGGCTGCCCAGAGCGTGGGGATCCCCCAGCTCCAGCGAGGAATCGGTACCGCAGAGAGGTTCAGCAGCAGATTGGTGGCACACTGTCATCTGCAGCGTGAGCATCAGTTACTGACACAGGGCAGAGTCTTGTCATTGCCACAGGAGAAACAAACCCTGCAGCAGTAGAAAAGTGAAACCAGAAATATTCAGATCAGAAATTAATTGCAAACCTGAATGGCAGCAGCAATGGGTCCTAGTGATTCCCTGCCAGAGCTCTTCCATGCAGTCTTTGCCTTTCAAAAGTTCTTTTTCAGCAGGCTGCCGCCCTGAGCACGGCTCTGTTGCACAGCAGTGCCGAGCACTGTCTTCCAACGCGGGGGCAGAGGTAACGCGGGCGGCTTTTTAGAAAGCTCACGGTGATTTGGCTGTTGTGCTGCTGTGCACCGGGACGAGCTCGAGGGCACTCTCTCCTACACGTTTTATCTCGTTAAAGTGTTGTCTGCTGACAAGAGAGAAGTGGGTACGGGGGGGTGTGCTGCCCCGGCTGGCTGTGTACCGGTGACCCCCCCGGCCGAACCGCCGGGCAGCTCCGGGCGCGGCAGCGAGCGGCGGTGCCTCCCCCGGCACACGCCGAGTTACCCCTGCACTCACTGCGGGACGAACGGCCAGCGGCTCGGTTTACATTGCCAGCTCTTGGCTTGGGAGAACTAGCACCACATACCTCTCCGTGCATGGGGACCGTGAGTGCTTTCGAAACAAGCTGGACTGCAGGTCCAATTCCTTTTATCTACTAGCTAGAGTAAAATAAAGCAAATTAAACCAATTACAAAGACTTAGCAGGCTTTTAGTTTCAGTAGTGCTGAGGACTATCCGCTTATCTTCGTATAGAAAGGTTTTTCTAATGGTAATTAGGCATTACTTTGCCATTGTGGCCTGCGACAAAAATGGGTTTCCCTGCTGTTTTCAAACCTTGCTCAAGCTTCCCTTTGGATTGCTGTGTTAGTGGCTGTGAAAATGGCAGGGAATTCACATTATTTCTCTGATTTGTAGCCATCATTTCTTCTTTCAAACAACTGCTAGATAGTTCACAGCCAGCTTGCGTTTTACTGGTGGGGTGAGAGGATTGTGCCAATTCAGCATGGTCTCTGCTCCTCTCTTACAGAGCCGCTAAGGACAAACTGAGGCTGCAGGGCTTGTTACCGCAGCGTAACATGGTGAAAACTTGAATAATTGTCTTCCTCTTCGAGGACCTGCCATTTTAATTGTACAGGTGCTTTTATTTCGCTGCCCAGAGCTATCAATGAGACTGGTAACTTACTACAACTCAAAATGCAGATTAGGCATTTATGCAGACAGCAGGGTACCTGCAGTTGCGCTGAACAAGCCAGAAGCTGATAAAAGCAATCACCTTTCCTGCTGCTGGGAGGACAGGGAGACTCCTGGTGCCTCTGAGGGGACCATGTGCCTGCCCCTGTGGAACCCAGTCGGATCCTGCCCGGAAATCGTGGGCTCCTACAAGGATCGGGTGTGTTGGAAATATGGGGGCTCCCACCCCGCATGGTGCTGCAACTGTGGGCGCTGACCACGGCTCACCTCCGGCCTGTGGGGTGGACATCCTCGTGCAGCCCAGGCCCTGCTCATCCCTGCCATGGTGGGGGGTGGAAGGATGCTGAGGACACCAGTTTGCCCCCCAACACCATTTCTGTCTCAGGCACGGCTGAGCCCTGCTCCCACAGGCTTGCAGCCTGCAGCTTGCTCTGTCTCCACAAGCATCCCCACAAGGTCGTGGGGCTCGTGCCCACAGGGAGGTCGGGCAGAGATGTCCAGCCAGGAGCATGGGTGGAAGTGCTCTGCTGAGCCATCCAGGGCATCCAGCTGCGACTGCCTGCCCAGACCTGGGTCACTCTGCCATCCCTCATCGGGCCCCCTGAGCACAATCTCATGCTTCCTCCTGCCCTTTGGTTTGGGATGGAAAACCTTTCTCAGACGTTTACCTGTTGGCTGCAGTCCGCTGCCACTGGGAAGGCTCAGAGCGCACAGCCCACTCCCAGCCACAGCACAACAACGCTGCCGTGGCCTTCGCATTCTTGTCCACCAGCGGTCCCCTAAACTGGGACTGGGGACCTGGTGAGCCCAGGTGAGCCGAGGGAGCCTCTTACAGCCGGCACATGGCAGCAGCAGCTGCGGGGTACAGACCAGCCACGACCCTGGAGAGGAGCAACCCGAAAATACACCCATCTTCCAGAAACCAGCAAATTTTAAGAGAATAGGAAGGAGGCGGTTGTCTTCCCATGACTGATGAACCCATGCATAGAAGTGTATAGAGAGCTACAGCATCATACTCAAACACAGAGAAAGATGCTGCGGGATATCTCATTAGCATACTCTTTTTACTAATCAAGTCAGTGTGAATAATTTTGCTTATGATTGTGTTTGATTGTATTAGTGAATTATAGATTTGAAAAGTCCTTTTTTTTTTTGTCTGCAGAAAGCAGTAGCATTATTACTGAACTATTTTTAGAGAATTTTGCAGATAACATACTCCATTCTTTTACTATTTCATTATAATAGAATTTCACATACAGACCTCCAAGGAAAAGGAAATGTGCCCTACACAGGTGGCTATTAGATAGGTTTGTAAGATAAGCGAGTACATTTTCTGAGTCATAAGTCATTTCACACCTTCATACTGTCTGCCAAACAGCAATGGTGATTCCATGCCAAAAATATTACCCCTACTGATGTTGCTACTACTCCTGGCAATGTGGTAGACATATGAGCCAGAACTGTGGCAGACATTAAAGCCAGTGGTTGCAGCTTTTGAGCAGACTCTGGCCTGTGGTTGCACCTTTTGTTAGGCTGGAATCAGTTCTCAGCAAAATATCTGCTTTGTTTAAATCGGGTTTATGATCCAGGCTAAGGGTGATATGCTGGATTGCAATATTTATGCACCTTGGAGATCTTTTATACTACATGTCTGAAAACAATTTTGATGATGGTTGATACTCCGTTCCTTCAACTGAACATACGAAAACACATGTGCCCCACATCACACAGATCTTTCATTTAAAAGTGCTGAACACTACAAATGTTAAAGCAAAAATACCGTGTGTTACTTTAGATGTGTAATTAAGAGATCCTGCTGTTAATTAGGTTCTGTTAATCAGCAGCACCCTGTATCAGCACAGAAGCGGAGCGCAGGGTGAGGCTCTGGTGCTGTGCCTTCCAGCAGTCCCTGTGGGAAAGGTGAGCTGTGCAGTTTCCCATCACCATGCGGGTCCTGTGTATTCACAGTCCCTCACCTAGGGATTTCTCAGGCCAGGTCAGTAATGCAAGGAAGTAGGCAAAAGCAAAATTTCATGATTTCTGGTGTGACTTCCACTTCCAACAGTTCCATTACACCCAAACCTTTCCAGACAATTTCAAAGTTAGAAGAAGGACTTAAGTGTTCATGTGCTGCCACCTCCTACATCTGCAAGGAAGGTTATGAGAAATTCCTCTCGGTCTAGCCTTGCCAGGTGTTGTCACCATTGAGAAGAACTGCCAGTAACTGTGCAAAGAACAACCCCACTCTTGTTTTCAGATCACCATTATATCCAATTGCAATTTTGGTTTGGTATTTTTGGATCCATAAAATAAAATCAAGTAGGGTTAAAAGGGAGGTATACTCCTGGTCTACATGCTTAGTGATGAAGAAGGAAAAGATAACTCCTACCTCCATTCTGTTCTGACTGCAGTGCTGCTAAATAAAACCCAGTGGTGCCACTATAGTTTTAAAGCTCACAGCCAAAATTGCATTATTCAAATCACACTTAACTTGCCTGCACTTACAATATACTAAAATGAACGGGAAATGTTTTCTGCTCCAGTGATAGAGAGTGATTTATCTGTCAAGCCTGAAGTTATAATTACAGGTGAAAACTGAGTGAAAGTGGAAAGTAGATTTCCTTGTAACATTAAACCTCAGTGATGGTTCTTTCAGGCCACAGAGGTTTTAAGGCCATTGCACGGCACAGCTTCAGCCCTTAGTGAGATTTATGGGTAGCTGCTCTCTTTCCAGGTGATTTTCCAGAAGGGGAGCAATCTGGGACGGCCTCACAGCCCACCCAGACTGCTGGAGTGCAGCGAGAGCCCTACGAGCCACTGGGGCAGCCAGGCCAGCCCCAAGCCCCCAGGTGTGGGGCTGTGGACCCTTGGCATGGGCTGGGCATGGCCCCCGGCAGCTGCCATCCCCTGCCAATGGAGAGCATTGCCACAGAGACCCAGAGGAGATCTGCAGCAGAGGAGCCAGCTGGGGAGCAGGTGGGAACACCTCCAGGAGCACAGGAGAAGCCTCCTCCCCTACTGGGGGTGGTGGGAGCAGGGAGCTTCCCAGCACCCGTCAGTGATCCGCTCTGTGCTAACAACCAAGTATGCATGAAACCACACAGGGGGTGGACGAAAAAAAGTTCTGGCTACTCAGTATTTTTGTAAGTTACTTGGAAGTTGATATAAGATCAGCACCTGTGCAGAAAGCTATGACCGATTAGAGATGGGTGAGTAGTGCTTCCCTCACTGCAACCACAGAGAGTGATCTGGATCTCATGGTGACCTGATCCCATCTAGGCAAGAGTTACCAAGCCAGGCTTAGGGCCCGCTGCTCCTGCTGGCACGAGGTGTGCTGGTGCTGCACTGGCGGGGAGCAGGGATGGCAGTCTGTGAGCAGCGGGTGCTGGTGTGGTGCTGAGGCAAGCACAGCAGCGGTGGGCTTTGGATGTGTCAGGGGAGCAGTGGGAGGAAGCAGGAGGCAATTTTCCTCTTGTAAGGCTAATATTGGACTACTGCACAGTGTTCTGCTGTCTGTGTTTTAAAGAAAAATGTTACAAATGAATCACCAAAACAATTTGAGGGGTGGGGAAAAAAAAATCCATATCTGGCAAGAAGTAGAGAGCTCCACCTGCTTATCCTGCCTGAAATATAATAAAATGCTGACTTAAGTACATGTTGGCAGAGACATATTGTCTGGAAACTTTTTGATCTAGTTGAAAAAACAAAAGAAGAGCCTGACAGGAAGCTAAAGCAAAATTAATTGGATTGGCAACAAGGCATGAGTTTTGAAAGTGCTGGAGATTAACTTTGGGTCACGCAACCAAGGCGTCTGGTACCTGCTCCAGCTCCTGCAATGAATCCACTAAGACCAGGTAGAACATTTTCTAGAAAATAGATGAGAGAAAGCCCACGCTGCTGCTTCTGCACTGGGGGGATGCTGCACGCCCTGCACGCCCTATAGAGGAGGTCCTTCCTGCAGCACTGTGATCCGTCCAGCTGGGCTGGAGAAGGCTTTAGTGCCAGGGGCCATGCCGGGGCTGCACTCCAGTCATTGTGGTGGCTTACAAAATGCAGGAGTGATGATTCCTCTGGACATCATGAACCCGTGGCTTCCTGTGATCCCAGCTCGCATTTATCCTCCACAAGGGTTCTCTGTGACTTTGCAAATACCCTCTGGACTTTTGTATCCACTCATTACAGAAAGGGCTCTGGGGGCTGTCTGGCCATCCTTGTGTCCCGAGGTCAGATGCGCTCCCCCGTGAACTCTACCTCCCGGTTTCTGTACTGTCGTTTTTAACAAAGAGCACTTTTTTTTTTTTAAACAAAAGCATGGATAAATTTCTTCTGTCCTCCCTCTGAGACTCACAGCTTCCTTGGAAATTGCCCATTCCTATTGTGCTAGAGCAGAGAGTCATAAACCGTGACAAGCCGTATCACTTCGTCAGGGCGCTGCTTTAATCCGGAGCTATACTGGAAAGTTGGTCGTTCTTGCTGAGGCTCGTCGGTGCTGACACGGGCTCTGAGCAAGCTGCGCCTCCAGCCCAGAAGCCCCGGGACACCCAGCCCCGGCCCCAGCCCCGACCCCGGCCCCAGCCCCGACCCCAGCCCCAGTCTGGCCCCGGCTCCGGCCATGGCCCCAGCCCCACAGGGCTCCTGGCCAAAAGCTCGCTCGCCGCCCGTCCCAGCCCTGCTTCCAGTGCTCCTCTCCGTGAGAGCAACCGCTGGCCGAGAAACAGGCACGGACAGAAGGGATTACTTGTTTAGCTGGAAACAAAGGTACCCCTTTGAAGGTAATTAGGCAACATCTCTGCCTGAGGTGCTCCCTTGTAGTAGTGCTGTTCAGCTTTGTGGATGAAGAAGAAACTTGTGAACAAGCGAAACATTACCTAGCTCTTCAGCTGAGTGCACATACGCACCTGCACGCACATACAGAAACCCCACTTTTTTCTCCGGTGAATCCTAAAGAAGAGATTATAATAAGGTTTTGAGCATACACTGTTGTTACCCATGTTGACATCAACGCTTCCAAGGCACATGGGAAGAGTGAAAGGAGATAAGATGCAAAATGTTTCTTGTAGTGGGTGCTGAGAATTTTCTGGGGAAGAGATTTTTTTTTTTTCGTTGTTTGCTAAGTTTTCAAAAATAACACTGACATTTATCCAAACAAGAGGGGTTTTTGTTTTCCCTTGGAGATTAAAAGCCTGCACTCTCCTATAGTGAATTATCATGTGGGCACTGCTCCACAGGTAAAGGGATTGCTTCTAGTCATACCATTAGCTCCCAGCAAGACAAAAACATTCTGGAGTTAATTATGGATTTAATAACAAGCAATTATCAACAATTCCATCATCTTCACTGTGGTTCATGAACAGCAACTTTACTTGTTCATTGTGTTGGTGCAGGGAGACTGACTGCCCAGCAGCACACCCGCAGTGGCACTGGCAGCCAGGGCACTTAGCTAATACATGTTTTGTGCGGTGCCCAACGGATGTATTGGCTGACACCAACCCAGTAGGGTCAGTAGCTAATTGCTTGTGTCTTGGGCCCAGAATCAGGCAAACAGATAGCCTGGGCCACCTAAATATGCCTGCCAGCACCTGTGACAACATTTGCATGACAACCAGCATCTGAAGGGAGGAGGAAACAGAAGGACTGTGAGATTCAGGGTCGTTCTCCGTTTCAAGAAAGGTGGCAGAGACAAGACCAGGGCATTAAAGCATCATGTCGAGTAATGGTGCTGTCTTCATTCAGTCCATGATCAGCTGAAACGTTGGCTCTTACACCAGTGACAGACCAAGAAATTAACAATTTCGTTCCCATGGCCCGTCAAAGAGCTAACAGGACAAGCAACCACTGAAATAGTGCAACATATTAAAAAGTGTGCAAGCCTGTGTTACCTGATCAGAAAGTAACTCCCGAAACACACAAAGTATGTTTAGAGAGGAGACATTGCTTTATTCTGTGCAGGGTGCAAGATGGAAGATTTCCACAAATCGAGCACACCTACTGAGCTTTTCAGTTCATACTTGTACAATACAGTTAAAACACCACGGCTATCTAATACATATGTTCCGCCTAACTATTGCATATTCATTATGATGAGCAAGCACGACGTGTTCTCTTGAGCAACTATCCCAGAGTCTTCTACCCCTACGCGGGGGTCTCTGGAGGTCTTCGGCGGTCTTCGGGGGTCGTTCGGGAAAGGATACCCTCCTCCTTTTGCCCCTTTGTGGTCATCTGAGGACACCAGGGTCTTTGTTTCTCTTGCCAACCCCTCGTTCTCTATGCCGAAGGAGGATGATGTCCTTAATTAACAAGTCTGTGACTCTTTAAGCATCCTCTATTGTAAGCAGGATCTTAAACTAGATAGGCTTTAGCTTGAGTACACATAATCTAACCAGTCTTTGAATAGCAAACAAACCACACTTCTCAAGTTTTAGGTTTTTTTTCTTTAAACTATCACCGCCTTCTTATTTGTTAATCAGTCTTTTGAAGGCTTGAGGCAACACCTGCATTAACTGCTGCTGGCAAAAATTACCCCAAACCATGTCCATGCAGTGTCCTGACTTAACGTGAATTACGTGTCAGATTAAGGCTTCCCTGGAGTTGCCCTAGGGCTGGGACCCGCAGTTGTGTCTACTGGCAACCACAGTCAAAGGAAAAAACAGTCTGAGTGTTTGCCAGCCTGTATTCAAGACTCCAGCTTATGATTTTGTGCTGAGGGAATTAATAAGTTTTACTCTGGTTCCCCCACAGAAGGCAGATAAGAAGCCAAAAAAACAAATAAGAAGCACAGCCAGAACAGTAAACATGTTTGCTTTAAGGAGTGGAAACCATGGTTAAGTTTCTAGACCGTGAAGCTACAGGCTTCCTCAAATTAAATTAATTTAATGGTTTATACGTTTCCTCCGTAGAGATGTGGGTACTGAAATGTGCATCTGCAGGCGAGTGTAGGAAGGTCTGGCAGGTACTCCTGTCGCCCCTCGGCGAGGTACAGATGCCACGTCTGCGCCAGGGACAGGGACAGGGACAGCCGCCTCGGGCAGCGCCCGGCGCCAGCCGGCCCTGGCCCCGCTGCTCCCGCAGCACCCCTTCCCTGCAGACCTCGGCAAGCCGCCGCTGCGGGTAGGTGGGGAGCCGGAGGGTGTGCGAGCCCCCCCCGAGGAGGGGGCTCGGCGGGGGCCAGCGCTGTGCCCGGCCCGTACGGCAGCAGCGGAGCTGCGGGCAGCCCCGCCGAGCCCCCGCTCCCACCTTCACCCCACTGCCAGCTTTGGCTCCTGGCAGGGGCTCGCTGTCGCCTCTTCGGCAGAAAGGCTCTGCAGACCCCTTCTCCAAAGTGCATTTCACTCGTTTGGCCAGCCCTAATTCATCTTCTGTCAAGTATTTTTTCCTGACGTCGAAAGAACGGTTCTTACTACTCTGTTCCTCACATCCGCTTTAGCCTAACGGCGTCTGTAAACAATGAATTTGCATAATGAACAGTATTTATGAAAACCAGTTGCACTCCGTGTAGGTGACCTTGTGACTTCAAACACGCTAATAACCTTTGAAGTACCGACAAGATAAGACAGTGGTACATCACCGCTCCTCTGGACGAGGAGGGAGCCCATCACCAGCGAACAGCACGGGTAGGCAGACGGGCCGCTGCGGCAGCAGCGGGTTTAAAAAACTGCTAATTGGGTAAGCGAGCTACACGCGCAAGCTTGCCTTGCCTAGTTTATTGCCTGAGTACAGAAGCCCAGAACACCGGAGACAGAAATTCGCCGGACTCCCTACAAAAGTGAGGGCAATAGCGGTTGAACATTGCCAGTCACAGCCCTAACAGCGGTTCCACCTGGGCGCGCTGCGGGAGCTCCCGGCATCTCCCAGCGAAGCCCCGGCCGGCGCAGGGACAGCCCGGCAGAGCCCCGGGCAGGGGACGGCATCCCACCCACCCAGGGGTGGCCAGGCTGTCGGTCTTTCCTCCCCTTGCTCAGCTGCCTTCGGGCCGCCAGCCCCCCCCGCCGGGGCAGGGGCAGCGGTTGCAGGGGGATGCTGCGGAGCGGGGAGGGCCCGAGCCATGGCGGGGGGACGTGCCCAGGGACCCCCGGGCTCCCGCTGGTGCTGCCCCGGGTGCCGCAGGCACAGCAGTTCCCTGCCTCCCGCGCGTTTGTAACCCACGGGCCTCTTGTTACAGGTGTTCCCATGCTGAGCAAAGCACGGTGCCGCTAAAAATGATGAAACAAAGTCAAATGACCCATTTCTTGTGATACAGGAAGTTTCTTGCACTGTTACAGGATTTAAAAGCTGTTATTATTAGATGATGCTTCGTTTTAGATTTTTGTAACATTTAAGTATCGGTGATGTTGCACAAATAAAACACATCCGGGTTTGCCTGTCTTTTTCAGGAAAACTGAATTTTGTTGCAAAATAACTCATTCCAGGCCCGAGATTCTATTCATATAGTCTCAATTTAAATTTAACTTCTCCCGCTGTTTGTTAAATCCCAAACCCTTCCTATTCACACGTCCCCATTTCTATCTGTAAGCTACATCTCCTTTTCTTTCTTTTCTTAGTTAGAAAAGTCTCCAGTCGTCTTTATGAAATCTCTGAAATGGAAAAATACTGAAAGGGATACTTCAGCAGTTACAAACGCTCCAGGGAAGCAGCACTGCGCTGGAGGCTGGGAGACCCGTAAGAAACTTAAAAGACTTGCTGGGGCCTGGTGGGAGTCACAGGCTGGGGGGACCGGGGCCAGAAGGCGGCATCTGCAGCTGTAACGTCCTGCTGGTCAGAAGGCAACTGCAGGGGAAAATGCCAAGTTCCCGGCCAGGGTCCAACGTTTGCAGCAGCACAGCGAGAAAAGTGCGGGAGACAAAAAAAGACAAAAAAAGTAATAACGGCAGGTGTCAGTTCCCATGAACTGGTTAAATGTTCAGCTGCTGGAACAATGTGCACCCCCCCCTCCCAGGACTGGGAACCCACGGCAGTGGCTGGACTGCACAGGTGTCACAGGTGGAGTGACGCACTTCACTTGTAAAAGAGAAGTAGCAATACGTTTATTGATATAAAACAGCAATTTAACAAAGTTTGATAGCTGATGTGACAGTGGTTTAACAAGACTCGATGGCAAGGTTCACTTGATATTTACTGCATAGAGGACGGGGTCAGACAAGACTGTCAGGGAGACCCTCCCCTTGAGTCATGAGGTTCAGAAAGGACCCCCTTGCGTTCTAAACACCTGGCCCAGATGGAGGGCCAAGGAGGTGCTGCTTTCTGCCCAGGCAGGGCTGCACGGCCATCCACCACCCGGGAGGAGCGGATGGGCAGGCCGGCCGCTGTCCCTCTCCCTTGGACCTTCCTGCAATGCAGCAGGTACAGGAAACTGCCGGAGACAAACACAGGTGAGGTCAGACCCAGTCCGAGAAATCCCCTGCAAAGCAGATTAATAACTAGAGCTAATCAGAATTTGTGCCTTCTCCCACGGAAATTTCTCATAGAAAAAAACCATGAAAATAATTTCCATTAAAACCTTCCGCAAAAACTAAGTCTTTTTTTTTCAGAGGGGAGCAGCAGCTGCTAAATTCCCAGATTTCCACCTATTCTCAAATAAGCTGCCTCTAGGGGAGTGTTTTCAAACTAGAGGTCTCAATTCTATGCAGAGCTGCAATACTTTTAAGTGGAGCCGCAAGACTGACAGAATTCAGTCTAATCCAATATTTACGTGAATATCCAATGTTGCGCTAAATTATCAGCATACGTATGGGGTTGTGACTGGGAAGGATCTTGGAGCTCCTGCAGTAGGGAAAGCCCCGGCCTATGCTGCTCCTCGGCGGCTGCTTCAAGCCACGGTTTTTGCAGACTCCCCCGTTCGCACTTGTGCCCGCATTGCCCGGCTCAGCCCTGCTCACCTCCGTCCCGTTTAACAGAGCTGACGGTGCCTTGTAAAATATCCTTTGGCCAGTTTTACAATGGGATTTGAATGGCCTTTTGCAGATCTTTAAGTGAGCAAAGCAGAAGGCATTCGGACAGCTGCAGCAGGGTGGCAGGCAGGCAGATCACCGTATTAACCGAGCGGGACGAGGCAGCCCGAGCAGCCCCCGTCTGCAGCGAGCGCTGCCCGTCAGGCACAGGGAACCATGGCAAGGACCGGCTCCTGCTGCTGCTTGCTGTCCTCCACAAAGGTACGTTTGCTTTTCGTGGATTTAAATGTGCGTTTGAAATCAGTGCGGAGTAAATGGCCATGGGCACATCTCTTTAATGTGTGCAATCAGTATCCATCAGCCATCTCTTTGCAGGAGTGGAGCTTACACTCCCATCTGTGACGCTAAGAGCACTGCCACTTTCTTTATTTCTTGTGATAACTGCCAGAGATCAGAACTTAAATTGGGGGTTTCCAAACCTAGCATAGGGGCTGGTGCTGAAGAGCTCTTCAGCTGTGATGTGGCAGGGGCTGCTCCCACACTGGGTTCATGTCCCTGTGCCTCCTGTCCCTCTGGGCTCAGAGGCTGCACGGTGCATGGCTGGCTCTGGAAAACACCATCAATTCCAGGATGAAGATGCACTGACATCAGGGCATCTTGGGCAAACTTAAAAGTCAACATCATCAGACATCCCATATGTGCCATGGGGGCTGGCGGTTTGTACCTTCCTCTCTCTCTGGGGAACCTGCCTTAGAAACATAGAACCATGAAGTTTGGAAAAGACCTCTAAGATCATCAAGTCCAACTGTCAACCCAACACCACCATGCCCACTAAACCATGTCTTGAAGTGCCACGTCTACGTGTTTTTTGAACACCTCCAGGGATGGTGACTCCACCATCCACTCCACCACTTCCCTGGGCAGCCTGTTCTAATGCCTGACAACCCTTTCAGTACAGAATTTTTTTTAATATCCAATCTAAGTGTCCCCTCATGCCTTCTCCACGGAAAACTTTCTGAAGGTCACTGTCCTTTTGGATGCCCCACCCAAGGGTTACTGGTAAATAAATGGGCTTTATGAGACTGTGGGCTACTATCATGCACTAACAATGGGAAGTGCTTGACCAAAAAGACTTAAATGTTCCTCTTCTTAACAGTCTTTCCATTTTAAACGCAATCAACAAATTGCTCTTTCCAGTGAAGCAAGATGGAAGTACTGAGGAAACAGTAAATGTGCATTACTCATGACATGTAATTCACTGAACAATCCTGTTATTATTATTATTTCTGACAAGTCATAAATAATGTAGCAGAAGAAACAGTCCTGATGGGAGGAAAGGGATCCATGTCACTTCTGTTTCTCAGCTCTGCCTGAAAGAGGAGAAAGAAGGGCGTCTTTGACTCGGAGCCCCTCCAGGCTGTGTCTCCAGTGCTTCCCGCAGAGGTGCTGTGTTGGGGCACTGGCCTGAGCTGCCCTGGTTCCCCTGCTCAGGGCTTCACCTGGGCTGGAGAGGGGTTTGGCTCAGTGACCCTTACCCACATCCACACCCAAACACGATTAATTGATTCCCTGCAAACTGCTGGCACCAACACTTGAAGGAGAGCACCTGGCCAGGCAGTCCTCGCTCCACCTTAGGACCTGGAGCTCTTCTCTGGGAGCAGTTATTGAGGGAAATAATTTCATATGTCTCATGATTTTCAGAGGTTTACAGGAATAGTTTCCAAGAAATAGCCTCAGACCTGAACCAGTCTGAAAAAGGCTTTCCTGGGGGCAGGATGGCATCTGTGCTGGGTACCAACAGGAACGGCAGAGCCCGGGGGTCTTATAGTTTTGCAATGCCCAGGAATGG
This sequence comes from Haliaeetus albicilla, assembly GCF_947461875.1. Lineage (NCBI taxonomy): Eukaryota > Metazoa > Chordata > Aves > Accipitriformes > Accipitridae > Haliaeetus > Haliaeetus albicilla. The sequence continues at coordinate 412,776 of NC_091487.1, forward strand.
GCTAAAATTCACTCCTTGGGCCTTGTAGAGTTCTGCCAAGGGATCTAAAATGTTAAGAAATATGGAAAGTAAACCAAAGTATCCAGCACAGCAACTAATGGAAGTCCTTTTGCAGGATGGAGGTGTGGAGGCCAGGCCTGTAGGTGAGCTGTCTTCAGTCCTTGCACAAACAGCAGACCGTCACTGGCAAGGGATGGCCTAAATCACGGGTACAGCTCACTGGCCCACGCACTTGAAATGTGACACAAAGTTTGCTAGTGTTTCCATGTGAGGAAAAAGCCCTGAATTCCCTGGACAATGGAGCAACCCAACACGCTCACAGTTTTTTTTTATTTTTTGAAGAATTAGGATAAAAATCTGGATGAATGAGGGGAAAGGTGAAGAAAATTATCTGGCAGAAGAAGTTCGGGATTTCAAACTAGTGGCTCATTTTGGCTTGGAATAGGAGAAAAGAATTGCCTTTCTCTTTCTTTTCCAGCAGATGTAGTTTAATGAATTTCCATAATCAGCCTGCCTCACCTTCATTTTTAAATAATTCCACAAGTGTGACATTGATGTGGAGAACTGCAAACACTATCACATATAAAATGTCCTTCCTGACATCTATGACATTTCATGGAGATACTAAAACTTTGGCTGAAAACTTTAGCCACAGGGCATACACAAGGTTTCTCTGAGCTTTGCTGAAAATATGGAGCTGGCGGTAAATTACAGCCTTGCATTTACAGGTTACCTAGAACAGCTTAAGTCAGTTCACCAATGAGAATCTCGCATATTTTGCAAAATATCAGGCTTTTCCAAAAATCACTCTAAATGTCTTGCTTAGTTTTACAACATCAAATGCTGCCCTCATTTTTACCTTCTCAGTTTTCCATTTGCTCATGAGAGCATGGAGTCCCCTGCTGATAGCAAGCTGTGGTAAATTAAGTTTATCACTTTAAAAAATACATGTTTAAGATATAACTGTTAACTCCAGCTGAAATAATTCTATAGATTCCTCCTGCATGCAAAGAAATTCAGTGAGAAGATTATATCTCTAAAAATATGTGATTTATATGTATAAATATTAAAGGCATCAGCTAATCAGAAGGCTTTATAAATGTCAGAAGCTCTGAGTGCGGCTGCGTGCCAACCTCCAGCACACCCCGCCTGAGCATGCAAGCGGTGCAAAGATGGGACATCTGCCTCGCAATAAAACACCCCCCTTCGGCAGTGCGCCCGAAAGCCCGCTCTGATGGCACAGCACCATGGCTGGGCGCCCAGCACCCTGCTGCCTGGGGTTTCTCTGGGCAGGGAGTGTCACAGGAACACTGTTTTTGGCCAGAGCAGCAGTCTGCGGGCGCAGTCCTCGTTTTGTGGGACTGATGCTGCGCTACTGAAGATTTCTCGAGAAGGAGAGTGCAGTTTTTCCTGGACCTGCATCTGCCTGAGGAAAGTTGCTTTGGGAAGCCCGTGGCCCCAGATGCAGACTAGATTTCCAGACCAGGGTAGCGGGGGTTACGACGACATTTCACTGCAGTGCTGGGTGTTTAAGGATGCTCTGACGGTGTCACATAAACACCCTGGATTCGTCGGCGCGGTCTGGTGCTGATGGCACCCCGCCAGCAGACGAGTCCCTCAGCCAGGTCCCCGCGCCGAGGCCCAGCAGGTCGTGGCTGAGAGGAGCCCAGGCCTGCACCCCGCTCGTGCCCCGTGCACGGCGGCTGAGGGAGGGGACGGGCTTCTCTTGCGTCCCGGCCGGAGAGCCGTGGCCGGGTGAGCACTCCGGGCAGGAGAGATCCTCGTGGGAGCAACGACGCTGGCGGCCATGGCCCGCTTTTAAGGGTCAATCACCCCCAGAGGCCCAACCTGCCTCCCCCGCTGCAGCCGACAGGGAGGATGATGGCTTCCACCCTTCCCTGCTTGGTGGGCCCCAGGACAGGCTTTGTGCTCTCTCTGAGGGGCCTGGGCCTGGCAAAGGCTCCGCGCTGTGGGTCTGCCCTCACAGAGCCCCACAGTCCCGCTCCCCGGCCACGGCGTCCCTTCCCTCCCCAACACGGCTACGCTGAGGGTCGCCTTTAGCATCCAACAGCGAGCGAAAGCAAGTCTCTCCTGACACACGTGTTCTCATTCAACATGCATGGGAACACAACGATCCACGGTTCATCCCAGGCTGCTGCTATTCCCTGCTCCACGCTTAAGGATAGCGGGGGTGACTCTGACCCTGTAACTGGGTGGACCGAGGTGACCTGTGCTGGAAGCTGCAGCTGCTCTGCCGACCTTCTGTAAATCACTTACCTGTCAACCCAGCTGAGCACCAAACTTGACAGAGAGGAGACAGAAAGGTGCTCAAAATCAAATCATGCAATATTATTCCATAGGAAAAGAAAGCAGGAAGATATCTGTGTCCTTCCTGCGCGCATTCCTCTAACAGCACAGCTCCAGCAAGAGACTGCTCCAAGGGGTGACGCTTTTCTGTCTGCTCTTTAAAGTTGCTGCATGATCATTTTTGGTGTGCTGCGTAGTTCATGTATAGTAAGAAACAGTAGATAATAATTCCTCATGCATCTTCTTCATCCCGTTGTTGGATATCATCACATCTTTCATGCAGACAGCTCTTCCTCATGCTGCAGTTTCAGTATATGTGGTTACATCTTACATGAAAGCCTGTGGCCACTCCTGGTGTCTTGCTCTGCACACTTCCTAACTCTCAGACATCCTCTCCGTGAGGGGAAACCACAGCCGCACGAAGCACACCATGGGTTACATGGAGAGCAGCAAATAACGCTCTCTGGTTTGGCTTCTGTCCTAGTTCAAATAGACTCTTTGCCTTTTGCTGTCCCCAAGAGCTGAACTGATGCCAAGTATTCACAGTGACTAGGTTTTCCTTTATCACTAAGCAGAAATAGGTAATTCCTAGTTATGCACAGTGAACAGTTCCTTTCACCCCTCTGCCTTGCCTTCCAGCAGTATCGAACTTAACCAGTTCATTTATTGCCTAGTTGTTTAAATGTGAAGCTGACTACAAAGACCTGAAGAAAGATCTCAAAAAATTGAGTAACTGTAGAAAAAGTGATGAATGAAATCCAGCAGCGATGTCATTACTGACATGACACCTCAGACCTGTGTAGCCCAGCAGCAGAGCATCGCCATGGCTGGTCACTGGCCACAAGCTCTGCACTGAGTTTGCCAGGCCTCAGCACTGAGGCTCGGCACACCTGCTCTGCCTGAGCTCCCCATCACCTGCCTGCAGCTCCCCTTTACCCAGTCGAGCTATGGCAGCAATTTCTCTTGTTGACCAGGTGTCTATGTCTGAGCTGTTTTACTTCTGTTTTCCCTTGAGCGGTGCAGCCACAGCTTCATGCAGGCGGCAGCAGCCACCAGCAGTTACTCCAGGCAGGATGGGACATCTGTGACTGATGCACTGATGTTGTGCAGGGCAGGACAGGCTGGGGTGAGAGCAGGGGCTTGGGAAGCAGAGACACAGGACATGGCACAGAGGAGAGTGGGTGTAGGGTGATGAGACAGGGGCACAGGAGACCCCACAGCCATGCACAACCTACCCATGGGCCACTAAAGAAAGGCAGAGCTGGAGGTGGACACAGCTGTCTTCAGGGTAACAAAGAGAAGACGACATGGCATCTCCCACATGTCAAAGCACTGCATATAGTGCAATTGGATGTAACCTGGAGCTGTGGAGCATTGAAGAAGGAGAAAATGTGTGAAGCACATTGGAGAATGCAGAAAATGTGTGAAGCAAACACACAGAAAAGACCCCAAGAGGGTTCTGGGGTAAGGAAGATGAAACCATCTGCATGGACATCATGTTTCTCATGGTGAAGGACCCCCAACGCCGACACACACCGTGACAACCCCAGGGCCAGCCCCAGAGCCCAACTGCAGCACCCGCAGGGGCTGGGGAGCAGGAGGCTGGGAACAGGGGTGGAAATTACATGTGTGCGTAACACCTTTGGCTGCACTCTGGGTGCACAGCAGCTTCATCTGCACTAATATGGGTGAGACCCTCAGGACTTCAGGCACACCAGTAACACAGTCTGGGATCTCCCTGTGCCCGAGGCGCACGTCCTCTCTGCCCACAGCATGACTGGCAGCGGGGGCAGCTGTGGGGGCCAGGTGGAGTGGGGACAGACCCTCACGCAGCCCTTTGTCCTGGCAGGGGAGCAGGGATGCAGGTAACGCCTGTCCCCATCCTCCTGCCAGGGTCTCGCTTGGAGCAAACAACTGACTTGTGGGCTGCCTTAGGGGACCTTTTTAGAGACTTGCTGAAAATCTGAAAAGAAAGAAGAAAAGGCCTTGAGCCGGTGAAACCCGGAGGTGCTGAGCTGTGTGTGGCTTCCAGAAGGTTTTGGATGCTGCATCCTCCAGGGAGTGTGTCGTGTTTCTTGCATGAGCTCAAGAACTAGGCATTGCTGTTGTCGATGCTAAAGGTTCACTAGAATTCAAAAGTGACTGAGTAAATTTATAACAGAAAAAACAATCCTGGATTATTTTAAAAACAAAACCATTTGAGCTACAGATCACTGGAAACAGGAAGAATATTCTGGGATTGCGTGCTTTAATCTCTTTTCAGGTTAAGTGCTGTCAGCCAGAGTGCAAGTCTGTCATCTTTGCTTTTAGGTTTTTCTTGTTCCTGCATTCTCCATATTTTGCATTCATTTTGGCGCATTTGCTGCATTTATAAACCAGACTGCCAGATTTTCTGGCTTCGGGATTTCATCTGCAAAGTCAGCAACCGTTTCCCAGACCTATGCTCTGTTATTTGCAGCATTAGGCTTTAGTTCTTTTCATGATGTACTATGCTGATTTGCACAGATTTTTAGGATCTGAGATTTGGAAATGCCTTGCTTTCTGATACAGCTCATGCTGGATAAATGGTTATATGGACTTTTGCTTGGACCCAGTGGCTGTTTGTGTCTTCTGCTGTATCTCTCACAGTGGAAAATGTGATTATCTTTCCACATTGCAGGAATAATAAACTTATAGCCCTGATAATCTAAATACATAAGTGAGGTAAAATCTGCAGATAAAGGTTATATTTTCTAATAGAACCACTGATATGGTAGGTGAAATTTCAGATCTGAACAGCTTTTGTTTCTGAAATATTGCCTGTTTTCTTCCAGCTATATCAGGCAGTAAGATAAAAGATCCTGTCACTGCTATAAATCTCCCTTGCTTATATCCTTAGAGCATCGTGGCTATAGCAGCCCTACTGCTGTACCACGTGAGACAAGCGACGTCATTTCTGTCCTCTGAGGAAAAACATGGCAGGTTTGGAATCCCAATCAATGGTTTTAAAAATAGTCTCACGAAGCTGCTTATGTAAATGTAAATTCGATAAAAAATCCCCTATAAGACAGAAATGTTTGTATTCCCTTCCTTTAGATTGACATAACAATGCATTCAGGAAGAAGCCCCTTTTACGTTTGGTACTGCACAGAGCTGTTGATAATGCATGTAAGCCTTACACATATTAAGGATTACTCTGGCTAACTATACGCTTCAAGCTCTTTTTAACTGCAAACAAGGATAAAAAGTTGAAATAGCGTAAATATAAAATGTTTCAGGGGCTTTCTTAACATTTGCTGAAGCAACGTTTTGTTTTGCTCTAACACAGGATACGCTGAATATGAACACAGTTTGTTATATTGCCCACATCGCTCTGCAGAACTGCCACAGAGGAAACACATGCAGCTCTTGCAGCTACCAGAGCAGTGCCGTACCCCTCACCACGTAGCTGCCCTCCAGCCACCTCCTAGGAGAAGGCTCTGCTCTCGCTCAGAGGTGTCAGACACTGCAGAAGTCAAAGGATGGGGAGGGCTGGGTGCAGCCGTGCCTGGAAATCTGCAGGGAGGTGCAGGTTGCTGCTCCAACGTGTTAACTTCAATTCATCAATTCTGACCTGCAGAGCAGCACTTCCACGGCTGGGTATGAAAAATGTGAAAGCAGCAGCTTGAACCTGCTGAAGTCTGCAAGCAGGAAGGGAAAGCCTGCGGGACTCACCGCATGGGTGCCAGCCTGGGTAGTCCCAGGGCCAGGTCGCACCGTTGGGGCCACGAGGCATCACAGGGACAGAAAGCTGGCCGTGGGCAGCATTGGGAGCAGCGCCCGCAGCACGTCGCCCTGGCACATCCCCGTGGGGCATTGCCCCAGCCCGGCACAGGCAGCCCTCCTCCTGGGGCATGGGGCAGGGCTGCTGTGGCTCTGCAGGAGTACTTGGCAAGGAATTAAATTCAGAGAACACCGAGAATGAATGAGCGCCTGTGACCTTAGCAGTACCAGTGACATGTCCTGCTGGGGACTGCCCAGGCACCAAAACTGGACACTGAAGGATATGAACCACATGCAGCCCTTGAAGGCGAGCCTCACCTTCCAGAAACTAGCATTCATTATGATACAAATGTTATTTTAAGCTTTCAATTGCTGACATAATTAATGGAATACAAAGCATACCTTGCATCATATGATACATCAAACTAGATCTGATATATTACACACATCAGAGAAACTATTACTTATTGCAGGCTTGTCCTCCACATTTTTCTAAACCTCACAGTCCAGTTTATGAGCTGCAATGTTGAGCAGTTTTGCCTGTTCAGGTGTCCCCTTCATGATTTATTTATTTTTCTTGATTTTTATGCATTTATTCAGTCTGTGCTGAATGGTGGTGATTATTTATCACTGGACCACATGGCAGTGAACCCTGCCTGGCTGGTATTCAGCTGTCTGGAGGTACCTCATTTGTCTTGTGTTTGCCTTGAACATAAGTCATAAGCCACCATGGCTGCTCAGAAGTACATCCTATTTTTCTGCAAGATAAATACATAATTCTGCAAAACAAACACACAAATAAAGTGTAAATTGTATTTGGTTTGCACAGCAAGGTTTTGGTAGTAGGGGGGCTACAGGAGTGGCTTCTGTGAGAAGCTGCTAGAAGCTTCCCCCACATGCAACAGAGCCAATGCCAGCCAGCTCCAAGATGGACCAGCCGCTGGCCAAGGTTGAGCCCTCATGAGGTGGTAGCGCCTCTGGGAGAACAGATTTAAGAAGGGGGGGGAATGGGTAACTGCACAAGAGCAACTGCAGCCAGAGAGAGGAGTGAGAAGCTGTGAGAGAAACGACCCTGCAGACCCCCAGGTCAGTGCAGAAGGAGGGCGAGGAGGTGCTCCAGGCACCGGAGCGGAGATTCCCCTGCAGCCCGTGGGGAAGACCATGGTGAGGCAGGCTGTCCCCCTGCAGCCCAGGGAGGTCCACAGTGGAGCAGATATCCACCTGCAGCCCAGGGAGAGAGGATCCCATGCTGGAGCAGGTGGGTGCCCAAAGGAGGCTGTGACCCCGTGGGAAGCCCACACTGGAGCAGGCTCCTGGCAGGACCTGTGGCCCTGTGGAGAGAGGAGCTCACGCTGGAGCAGGTTTTCTGGCAGGACTTGTGACCCCACAGGGGACCCACGCTGGAGCAGTCTGTGCCTGAAGGACTGCAGCCCGGGGAAGGGACCCACACTGGAGCAGTTCGTGAAGAACTGCAGCCCTTGGGAAGGACTCATGTTGGAGAAGATCATGAAGGACTGTCTCCCATGGGAGGGACCACACGGTGGAGCAAAAAACTGTTTGCTTTGCTTTTGCAAATCACAGTCCATCCAGCTTTTGAGTTCGACATGTTTGCTACCCTCATTTTGGTGCTAATGAATTTAATGATATCTCCTGTATTCCCAAACTTAATACCAAGCAGTGGCAAGAAGCATTTTTTAGGGAAGAAATTAACATCTGGTATGTGATACAGCGAAGGGAGAGAGCAAAAAGGTGAGAAGAGAGGAGAAGTGCAACTTCATGGCTGGATTTCTTTTATGTCTTAGTACTGGGTTTTGGGAAAGTGGAATTGGAAAAAAACCTTAATTTAGGTTTTATTCAGTGTCAACCTTCTCACCATCAAAGAACTGTAACAATGCTGGTGGGTTATTTAAATAAACCACAAAATGCCCACAGAATCTATTCTGCAGAGCTAATAGGAAATCTAGTTGTTCCAAACTGTTGCTTAATAAAAATATAAGGCCAGGCTGTAACAGTGTTTTGAGTACCATTTGGTTCAGGAATGTTGCCGTATTTGTTTCCACAGGATTCTCTCAGACATGTTTCCATCCTTGAAGATTTTGTGGAACTTGCCTGGAAAAAAACACAGAATGACTGTGGGTGTCCTCAGCAGGTCTGTCCCCCACACAACCCTCTTAATGGGATACGCAATGCCAGGCTGGGCGCTGCATTCAGTAAGTAGTAGTGGACTCTGTCTGGGAATGGGTGCTAGAAGGATGTGGAAAGCGGCACATCCTTTTCATTTGGGGCTAACTGGAAAGGAGGAAGGGAAAAAACCCCACAAATAGTATTGTTTGTTTGCCATGGGAATCTTCCGAAACAGGTATCCCTCCCCTGGTGTAAGGGCTTCCCTGTCTTGCTGGATATCACTCCGAGTACTAGTGCCTCATCACACCTTGCCTATGAGTCTTCACCAGCACAGTTATAGGCCTGAACTGCTACTTCCCTACTAATGAGAAGAGGCTGGTCATTGAGTTTGACTTTACTATTGAAATGCCAACCCTTTTCAGATCTAGACAAAGTTAGGAACTGGCTGGCCAGTGTACAGACTCGTTTTTATAATGCAAATGTGATCCTTCCAGGAGGGATGGAAGCCCTTGAGAGTTGTTACACAAGTCTTAAATCCATTATTAACAATGTAGAACTGCTAATTGTAGAATTGTAATGTAGAATTTGGTAATTGCTTACTATACAAACACTTTAACAATTTAAAGAATGCATCTAATTACTGGCTTTTGACAGAAAGCAGGCTTGAAATGAGGCCAGGGCTGGTAAAGTGAGTGACTCAGCATCCTCACAGAGTGTTTGCAGAGGAAGTTACAAGCCAAGGCCAAGTGGATCCTCCAGCCGGTTGCCACTGAACCGGGAAATCTTGCTCACCCACCTCTTCCTCATCCTTCTTCCACTTCTGGCTGTGCTGCGTTTCTTCTGTAGCAAAGGGCTAACAGAGATGCCAGGAGGCATTTCTTGGTACTGTTTTCTGGCCTTGGTTGGAGTTTACCTTCAAAATTAATCCAAGAATAGCCTATGTTTTTTACTAATCACATGGAACCAGTGTTGAAGATTATGGAGTAGCTGTATGTGAATTAGCCATTGTACTGGTTTTGCCCGAGATAAATTTCTTCACAGTACCTTGCAAGGTGCTATGTTTGGGATCTATGCTGAAAACAGTGTTGATCACACAGGGATGTTTTAGTCACTGCTGAGCGGTGCTTGCACAGTGTCAAGGGCTTTTCTGCTCCTCACCCTGCCCCGCCAGTGAGCAGGCTGGGGGTGCAAAAGGAGCTTGGAGGGGACACAGCCAGGATAGCTGACCCCAGATGACCCAAGGGATATCCCAGACCACAGGATGTTTTGCTCAGCAATAAAAGCTGAGGAAGAAGGAGGAACGGGGGACGTTCAGTGATGGCATTTGTCTTCTCAAGTCACCGTCACACGTGATGGAGCCCTGCTGTCCTGGGGATAGCTGAAACACCTGACTGCCCTTGGGAAGCAGTGGATGAATTCCTGATTTTGCTTTGTTTACACACGTGGCTTCTGCTTTAACTGTTAAACTGTATCTCAACCCACCCGTTTTCGCACTTTTACCCTCCACATTCTCTCCCCATCTCACTGTGGGGGAGTGAGCGAGCGGCTGGGTGGGCTGAGCTGCCCACTGGGGTGAAACCAGGACAGCCAGACATGTCAAGGCTGCCGGCCTGTGCGTGCCCCGGTGCTGGGATCGGCTGGAGGTGCACCGTGCCATGGCATAAGCTGATTATGGCTATTTACAGCGCGCTGATCTGTCACTGCCCTGAGACCCCTGCGCCTGGCTCGCAGCAGCGGGGACACAGCCTGCGGGCACAGCCTGCAGCCCCACTGCCCCCAGGCGCCCTGCAGCAGGTGCCGGGGTCCCTCTGGCCCCAAGCGCAGCCCCTGGCCCGGACGGCTCCTCTGTCCGAGCCGGCAGCAGCCCGTCCCCGCCAGTGGGGGTTAGCAGGAGGGGGCTCGGGGCATGCTGAGCCCTTGGCCCGGCCGGGGTCCGGGCTGGGAGCTGTCACTGCCTTGCCATGAGCATATGGTCTCCAGAGACGCCTGCCTCGACGTGCACGAAGGAAGCAGCAAAGCCGTATTTGGCCAGCAGGGTAGTTTTACACATTTTTCATTAAACTTATGTTAAATATGGAAATACTGCAGAAAGGAGACTTGGTATTTCATGTGTGAGCTCTTTTGCACATTTTGGTGTTTCTCATGTTTGGAGATAAAAACAGGATTGACAAAACTCTCTTCTGGCTTTCTACTGGAAATGTACTTAGGTTTACTGAATTGCCATGATAATTTCGCTTTAAAAAACTGATCTAAAATCAGAGAGAGTTAATAAAATCTCTAGAAATGCCTTTCCAGTCAGATAAGCAAGGTAAATGATTATTTCTTTTTTTCTTCTTCTGTTTTTTGAGAAAGAAAATTAATTCATTGTTGTCGTTTCAGAGTCAGAGCTCTCCTTGAAATGCAGGTCTCTTGGATGTGACCAGCAATACAATCCCGTCCTGGACTGAGCCGGTGGTTCAAAAAGCTTGTCTCAGAAATGAAGAGCTGTTTGGTGGACATACCTGGAGCAGATTTTTGGTTCTACTGATTAAGAACATCTTATCCATGAGTATCTGTAGTTTTCCAGAAGTTAAAAAGCTTTTCTGGCAGCAGCTGCTTCTGTGATGTAGTTTGAAATTGGAGAGAGGAGTGATGAGAGAGAAAGCTAAATGGACACCATAATACCTGTTTCTTTATTGTATATGAGAACCTTCCATTAGAATGAATAAAGATAAAAATCCCACTTGAACATCAAAAAAATGCCTTTCCGAAACATAGCTGTGCACTGCTTTATTTAGGTGCCTCCACAAAAGGGAGAATTTGAGTGAAGTTGCCCCAAATGGATGAACAGTTTTAAAGAGAACATAAGGAGTGAGAAAACTTGCGAAGTGTGGGGGGAAAAAAGATTATCCACCAAAGGGAATTACATCTTGGAGACAGTGAAAATCTTGGAGAAAGCAAAGATTTCCAGAAGAAAAGTAAAAAGAGGTCTTTGCAAAGCCTGTAGAATACCACACAAAAGGTCGATCAGCAACATAGAGGAGAGTAAGGTGGCTACTTTGTGTTGTGGTTGGGGCGAAGACTAAAGGAAATCTGTGCAAGGCAGACAAACCAAGTGGCTAATTCACTTTATGGTTATGGTTTTGGTAAGGCCATGGTGTTCAACAGCGATGCAGACAGGTGATGGGGAAAGGAAACAAGTTTATGGAGACAGAGGCTGTGGAAATGGATGAGGATGAGGAGCAGCTCAGACCACTAAGTTTCCTACGCACAGAAACCAGGTCTTCATCCCAGGCTACTGTTGTGACAGACAAGAAGCAAGGATTTTAATAACAGTCAAATTGGGAATGGTATCATCGGGTGGGGAAAAAAGCTGTGCTTGTTCCTGTATTTTAAGAAAGGGGCTGAAGTGAGATGGGAAAAAAGGAATCTTTAGGTTAGTCCTCAGCAGTATGCAAAGTTGCAGAAGAAATTGAGAAGAAATAGTGGCTAAAGACAAGTGGATGTGGGTAATTTAGGATTCAAACAAGCCAGGTTTCAGAGAGGCAAATTGCAGCAGAGTTCACCAGCCAGTAACATTTTCTTAATGACTGGCTCCCTGGGCAGGATTATCACAGACCTCGTAACGTACGGGCCTAACATGCACGGGTTTCAGGAGGGAAAATGTTGATTTAAACCTGGCAGGAGGGAGACACACGATAACTGCTGGGACAGCGAGGAGCTGGCTGTGCGGGGGGGGGGGGGGGGGGGGGGGGGGGCGCTGGCCTGGGGAAGGGCTAGCGGGGAGCTCCTCGGGGCGACTGCGGGGCCACCACGCTCGGTCTGTGAAAGAAGCTGTCGCAGAGAACTGAAGCATGCAAGCAATGCTTAGAAAGGACAGTGGCAGGGAGTCATTCTCAATAGAGTCAAAGGTCCTAACATGGAAGAAGGGTCTCCGTTTCCACTAGGGAATAACAGCATGAGCAGACGTGACCCTTACTGTAAATGCAGCTCCCAGGCTTAGTACTTTTCTGCTCCCTGGCAGCCTTGTCTGATGGACTGGGAGTTAAACTCAGTGATGCTCGCTTCTCCACCATGCCCGCCCAGCACCGAGCCACGGGGCCGTGGGTGCTTGGTGGCACCTCTGCATCCCGCTGCAGCACGAACAGGAGCTTGTAACACTGACACGGAAAAAAGCACCTGCAGATTTCATTGCTGAGTGATCAAACAGGTGAGCGCCAGAGGAGTCTCTTCGTAGGTATATACAGAAAAGTGCTACAACAGGCAAAAGACAGCCTGCCTCAGATGCGCCTGTGCCATCTCTCTGCAGTACCTGGAAACCTGAGCACAGTGAGCACCTTTGGGGCTTTATTTAGAAGAGAAATCTAGGGGAAATCCAAGGATGAATCTTCTCAAAGCAGAAGAAACCAGAATGCCCCCCAGAATGTGCCCACCGCTCCACTGCCACCCCTTGTAGCTGTCTGAAATGCGGGCAAACCTCTGCCTGCTCCCAGCACCTCGATGGCCGATCCGCCCAGGGCTGCGTAAGGCTAGCAAAGCGTTAAGCTGAGCAGAGGTTTTTGTGCTGAGTGTTCGTGTTTCAGCCGTCAGCAACCCTGAGCTCCCTCCTACCCAGAAATCAGGTAAGCAGATTTTCAGGTCAGTGCCAAGCGACAGCTCCTGTGCGAGCTAATCAGGAGGACTGCTGAGAGCAGGCTGGAGCCACTGCTGATGGGAAGATGCTCTTCATTAAGATGTCTGCCACTGGCAATGCAGAATTCACACTGAGTTGCAGAAACACATACAGATCTCTGCGAGTGGAGAGGCTGAGGCAGGGACACTCTGCTTCGGCAGGGTAGTCTCTCAGTAATGAGAAAGGCATTTCTGAAGGGTATTATCTCTAAGGCAGAGGGGAGTGTTTCCAGAGCTGCCTTTTACTCGGTGTGTAGAGACAACTGCTGTTCCACACAGCTATCTGAAGGGCTTGGTCATTGCCACGTAAAAGACATTTTTTGAGATACAGTTCCCATTTCCTGTATAATTTCATGTTCCTATACACACTAAATGCATATTCACGTTGCATATTCATATTGCTCACTGGCTTCTTAAGGGCACTGCATCTTTGCAATCTTGCTTTCTGAGTCCGTAAAATAACAGTGGTGGAGGTTTTTTTTTTAGAAGTCAGAGCATCTAATTAACTGTTTGATATTCACACACCTTCTGCCGGAGAGCAGAGCTGGGCGTGTGAGCGGAGGAGCGGGGAGCGTGGTGGCAGCTCCGGACCTCGCCGTGTGCTGGCGGGCGGGGATGCCCACGGAGTGCCTGGCTCCTGGGCTCTGTGCCAGCACATCAGGCGCCCCAGGAGCCCCCAGTCTTCCTGGGCAGCAGCCAGGGCGGGGGGGCCATGGGCCAGGCCACCGTGGGGAGGCAGCTGGCTACGGGGCCAGGCGCTCGCCGTGCCCTGCGGGGTCCGTTCATCGCAGCGAGGCAAAGCCTGGAAACCCTTGGCTTCTCCATGCGCTCGGGCAGCGGTTCCCAAGAAGCCTCTTCCAAGAGGCCACAATGACCGAGCCCTTGTCGCCCCTTGGGAGGGCTGGGGTGACCCTCGGGCATCAGACACTGTGCCTTCGGGAGCGGCTGAAGTGCCCCAGAGTGGGGTCTTGCCATACAAAGGAAACCCATTTCCCAGAGAGGATGATGGTGTGACCCCAGCACAGTATGGCAGTATGGACACAAGGGGAGAACCATCCGATGACTTATTTCCTCTGATTTGCAGAGTTTCTCCACCTTTTCAGATGATAAACCCCTTTTTTGCAGCCACAGTTGCTCAAGCCTGTGTGGCAGCATCAGCACTGCCTTCATTCTCCAGCTTCCCTCGTGTGAATTTCAAGAGCCAGCAGATGTGTGACCTTGCAGGGCAGGATGGCTTGTGAGTGGGAAGAGAGGGGTTTTTGGCTGGAGGTGGCAGTACAGCTCTTAAAATCTCCTCACCCCTTCCTGTTATCCCATGGCCATTCACAGCTCACTAGCAAACATTACCCAGTGCCTGAGAAACATTTCTCTTTAGGGGCTAGACAATAAAAAAAGAAAAAAAATATCCATGTCTGGAAGCTACAGTAGGAAACTTAAAAGTAGAAGGAAGATGCACATTTTTAACAATAAGGATAGTAAGTCATTGGAGCAACTTACCCAAGGGGCCGTTCGAGTTTTGCCTATTGAAGTTGTTTTTCTTTAACCCAGCCTGGACTGGTCTCCAGAAGAACCTCAAACAGCAGCAAAAAGCACAAGCGTGTGGCTCTTCGCCTGCGTCCTGCGGCAGGTCAGACCGGGGATGATATGCCTGCCTCTTTTCCTTAAGAAATGAAAATCCGTGTTTGCTGCCTTTGATGGGGACCTGGGATGCAGCACTTGAACCGGCTTCTGCTGCCTGAGCGCAGTGCTGTGGTGCTTGAGACCTCACAGGACTGTGTATCCTGTCTTCGAAAGGTCAACACCAGCAGAAGCTGCGGAGAAGCTTGTGTTAGCAACAGGAGGAGTAAAAGGGTAATTAACAGTGACGGTTCTTGACCTGGGTGTCCCAGATCTCCCTCACTCTTGTAAAGGGAGTTATTAGTCAAATACAGTGCCTGTGTGTGAAACAATTATCACTAATTGCCATCAAGTCATGGCATTCTGAGATTTTTAAACACAGCATGGAAGTCTTGTGTGATTAGAGAGAGACCCTCAGAGCTAGTTTTCTAAGGCAACTGTCTAAGTGTTTTCCATGCAGCATATTCCTGAAAATACAAGATGATTCAGTGCCAGTCAGGCGACTTTTAATGCCTTTTAATCTGTACATAATATTAAAAATAAAGCAGGCTGGCAGACTGAGACCAAGAACAGGCACAGCTACGCAGCAGGTAGCCCTAGCCCTCCCCTCGTGCCCCCTCAGAAAAAAGAAACGATGGGAATACCTGGCACCTTGTGACTGTTCACGTGACTCTTGCTCAGATTTTGGCTAACGCAGCTCATGTCAAGGCCTGATGTGAGCTGGGAGCAGCACCACTGGGTCAAAGCAAGGGCACCAGGCAGGCAGGAGAGGTGGCCAGAAAGAGTTAAAGGGCCACAATGCAGCCACTGTCGCCTGCAGCTGGCTGTCCCCAGCAGCCAGCATCTTTGCATATTGAGCGTTGGGCAGTTCAGTCAGAATCTGCTAACTCTTGGAAATAGTATATACCAAACCTCCAAGCCGGAAGGTATAAAACATCAGCTTACCCCAAAAGCTTTTGAGGCAGACCCAACAGCAGCTGGACTGCCAAGGCTTTCGTGCTTCCCAGTGTGACACAGGGGACGCCTGCATGGTGACAGAGGAGGAAGGATGAGCACTCTCACCCTTGCCTAGGGAACCATTTTGCTCATAGGTGCATGAGTTAAGAGTTATGGGTTATAAGCTATGAAACCTCATGACTTGAGTGGTGAATAACTGAATTCACGTGAAAGACTACTCTGGGCATAGGGGGTTGAGCCCTTGTTTGTTGTGTTTGTTTGCTGTATTTCTTAATGAGCTCATAAAATAAAGCTTAATTTACAGAGTACTTTGTCCTGTAAATTTGAGAGATCCCAATGAACCGTGACACACCTCTGTTAGTTCTCCTTACCAGCTGCCAGCTGTAATAAAGCATGTCTTCGGCCCTGCAGGGCAAAACCCGGGAAGGCCAAAGCAGACATGTACTCCATAGGGCAGCAGCGGCTGCAGCAGGGTCAGGACTGCTGCTGGCTGCCGTCTGTCTCGCGCTGCGGAGACGTGGAGGACAGCGAGGAGGTATGGACCTCATCTGCCCGGAGAGGTGCTGCAGCAGTGCGGTGTCTGCAAAAAGGAAAGGAGGGTGGGCACCAGGCAGCAAGGAAGTGATTTTCAGCACCTCTAAACCTCTGGAAAGGGTTAAATCCGAGTCTGACTCAGGACCCTGAACCCAGTTCGTGTTACAAACATAAATGAGACCCAGCTGGCGAATGTCAGTTATCAGCTATCACAACCCACCTGCGGACAAGCCCCTACCAAAGCAGTGCCCCCAGGCAGTCACAGGGAGACCCGCGTGGAGAGCAGCATGTCCCGCTCCGTGCACGGCCCCTCAGCATTGCTGCCTGCGTGGGCAGGAGCGACACGGCCGCACGCTGCCCGACTGAGCCGCGCTCTGGCCGCCCGAAGGCAGGGAGCAGGGAAGGAGGTGGCAGGGAGGGGGATGTGGGGGGCAGTGAACGATCTCAAACGCGCAGCGCAGCCCCAGCGCGCAGAGCCCGAGACCCTGCTGTCCCCAAACCATGTCTTGGAGCCCCAACATGCCAGCTGGGGACTCCCCTGCCTTGGTGGCACTGCGGTGGCAGGAGAAACTGCGCCGGAAGGACACAAGTGCTCCCCACAGACCGCCCCACGGCAGCCACGTATAGAAAGATGGGTCTGACGGGCCGTTACGATGTGCTCGCTGCCCTGACCGGGCAGAGGAGTAAATCCTAGACTGGAAATACTGTGTCATGGTTAAACCAAGTAATTCAATAGCGCTTGGAAATTGCTTAGTCTCTTCATTATTAGATTTATCTCGCAGCTCTTCCTTCCTCCTCTGTAGGGTTCTTTATTCAGAATTTGCTCAAATATTTTCCTTCAGAAGATTTAATATCTCAAAGTGCAAATATCCAAACCCTGTATCATTTTGTAATTTCATACTCCATGGTTCTTTCATATGCATATCATTCATTTGCTATCCCTTTGAAGAATGCAGCTTGAGTAATGGAAGTGAAAGAAAACCCATTCAGTGTTGATTTTAATTGAACAAGCTCAGAAGCTGTGGGGATTCATGCCAGACTCCAGCTCACTCTCTTTTGAAGAGTTATTACTAGACTTCTTTTGCCTGTGTGTCTCTGTAATTTTTTTTCCAATTAGCAACTTCCTAAAAATATTAGTGACCTTACTATTTTTCCAGTTTGGCTTGTTTGGGATGCTTATGCCAAATAATCATTACATCTGCTTTCTCTTCCTGTTCCAATGGAACATTGCATTCCTTGTCTGGGGAGCAAAACATCAGCTTGCATTCAGGAGTAAAATTTTGCAGTGACAATTGACTCATTTTTGGTGTAGCTTTTTTGCTTCAATGTGGTTATGGCAGTCGTGAGCTTCTGTAGGCTTTAAACTGTGACTGTAAAGACTGTAAATTAAGGACTGTAAACAAAAGATTTTTTTTTTCTTTGTGTGTATAAATGAGGTCTCTAGTAGTTCTTCATTCTCCCATCCCAGTCAGTTGGACATGAGCCCTCAGCTTGTTGCTTGGATGTAAGAGAGAAGATGGGACATACAGAAGAAGGAAGACAGTGCAAATGGCTTGAATGATTTGATACTCTTTTCCATGCAAGATTTGGCTTAAGAAAGCACTTAAATCAGCAACTGGTAGAAGAGCAAACAATTTTCCAGTCTATTATGGAAAGGAGCTCTCCACATGGCTCTTACAGAGCAGCAAGCATGTTAAGGGAATTCGAGCAGGCTGGTGATGCCAATTTTGCTATTTTCTGCTGAGAAGTCACCTCAACAAAGAAGGAATAAATTGCATATGAAAGAAATGTGAATAAGAAAGAATTTTAAAAGACCAAAATCCCAAAGCCCAATACAAAGAGAGCGCAAGTGTTAAGGGAGCACGTTATTAAAATATCAAGGGCATACCTAAATACTACCAGAAGATGGGAGGAGGGGACAGGCAATGGAGTGCATCTTTAGCCTGGCTGCTCCGTTCCATTAAATAGGCAAGGTGTGGGATGCTGAGCCCCGGTGAAGTAGGACAAGGTGCCTGAGCTATCTGCCAGGTGAAGCCCATCCCATCCACACAGCACCCAACACTTCTGTCTGCTTAAATTATAGAAACATAGAATCTTTTAGGTTGGAAAAGACCTTTGAGATCATTGAGTCCAACCGTAAACCTAACAATGCCAAGTCCGCCAATCAACCATGTCCCTGAATACAGCAGAAGCCCTGCTCAACCGACGGTATGTGGGCTTGAATGATTGCCAGCGTGGATCAAAGGCATCTCAAGCAGTATTCTGCCATTTCTCCGTTGTCCTCCCTATCCTTCTGTGCCTGTCTTGGCTTGAGAGAATCAGCAGGCTCCCTTATGCCAGGTGAGGCTATCCTGCTGCTGGCAGACAGCAGAGTGAGATCTAACATCGAGAGGGGGCCCAGCGAGCACCTTGCCGCACGCTGATCGGAAGCCCCCCTTCAGCGATGCAAGTCCTCATTCAGCAATGGGCGATCGCTGCCCTTGGACCCAGTGGGGTTAATCTCCCTCTGAGGAAGAAATTTACAGCCATTTTTCCCCCAAACCAGCTCTTCAGACAGAAGCATTGCACTGCAGCGCTGAGTCCTTTCCTGGGGCCAGTGGTCCGCTTTGGCTCCCGCCTCCCACGGTTAGTGGAGATAGGAAAAGTAAAAAGCACTCCTACATCAAGAAAAGGGCTTCGAGGACTGAAGGCAGGGTGGGTCCCCTCAAAAACACAAGTACCCGTATGTCTGTTTACAGCTGGAAAAATGGGGTTGCCTGTGGTGTCGGCAGCCCGCTCCTTTTCGTCTAACCTCTGCCCCAGCTCCACTGTGCACATCGGCACTGCTTTCCAGCCGCAGCGGCCCCCTGGCAGTTCCCTACCGCTTCGGTCCCTGTCTGCCCTGGGAACACTTGTCCCATGCCCTGGAGGTGACAATGAAACCTGGCAGAAGGAAACAGCCTTTTGCAGGTAACAGGTATTTTGGGGGTAGGCTGTTCTTTTAAATTATGACTGGGCTTATTCTCTATTTTTGATTTACAACCCTGCAATAAACTTCTTTCTTCCCATTTCTTGTGCAGGGTCTCCATCTGCCGTATTCCTTCCACTCCTATATCTGCGTGCACCGAACTAAACAAGCCGTGCTTCAGACAAGTTCGGGCCCCAGCCACGAAGCAGCCTCTTGGCCACGGGGCTGGACATTGGCCAGACAGCCGAGGGGGTGAGCAAAGCAATCACGCGGAGCACGAAGCCCTCCAGAGACAGATGCGGCGCTTTGGCCGGACGCTGCCCCAGGCCCAGAGCTCATGCGCTGGATCAGAGGGTGGGCAGAGCCCTGCCTGCAAGGCTGGGACTGAGGGGGGAAGGCTCCTAGGAGACACGGCAAACTTTTCTCAGTTGTGCCTCAAGGTCTTTCCCAGACAAAAACGTGCTCATGCAATGCAAAGTCGTTGTACGTGCCAGATCTCTACTGGACACCCAGCATTAATTTGTGTTAGTCCTTCGGCTTATATCTACTGGCTAAAAAGTATGAAAGATATAAACCACTGTTTTTAGAAGCCAGGTACCAATTTGTAGAAATCTTTATATAATCATGCAGGAGATTTCAAAAAAATCCCAAGGGTATCGCTTTATTTTATTCCTCAGAAAGCAAATCTGTTAAAAGATCAAGCAAACAGACAGTGCAATTACTGTAATCATGGATTAAAATCTAAGATGAACTGGTTTTTTTTCACAGATTAAAAAATGTAAAAAGGATTAAGTATCTCTTTACTTGGTTTGGTTTCAATGGATGAACTGAGTCCATCTGAGGACAAACCCGGTGCCAGCTCCTCTGTCCTCCCCGCGGTGGTTTATGGTACGAGGTCCAATTCACCGGCAGCGCCAGCTGGCAGGGATGAGCAGAGCGGGCCTGCCGGGAGGCACCCGAAGAGCAGCGAATCAACCTGTGCTGGTGCTTTACCGCTCGCCAACATACCCTGGACAGAAATGCAATGCCAGTTCACCTTAAATAAAATTAGAAGTAATGATGAGGAAGGGGCCTCTCCAAAACCTGTGTGCCTGGGCCAGGTTTATGCACCGCTCACCCCATGCCTGCCCGGCTGGCGAGTGCAGTAACTGGGTGCTCCATGGCTCTGGAAAGTGCCGGCACTTGCCGCAGCCTCGCCTGGCAGCCGGGAGGCTTCTCACCTCCTGCCTCCTGCAGCCTGGTTACAAGGAGACGTAATTCCTATGAACTAGTAGGATCGGTCTCTGCCATTTTTTGTACAATGCAACAGCTCCCCCATCTTACAGACTAAAGAACTTAAAACGGAAAAAAATCCGCGGAAAACGAGTACCCGGGTAACTCAACACGCTTCACTGCTTCTGGAGGGAGAGGCTGGCACTGCGCTCCTGCCTGCAGCGCTTCCCGTGTCCCAGGTGCTCTGGAGTAGGGGGATCCACTCCATGCAGCGTGGCACTTGACATTTCAGTGATTAAGGCTTTGAATTTTCTTCTTGTAAGGATGAGTGAGTAAACACTGCAGTTCCCAAATACTTTTTGATGAGGTATAACACTCTATCTTGAAGAGTAACATTTACTGCCTCTTGCCTTAGAGTTTTAGCATGGACGCTACAACTTGCAGCCGCCTGCCTACTGCTCTCACTGCTACCCTGCACTGCTGCCCATCTCCTTTAGGGTGTACACGCAGCACGCTGTATTAACATTCTGAGGTGCCTAACAAGAAAAGACCGCTTGTGCCAATGTAAAGCACTTTGCTTAGTGCGGAGTGATGTATGGCTAAATAGTCACTCCTTCAGACCTCGGCACAGCCATCGCCACCTCAGAAAAGAGGTATTTCTCTGTTCTTGCCGAAACAGCAGTGTCCAGTTTTGCTTGCCCAGCAGTTTGGCAGCGACTCCCGAGGATGCTACCTGCCTCAGCCGCAGCTCGAAGGACGGCTCCAGTTTATGAGGTGGGCCCGGGGAGAAGGTCTGAAGTGATGAGGGACAAGCAGCCCCCTGTGACCACCACGGAGGGCAGATGCGTGGCTTTGGAAGGTGTGGGGAGCCAGCTCGGTGAGCACAGCACCCCATAACCAGCCAGCTGCAGTGAGATGGCACTGTGCCCAGGCCTGACACCCCTCCTTCATGAGGTGATTACGGGTTAGAGAGTGCATAAAAGCAGCTCGATGTATTACTTGTACAAAGCACTTTCCTCAAGAAGCTCTCCTTATTTCAGCCAAACAAATGATGAAATCATTTTAAAAAGGTACCTATGAGGGGGAAAAGATTTTAGGTTAAGGATTTACTGGCTCTACCAGGAAAAAGGCATCAATGCTATCCTTGGAGGCTAGAGTAAGGCAAAAGTCACAGTAAGCGCTTGTTAGGAAGGGTTAATGGGTGAGGTGGCTGCGCCCCAGTGGGAGTGAGGGGTCCCCAAGGCTGGGTGAGCTCTGACCAGTGCTACACAGGAGCTCAGCTGAGTAATCCTGAGCATCCCCAGTCCCGGGGGCCACGCAGGCCAACAGCATCTATGGGGGTACGCTGCCAGGCACTCAGGGGTATGCTGCCAGGCACACAGTGGCTCCCCCAGGACACAGACCTGCCCCTTCCTAGGGCACTGAGGTCTTTCCCAAAACAGCCCACCCCCGGGCATTGAAGGGAGTGTTCAGGCACAGACATCCCCCACGGTGTCACCCGGGGCAGCCGGGAGCACCCCAGGGAGAGACCCCAGTGGAGGGGCAAACCACAGGGAGGGGAACGGTGTCAGGGTTAAGACGCGGAACAGCACAACAGTCACACATTGTCACTTAGGTCTGGGTCCAGGATTTGCTTTGATTTCCATGCTCAGACATGGAATCGAACGCGATGTTGACTGTTCCTGTGTGAAAGCTGCTGGGGTTTCACTCTAACTAGCCGTGGAGCTATACTTGGCAGTGGGTTAAGTGCCCAGTTACCCCAGCACAAAGAGCCCCCAGGACAGGGGCACCCGGGCAGAGCTGGACTGCGGGGCAGCATCACCCACTGAGCAGCTGAGCGGAAGGCAAGTCACCATATAACCACTGGTCCTCCAGACCCAGACGCTGTGCTCCCAGGAAGGGACACGCATAATCTCCTGTGGCTGCAGTGGCTTTCTTTCCACAAGCAGATCACAGCCAAGAGCATCCCAATGCCTTTGGGGCGGCCCTGCTTTCAAACAAAGAGCCCAGCATCTGCACCGTCGCTGCCGTGGGACAGCACCCACAAGGCAGCCTGACGACAAGGCAGAGGGAGTGGGAGGTGGCTGGAAGAGACATGTTGCGAGTACATGAAGCCAGAGCCATCACTGGAGACACATCCAGTGACCTGACAGACTGGCTGTCCACCTTGCCCATCAGGGAGTGAAGCTCCCCAGCACCTCCACAGCTCCCCATGCTCCCGGACACTCCAGGGAGGAGCAAGTTCTTCCACTGGGTATGTTAACAAGGCAGTGGTGCCATTCCAATCCCAGGTCCAACACAGATTTCAGGCTGGCAAAGAAGCTGCAGCAGCCCTTGCTCAGACCGCTGGGCCCAGAGAGTGCACAATGTTATTCTACCCATCTGCAAGGATGCCGAGATTCTGGACTGTGCTGTAACAGTACCAGTTCAGAGTGGTCCTGAATCAGTCCTCATGGTGTGTCTGTGCTGTCCAGTAGCGAACCAATGTACCCTCCAGTATACACAACGCTCTGAGCGCGAGCTTCCACTGAGTTCCCACCAGGCTTTTTCATCTCCCTTTCGCCAGGGAAGCCATACCCAGACACTCGCTTCCTTTCCTGATGCCAGCCGCACAGCTGGTATCACCGTCTCGCCAGCTATCCGGCTCCTGGGGCAGCAGAGAACTGACAGAGCAGCAAATGCTTGAACACGAAGCCCAAGAAGACTGTCTAATCTGGTAGACATCAGCCAAGATAACAGACGTTTTACCACGGAGCATCTTCTTGTCTCTCTGCTCTCTCCAGAGGACAGCACAGTGTGAAAGCTGAATCAGGGCCGAGGACGAGACTGTCTCCAGCTCCAGAGGACAACCGTGCTAGAACTGAGTGTTACGGAGAGCCACCGTAGAGCCAACCCTAGCAAAATGAGCTTACTGACAGGAGTTTTCCCTCAAGGGAGTAGAAGATTTAGACTCACTCCCTCCTGCCAGCACTTTAGCCTCTCTGCCTCTGTAGCAACTCGAACCAGCTCCATGAAACAGCAGCTGGGGCTTGGAGATAAACACTAACTTATGAGACCCAGCCCAGCTGCCAGGCCCTGGGCAGCTTCAGAACCTGTTGGAAGGGCAGAGGATGGCTGCTGCTCTGGGAGGTGCGTTCCTCCCTAGACCAGGGTCACTCGCTGCTGTGGAGACCACAAAAACAAACTCCCTTTCCACTTCAGAGTTTGCAAGGAGAGCAATTTTCTCAGGTCGCGTGGACAGACACTGCTGCGTTCCCTTTCCTCACCCGTACCAACGCCAGACATTGCATCATCCCAAGGCACAAGCATCTTTTGCACAGCGTCAGCAGAGAGGCGTGAGGATTGTCACTGCATCTTTCCGTTTCTGGGATGGGGGTCCCCCACGTGCATCCCCCACAAAATGCCAGCGTATCCCAGCAGCATTGCTTCCGTCGCCTCTGAGCACGCAGAGCAGTCGATGAGTTCTCCTCCGCACTCTGCAGCAGCGACCGCCCTGCGTGCCGGTCCAGCTGCAGACAGCATCCTGAGCGCTTGGGCTGGAGAAGCCAAGCAGAGCCGGGCAGCCCCAGAAGAGCAGGCAGCTGCCTGCCGTCCCAACAGGAGGGTGTCCGAGGAGACGGGGCCCGCTGCCCAGCGGGCATAGGGCGAGTGCCTGCGCCTCCCTCCAGCTGCAGAGTGGCTGGCAGCTGACAAGGTTCATTAGCTCCTCTCCACGGCGCCACAGGCAGCACTCCTCTTGCTGCTCCGCGTCGGGTCCTGCACCACCACCGACATTTTCCCACGAAAGAGCGTTAGAGAAACGTGTCAGTATTTCGTAGCGTGACAGGCACCCTCCTCCCCGTCAGAGGTCCCCGGAGACAGACAACGATCACTAAACCCCCAAAGGCTCCCGAAGTTACTGACCCCGAAGATAACCCTGCCTTTCCTTTTCCTGCCGGGATCATCCCCTCCTACAAGTCAGGTGTTACAGCCCGCGCGTCCTCAGCCCAGGCGCTTCGAGGCCGGCTCCGCCGGGCAGGGCGCGGGCAGGGCGCGGGCAGGCTGCCTGCCTCCCGGAGGGTGCGCAGAAGCCGATCCACCATGCAGGTCAGAGCCCAGCCGCCGCCGCCGCCGTTCTCCCGTCCCCTCGCGTGTCCGCTCCCGGGCTCGCTCCGCCGGCGCCCTTCCCGGATAAATACCCAGGTCAAAACCCGGGCGCGCCACGCAGGGCGGCAGCGGCGGCCCCCCCCCGCCCCCCCGGCCGGGACCGCCACACGCCGCCCGCCCCGGTGCCCCTGCCCCGCGGGGCTCCCGGCGGAGGGGCTGGCCTGGGCGGGGGCGGCCGGGGGTCCGCGGCCGCGCTCGGTCCCCGCCACCGCAGCCCGACCGCGGCGCGGCGGGGCAGGCGGAGGCGCGTCCGCCTCCCTGCCGGTGCCCGCCCGGCGGAGCGGAGCGGAGCGGAGCGCAGCCCGGCGCGGCGGGGGGCGGCCCGGCGGCACGTCTGCGCGGCGGCCGGGCGGCTGCGGCTCAGCCGTGCGTGCGGCGGGGCGGGGAGGCGCCCGGCTCCTCCAGCCCGCCCCGGCGCGGCACGGCGCGGCGCGGGGGAGGCGGCGGCTGCTGCCTCCATGCTGCAGCGAGCGGCGCGGCTGCCCGGGGCCGGGGCCGGGGCCGGGGCCGGGCGGCAGCCGGCGGCGCGGAGGATGGGCGCAGCAGCAGCAGCAGCCGCCGCGGAGGGGCGAGCCGCGGGCGCCGCGCACCCCGCCCTGCCCCGCCGCAGCGCCCGGCGCCGCGGCTGCTCTGCCTGAGCGCGCACCGGCGCGGAGCCGCATGGCCCTGCCGCCGGCCGCCCTTGCGCGCTGCGCGGCCGCTCCGCTGTAGCTGCGCGCCCCCCCCACCCCCCACGACCCATATCCTCCCCCCCCCCCCCGCCCCGCGGGAGGCGCCGGCCCGGCGGCGGGGCTGACCGCGGCCGCGCTCCTCGCCCCGTCCCCGTCCGTCTGTCCGCCCGCCCGTCCCTCCGTCCGTCCAGCGGCAGCGCCCCGGCGCGCAGGATTACGCAGCGGGGCGCGGAGCGGGAGCGCGTTGCGAGGATTAACCTGGCGCAGGTACACGGCAAGGTCACCGGCCGGCGGGCGCGGAGCGGGCTGCCCGCGGCGGGGCGATGCGAGCGGGCTCGGCGGGCTGCGCCGCTGCGTGCCCCGCGCTCTCCCCCCGCCTCCCGCCCGCCGCCGCCGCCCGTGCGTGTGTGCATGTGCGCTGCCTGCCGCTGCCCGCCGCCGGAGCCGCGCCGCCGCGCCGCATGGGGCCGTCCGCGCGGGCTGCCCTGCCCGCCCCGGCCGCGGGCAGCCGCCGCCGCCGCCGCGAAGCCGCTCTAGGATGCGGCTGGTGAGCGCCGGCACAGGGCGGAGAGGCGGCCAGCCTGCCTGCCGCCAGACCCCGGAGCCCGCCGGAGCCCGGCCGCGGCCGCACCTGCAGGGGAAGCGCTCCGGACGCCGTCCTTCCCCGGGAGGCGCCAGGTAATCGCGGAGGGCTGCCGTGCCCGGCTCCATCTGCATTGCAGCCCGCGGTACTTATTCACGGGGGACGGGGCGCGGGGGGGCGGCGGCGGCGGCGGCGGCGTCCCGAGCCGGCCCGGGCAGGGCGAGCCCCGCAGCGCGGCGGGCGGGCGGCGCCGGGACGGGGCCGGAGCCGGGACCGGGACCGGGGGCGGTGGCGGCGGCGGGACGGCCCCTCGCGGGAGGGCGGCGGCCGCGCGGGGCGCGGAGGCTGCGCGGCGGGGCGCGTGCCCCGCGGACGGGCCGGGCCGGGCCGCGCTGCCGCCGCTGCCCGCGGGACGGCGCCGGCGGCCGCCCGCCCGCCCGCGGCTGGGGGTGCTGCAGGGCCGCGTGTGCCGCGGCCGCCGCCGCCCCCCCCCCCCCCCTCCACGCCCCGCTTCGCGGCGCGCTGCTGCCGCCGCCCGGGGAGCGCCGGCACCGCCGGGCCGGGCCGGGCCGGGCCCTCGGCGGGGCCGTCCGCAGCCGCGGGCGCGCAGTCTCCGCCGGCGCGGTGCCGCGGGAGCGCGGCCGCGGCCCTGCGGCTGCGGCGGGGCGAGGCGAGGCGGGGCGGGCGCTGCCCGGGTCCGGGCGGAGGCGCCGCGGGGCCGCCGCCGTGCGCGGAGCTCAGCCCGGGGCGCTGCCGGCAGGGCCGGGGCCGCGGCCGCGGCCGGCTCGGCGCCTCCGGGCGTGGGGGTGCGGGGCTCGGCCGGAGGGAGCGGGAAAGCCGGGGCTCCCCGGGGCTCCCCGCCTTCCTCCCCCTCGCCAGCCCCTGCCCTCCCGAGGGCCGCCCCGTCCTGCAGCCCTCGCCCAGGCACACGCCTCTCTCCTTGCCCCTCCGTCCTGGAGGGCTGCCGCTTGCCCCAGCATCCCGGGATACGTGTGCGCCGCTCTCCCATCCCCTCCCCTCCGTCCTTCGTGTAGCGAACACCCGTCGTCGGCAGGAAAGCAAATGTAGGACAAGATGAACCTTTTTTTTTTTTTCCTGCTGGAAGGTTCCCGTTAGGGGAGAGCGGTTGTAGAGGAGCCAGCGGAAACCTCGCAGCCATGTTGATGTCAGGAGCACACAAACGTCCTGGTTCCTGGGAGCAGCCGAGCTGAGGAGTAGCCCGTGGGGGGGGGGGGGGAGCATGCACAGGCCCAGGCCCGGTTTGGGGGCCGTCACGCCTAGGGTGGCACGGGCACGGTTGGGCTAGGAGCACTGAGGAAAGCCCCTTCCAGTGCTGCTGTTTGCCAGCACGGGCTGGGAGGCGCAGGGTCTGCAGCCCGCTGAGGTCTGCTGTGAGAGTTACCGTGAGCGCTGCCCTCTCTCATTTCCATCTCCAGCACTGGACAGCAGCGTTTCCACTCCCGCACCTTTGCCTTCTCCCTCTTGCTTGGTCCGTCGCGTCTCAGGGGCAGGGAGTGTTTCTCATTGCGTTGAGCATCTAGAGCAGAAGGATGTGTTAATCTCGGCTGTGGGTATGAACATGACCCCACCAGTCCCCCAGGCTGGGGGTGGGGAAGCTGGTGCCTCCAGCTAAGCCCAGCCCTTTACAGCCTCCAGCTGACTGTCAGGGAGCCGGACAGGCCAGGAGGCACGGCGCCTTGGTCATCCTGCTGTCTTGGTAGGGATCTTTCCCACCCATGCTTACATTTCACATGTTTCCAAAGCAACGTGGTGTCGGTTCATTCCTTCTGAGCATCCTCGGGTGAGCGCTGGCGTGTCCAGGCCTGTTCAAGTCAGCGCAGCCAGGCGACAAACCACTGAGATGAGGTGGATCCATCCCAGGTCTTTAGAGCCTTTTTGGTTACCGCTGCGTATCTGCGGGTGGTGCCTGTGTGGAGGGGCCCTGCTCCTGGCTGAGGCTGTGTCCCAGAGCACGGTGCGGAGATGCCCAAACAGACTGCATGTCCTGGGACTGGTTCTGCTGCGGTATGGCGGGGCTGCATCCCGGCACGCTCGGGCTGCCCTGGACCTGGGCTCTCGGGGCTGTGTGCGCCTTAGGCTGCCTCAGTGGGCTCCCCGCTAGCTTAGAGACATTCCCCAAACGCTGTGGGCTGTGTATGGGCTTCGCCTCAGTGTCAGCTCCTGGGCTCCGTGGTGCTGCTGCGGTGTGTCCTGGCAGGTGGAGGTGTGCCAGTGGGCTCCAGAGCAAGGCCCAGCGATTTTGCTGCTGATCTGGGAGTCGGGTTCGATTCTGCAAAACGAGCCATACCAGAGCCTGAGTGTTGTCGGTGCCCAAACACCTTCCCGATCTATGTTTCTAAATATATATTGTACTCAAGGGATTATGCATTTGTTTAAATGCATAATAAATGCATTTAAATGCGTAAGACTGTATCAAAATACATACCAGAGCTTGCCAGTGAGGCCTCGAGTCACAAGCCTCACTGAGAAGCTTCTCCTGGCATATTGGCTCGCCTTTCTGCTTTCAGAGAGAGCAATTACTGGTTTTATCATGGCAGTGCAGTCAGTGGAAGTAAACCCTGGATATTTCAGGTGCCCAGTACAAGTTCAGAGCTGAGCTAGTTCACCTGTTTACCAAAGCACGTGCAGCTGCAGGAGTGGACTCCACCACAGTGTCCTGTTGAGCGAGGGCTGGCAGGCTGAGTGCTCCTGTCTCGTTTGTGACCAGGAGAAGGGCTGGACTCTCTGATGCAGCAGTCTGCAGGATGGTTTCCTAGGGGCTTGGTTTGAATTTTTCGTACAGCTCTCGCTGTCTGGAGAGGCTCCCATTTGCCACCAAAGGTATGGACACTGACAAGCTGTGGTCGTGAGGCAGGGGAGGAAGGGTAAGGGGTGGCTGCCCAACCCAGAAACCGGGCTGGCTGGGAGTGTGCGACAAAACAGGGAGAAGCCAAGAAGGAACGCGGCAGAGCAGGATGGCAAGAAGGAACCAGATCTTCCCCAAACAGACCTCCTGTGGGCTCCTGCCACTGCGGTGGCTGAGCGTGTGGTTTCTCCCCCAGAGCTGAGGAGATGCAAGGGCAGGTGTGCCAGGAGGGACGGGCTTGGCAAGCAAGGGCGCCTGCAAGCTGAAAGCGCCTTGGGAAGATGGAGCACCCCGAGGTGCCTGGAGGGCTTGTCCGTCCGCTGGGGCACGTGGAGATATTTCAGATGTTGGAGAGCTAATGGCTTTCCATCGCTGATCAATATTGCCTGTGCTTTCAGATGTGGTAACAGGTTCAGTTTTATAGAGCAATCTTTTGAATATTCTCTGAGCAAGCAACCGGTCCAGAAAATCGTTCTAATAGCTTTGCTATTAACGGGCTTGCAGAACTTGAGCCAAATAGAAAAGGCTTGTCTAAGTGCTATTGAAGCATTTTGGGCCAGGCATATTCCATGCATTAGGGAAGATTTGTGCTCCTTTGACCAGACATCACTGAGTGTTGTCTATTTATACATATCTAAATATATCCTCTGCAGTCTTCAGACTTTTCTGGCTAGTAGTAAAATTACTTTTCAATATCATGCTATTAAAATGTGCCTGCTGACACTATTTGATGAGTTTTGTGCTAAGAGAGGGGTGTGTGCGTGCGGGTGTGTATTTTAAATAAAAACTATTCTTGAGATAGTTACCTAAAATGCTTTGGAAATGAAAGCATGTTGTCCATGTAGATGGATAGCAGAAAGAAATGTGCTTTAACAGAAGCAATACTGGAGACACACTCAAGCCTGGAAGGCCAAATCCAAACCAGTATAAGGTTTTGTTGCTTAAGAGTGAACCATTCTTTCTAGAAATATACATCAAATAATCATGTACTCTGTAATGAAATAGAAACATTTGCTTCTAGTCAGATGTAACTTCTGGTACTCCGAAGTTTGAGACATCGTTTTGAAAACAATGACAGTCTTGAAGAAGAAGTAACTTCTCATTTGCTCAGGGGGTGCAGCAGGTCGGGGAGCCGGTGGGTGCCTTTGGTGCCGGTGCTCCTGCCGGGTATCCTGGAGGAGCCCTGAGGTGGGACCCACCCTGTGATGGAAACAGGGAGGAGGAGTTCAGAGAGAAGGGAGTGGGATTTTCCTGCACGGATGAACTCAGCGGTCCGTTCCCAGAGAGCTGCGGGTCTCAGTGCGCGGCAGCTGCTGCGGCTGGAGCCCAGAGCCCACGGTGCCAGGCAGCCTGCTGCGTGCTGCACCCCTCTGCGGTGGCACGGTGGGGAACCGCAGCGGTCTCACTGCGTGCTGGGGTGGAGAGGGGTGGTAACGGCTGTCCACGTCATGTTTTGGAAATGGTGTTGCAGACCCAGGGGTAAAAGGCAGTGCCCTAATTCCAGGCCATCATGGGTATTCCCATGTATCCCTGCTGCAAAGGGGTGAGTCTGTCTCCATGTATGCATTTCTGTCGAGCTAGCGAAGGTCTTGTGCGGTTGCTGAGGAGGGATGGAGACCTCTGACAGATTCCCAAGTAACAAACAGGATCGCTCGTTGGGTTGTGGTGATGATAGTAATGGCCGTCTGACTGGCCTTCAGCCCATCATGAAATAGTAATGACAATCATTTTATTTTCTGTGGCAGCTCTCACTGACGGTTCTTGGAGAACTAAGAGAGGCTACAGAGGAAGGGAGAGGGATTGGTATTCACAGGGGAGGAGATGAGCTAGAGGAGGGGGTGAAGGCAGGGCTCTCAGAGGAGGTCCTGGCCCAGAGCCCCTTGAGCCTGTTCACTGCATGCCCCGGGTAGCCTGAGGACAGGCGCTGTGCCCCCCGGGCTACTTCTGGCCCCTCAGTCCGGGCTCCGGGCTCCACTAGCCAGAGGTACGTAGCATGGTGAGATGGTGTGGTGCCAGGAGCCGTGCCCTGCCAAGGACCGGCGGGCACGGATTTACGTGGCAGCTGCTTTAAATGCTGAATTGTCCCGTTGCTTAGAAGGGTGTAAGGGAGTCTCTGGTGTCCAAAGGGTCCCTGCCTGTGTGCCCCTGTCCTGGCTGGCCTGCCGTCCCCTGCCTCGGGGCGGCTGGCCGGGGTGCAGGCTGGGCACGCCATGCCTGCAGCATGAGCTGTGTGGCAGCTCTCGTGTTCCCGTGGAATAAATAGCTCTACAAATAATATTTGCCCCGAGCAGGCTGAATAATGCAAAAGGTGATTTGTCAAATGGCTAATTCAAGCGATAATGGGAACCTCAGTGAATGCCTCTCTAATTGCGTAGCATGTGGCCAGCGGTAACTGAGTGTTTGAAGCTGGTTCCTGATGCTGCAAAACCCGTGTCCAACACCTTGCTTTTGAGGTTGCTCTTCTAGATGAAGTTTCTTACCAGCAACTGTCTCTTAGCAAAACATTTCCCTGTAAACACATGATTAGCTAGCTTTACTATTAAAGTGGAGTATCTTTTTCCTCTTGAATTTTTTGTTTAGGTTTCTTTGTCAAGATCACGTTGGACTTCTTTTGGATTGGAGACAGATAAAACTCTTTAGTTTCATTGCCTCAGCATTGTTACATTGCCAGATATCTGATATTCCCTGGGTATTTATTTCTGAGTCTTTGTACTACCTCATCTCTGTACTTGGCCAAGGGGGACAGAGAAGCAGGAGGCCTGAGCTTGACACAGGAGCCCACAGCAGTGAGCTGTGACAGCTGTGTGCCTCCTATAACAGAAGGACTGACCACTGGCTGTAACACTGCAGATGTAAAAGGAAAACACATACAAGGAAGAAAAAGCACGGTAGTGAAAGTCACGCCAAGAGGAAGCCCCAAAATCTGTTTTCAGTACCCTGGTGACAGTGCTGCTGGTCCTGGATTTGGGATGGGATTGCTTTAACAACCCTAAGAAGTAATGCAGAGATGTTCTGCTGCACGTGGGTGAGGTGTGGGTTAAACTTCTCTGGGTTTTAGCCAGAATTAAGAGTTTACCTGTTATGTGAAGTCTCTGCCCCAGTAAAGAAAGGCATGTACAGCCGGCAGCACTGCCGGTGCTCTGGTAGCTGCATTGTTTTTGTTTTCACCAACGCACTTTTAAAATACTTTATGTAAAGACTCCCCGATATGGCTCCGTGGGAGCAGGTCTGAGTAAGGCGAGCAGGATTTGTCGCCTTGTCAGCTGTGACTCAGTGGTTCTGCCGGGTACGTGGTGTTTCACAAGAGCCTTCTATTCGGGACCGTGATTCAGCTCTGCCGCGCTGTACGAAGCTGTTTTTGCTGTGCTGTGGGCAGATTTGCCGTGCTTGGGGCTCCTCCTGACACGTCAGCGTTGCATCTCATCTCCGCTGGAGCCTGGCTGCAGCGATGCTACTCTCGTGGGTTGGGACCATGCTCCAAGCTGCAGCTCCAGAGCAGCGAATGCCGCTCTTCTCCTGCCAGCCAAGCCTTGGCTGTGGCCGTGGCTGCTTTGGAGACAGCCTGCTGTTTTGCAGGCATGCTGGAAGACCAGTTTGCAGACCGAAGGAACCCTGGTCAGGAGAGCAGTAGGGCCCTGAATGCCACGACTGAACCCAGGCAAGCTGACACAGAAAATAAAGCATCTTCCACCGCTACGGTGTAAAGAAACAATACAAGAACAGTACAGGCCCCAGTTCAGGCTCCTGTGGTGTTTGCCAATGCACAACGGCAGGGTGTCCTGACAGGCACTGTGCGGGGGTCCTCTGGGATGGCCTGTGGCGGGGCTGGGGATGTGCTGCGGGTAGATCCAGATGACGACCTTTCCTTGTAGTGTTGCTTGTGGGTCTGGCAGCACTCAGGCCCCATAGGTTATGGCTTTGGACCCTAGAGAGGTTTTCTTGCACATCCCAGCTCCACACTGCACCTCCGTGACTTCTCTGCATTTGAGCTGTGTGTGCATGCCCTGCGGCTGGGGGAAATAATGGGAAGAGAGCTGGCGGACAGGCTGAGAAGAGCTGTGATGTGCAGTGCTGGGGACTGGGACCATGGGGTGTACATGGAGAGGACCGGCCATCCAGGTGATGTGTTGCTGCAGAGGCTTTGCCCAGCATTTGCAAGCAGAGCGCCCACACAGGGACTCCTCCTTGGGCTGCTCATCGCTTGGTGACCTGGCCTTAGCAGTGATGGATTGGGCCGTTCCAAACAGATGTGTCCTTGTCCCCAAGCATGTGGCAAGGATTGCAGCTAGTGACCAGTTTTGAAGGTGCAGTCTCCTTTCCAGTACTCCTTGTTTCCTTGCACGGAGCCTCCCTCTCACTGCGGCTGGGCACTGCAGATTCCCCACTTACGCCTCCCCTCTCTGCATCCCTGTGTCAGCAGGCAGCGAGGAGCCCTCCCATCGGGGTCCAGTGCATGTTGGAAATACCCATGGGGACGTGGTTAGCACCCTACAGCATCTCTTTGGTTGTCCAAGATGAGAAGGTTTGCTCCTGTTCCGGACAGAAAGAAGCTATTTCAGCTCATGGTTTGGTAAACAGAAGTATGTGCATAGCCGTGAATGTGTGCGGTGATGGGTGAATACTGTGTTCCCACAGGGCAATGGCTGTTCAGCCCTCACAACTGTTTTTGCAATTAAGAGTTGCAGAGCAATGCTTTTGTCTTACCCTGGTGATATAAAGCAGTCTTTGGGTTTTTTTAATAGTTTCTTCAGAAAACTTCAGCACCCAGGGTGTAGGTCTTGTACCTCCAGCGCCATTAGAGTGGAGCACTTCCACTGCAGCCATTTCAAAGCTCCACTGGTGCAGGAGCTGAGTGTGGCTTCTTGTCTTGCTGCATCCGTGGTGAGCGAGATGCAACTACACCGGTTGCACGGGCAGTGTAGTCCTTCTTCCAGACTGGCACTTAGCGTACTTACGTAGGCTTAACTCTATATGTGAGTAATCCTTCTGCAGTCAGTAGGACTGTCCACGCGCCTCAGGGTGTTCCTGGCTCTGGGCCCTCTCGGCTGTGCCGTTACCGCAGGCGTGTAGGATCACGCTTGACGTCCGTCATGGGGCAGGGCCACGTGTGCGAGACGTGGTTTGCCTGCGCAGCCGCGTCCCTGCTGAGGCGCGGTGCTGCCCGGGGCGGGGGGGCACAGGGCGTCCTCTGAAACCCCACAGTGTGGAGAAGCTCCTGCAAATAGTAGAGGAGTTGTGCATGCTGTAAAACACCGGCTTTTAAAAATTTAATAGAAAGCCATAAAAAAATCACCGTGCCTAGCAGTTCTCTGTGTGGGACGGGAGGTTTACAGTAAAGTACATATCTGCAGAGGCTATCAGCTTAGGAGGAGGTTTCTATTTCTTTGCGTGACATATGGTGGTCGTCAGCGAGTGCTGGTCATTCACGCAGAGTCTTGAGGAGTCGTGCCGCGGTCCCCAGCCTGACAGGCTGTTACTCGCCGCTCAGGGTACGGCCAGCGCATCCCACCACCCTGCTCGGTCGACTCGTGGCTGGCCTGCCCCGCTGGCTGCTTGTCATGGGTGCCGCTTGTGGTGGGCACCCACCGGGCTCTGCCCAGCGCTGGGGCTGCTCTCGCCCCGCCGCCGCGGTCCTGGGGGTGCAAAGAGGGGCCTGGGGGTGCCGCTGCCCGGGCGAGCCCTGGGGCGCGGGTGTCGGGGGGAACGGCCAGGAGCCCCGAGAGCAGAGCTGGCCACTGCCTGCCTCCTGCTTCCCCCCTTTCCGGAGCACTGCCGGACCCGGCCGCGGGATGTCGGGCTGCCTGGAGCTGAGGTCGCCTCCGGGGTTCACCCCCCGCCTCAGGGCGCAGGGTCTTGGGGTGTCCCTTCTGACCCACAGCAAAGCGCTGGCAGCGGGGCAGCTCCCGGGGACGGGGATGCCCTGGCTGGTGATGCCCTGGCTGATGCCCTGGCTGCTGTGTGGGCGCAGGGACAGCAGCCTGTGTGATGGCGGGGTTTGTCTCTCCCTGCCATCCCGGCGCAGAGGCTCTGTTTGCTCGGCTGTAAGTAAGCAAGCAGAGCACACTCCGGCTTGCTGCTTGTGTTCCAGCAGCCTGACCTATAGACATTTTGATGCGGTGGTTGAAATGGGAGGTTACTTCCCCCAGGGCTCGCATTTCTGTTGTATTCATTATTGCCCATTACTGCCCTGGGTCAGACACTGGTTCTAACTTGTTTTATTTAAGAAACATTCTGCAAACAAACACCTTCTGTGGATTGAAGTAATCCCCACGTCCTTCCCTGTTCATAGAAGGAAAACATGATAAATACCGTGGAAAAAGACACAGTAGGTCAGGATGGATAGTTACAGCCGCCTGCTACAGCTGCCTGCTAGTTCCAAATGAAGATTGTATTAATTTCTAAGGGAACAAATTAGGAAAATAGTTTTTAAATGAGCTTTACTAGTGTAGAATTGTGCAGTATATACAAATGAGTAAAAGATAAACTGCTTAGGTAAATGCCCGTTGATTGCTTGCATTGCTCAGCCACGTGATCCGTAGTAGCTCCGTTTGAGCATCGCAGCCCCTTGCTGCTCACATAAGGGCTGTGTTATTGTCTTCTGCGGTTTCACTGAAGGGTACAAAGAGCTGAACTGAATAAGCTTAATTTCTTCTAAGAAGCATTAAAGAAGCCTATGTACAGACTGTGTGACTGTATTTAAATTTCATCTGGAAAGTTAAAATAATAACAGTAAATAAATAACAATAATGAGGAGCGAAATTGTGGCCAGCAGGATGTGAGACGCAATGCTGTGGAGAGGTTAGACTTGCTCATCGCCAGCTGAAATTCAGGCCATACATGAAATCAGATACCGAAATGGTGCCCTGATGGTCAGTAATGCTTCCTTGATTTGTATTGAGAATGTGAAAAGAGGCGAAGGATAAAAGAGGAGAGTGAAGGGCAACAGCATTACAATTACCACATGAATCAGAAGAATCACTCATACTCCAAGGGCACGGTGTGTTTCTCCTGTAATGCCGGACACACCAAATCTACAGCAAACACCTCTGTGGAGCAGTGCCCGCGTCCCCCCGCGAGCGGATGGCACCCGGTGCAGCACGGCATGGCGCGGGGCAGGGCAGCAGGGAGGGCGGCTGGCGCACGGGAGCGCAGGGTTCCAGCTGCAGCCGCATCGCCCTGTGCCCTGTCCCCTCCTCAACCTCTGGTTTGGTCAGCAGTGCAAACTTTGGAAGTAGCACTGCGTGTTCAGATGCAAAAGTGGTGGTTTTGCACTAGAGGCTTGATCCTCTGGAAAGGAGACATTTGCAAGCGCGGGGCGTCATGGAGCAGGATATCTGAGTTCTGCTAAGTGTGGTTTCTCTCTGCCAAGGCTCGGCTGCCCTTTCAAAGCGTGCCAAGTTTCATGGGCATAGTCTTGGTTTACATCTACGTTAGCAAGTAGCGTGGTGCAACAGAAGAGGATTTCTAGGGTGAGGTGATGGGCAATGAGGACGCGACGTCCCCACCGTGTGTGTTTGGGGAGTTAGGTGGGACTTGCGTTGGTAAGGCCTGATGGGCTGAGTGCGGATGAGGGGCTGGAGCGCACCCAGGAGGCTGCAGCACTCACCGGCCCCTTGCCTTTCGCCTGGATGGGGCCCCACGTGCCTGCTCTGGGACGGCTCTGTGGTGCACACCGCAGCGGTGGGGTCGCCCCCAGGACATGACGGTGGGCAGCCAGCCTGCGATGGAAGGTGCCTCCGCGGGCAGGGCCGCTGCGCTGGGGGGACGGGGTCTGACTCGCCGGCTCCTGCCGGCGGTGGTGGCTCCGCAGCCCGCGGGAGCGGTGCTGGTGCTGGTGCTGGTGCTGGGGGGTACGGTGCAGAGCAGAGCAGCGTGCTGGCTTGGCTCCCTTGCTGGCTCAGCCCAGGGCTGAACACTGGCGTATGACACTCCTTATCTCTCCAGCTCAGAAATACGGTGCTCAGGGCATCCTGATGGATTCGTGACACTCCCCGTGGGACTCTGCACTCATAAACCAATTAAAGGATTACATCGTTATAATGTGGAGAGTATTCTTTGTTTATTAAGTAATGCAGGTATAATTCAATTAGTGACAGGCTGACCTGCTGATGTCAAGGTGTGGATGCCAGCCAGGTCAGAGTCCTGAGCTCCACTTTGCAGCGCGGCGGCTCGCTCGTGTGCCCTCTGAGCCACAGCGGCCATAGCTGAGGGGAGCAGCCGTCCCTCTGGTAGCTCTCCCGGCCCTGCAGAGAGCCGAGGGGAAGCCAGGGGAGGGGGGACTCTGCAAGATGCCCATTCTGCTGTACCGTCTTCTTACTGTCTGCCCCCGACCGCTCCAGCTCCTGGGAGGAGGTGAGCCTGGGTGAAGCCTTGGTCTGATCCTGTACAGCCGTTTCCCCTTCCCCTGCACCCGTGCTCGCTCGCTGCCTTCCCCAGGGAGGCCCCGTCCGCTGGGCACGGAGACAGCAGTGAGACCTGCTGTGACCACGTCTTATCCCACCGTGTCAGCCTGCTGCAGCCTCTGCTGCTGCCTGCTGGGGAGGTGACACCCAGGCGCTGCCCAGTGGCAATGGCCTCGGTGCCTTTGCTGGGCTGAGGAGCTGCAGACGGGGCTGCTCCAGGCACGGGCCGTGAGTGCATGGAATGGCGGGGGGGAGAGCAGGACCTGGCTCGCCCAAGCTTCCAGAGCACGGATGTCCAGCCCCTGCTTCTGCATGGCTTTGCTGGAATAACTGCCCCGGGTTACTGCTGAGCACTAGTTAAAAACGGAATTTTGTTAAGGCTTTTACCACCGTGTTCCTTTATGAAATGGTTTCAAGCTAGGCTGGGTGTTTAATGTTCAGCATGGCTCAGAAAGCACTGTTTCACCAAATGGTGTCCAAAACATAGTCTGTCTGAGGGCATGGCGTGTGCCCTCTATACCCCTGGCGTGGGTGACTGTGGGTGACCACGCTTCCCTCCCCGTCCCCAGCTCAGGCTCTGCCGCTGGTGCTGCACCGCGTTTCCAGCAGCCCGTGGCACCACGGCGTGGGCTTGGGAACCACCGCTCGAGTGCCACGATGCGGGTGGAGATGTGAACAGGGGCTAAAACATCTGTTCCCTTTGCGGGGGGGCTAAATGCTGTCAGTCCTGTACACAGGGAAATCCTGTGTGATGACATCCCAGAAGTCCAGGGAAGGCGGAGGACTGCGGATGTTTTCCACCGCAACTGCGTGGCCCTGCTCTGGCAAGGGGAGCTCAGAGGCGTTTGTTTGTGACTTGTGGTGCCTTGGCATCAGAGCCATGCGCAGGCTGGGCACACCTCTGCCAGCAAAGAGGGGTGAAGAAATAGAAAAGTAAAAAAATCCTTTACATCAGTAACATTGTACAGGAGTAACTCAGGGGTAGAACATTCAGTGGAACACAATCTCCACAATTTGGAGATGGAAGTTTAAATCTCAGTGAGAAGTGATTTGCTCACAGGCGAGAGACATACCGTGAAGCTTGGTCAGCACAGCTCCAGCATGTAGCTGGGACCGGGTGGGTGTAAAAGGCGTTTCAAGGCTACAAGAACCTTCCAGAAAGACCAGTAGGTTTCACTGTCCAAAATAATGAATACTGGTCAGAAGCATGCTCTGGTTTTCCATGCAATCCCATGACAAAATTACGCTTAGATTGCAGCACAGATCAGGCAGTGCCTCCCTCCCTGCATGCTGAATGCAAATACAATGTGAAAAAAAGGGGGTGTCTCCACAGTGTGTGCAAATATAGACACTAAAGCAGCTCATGTAGCCTGGCAGTGCTGGAGTAATATAAGCACCTGAGAGCAGAAGAGAATTATCTCTGAGGACCAAAGACTGACTTGTAAACCCTGGAATAAATTGCTCTTATTTTGTAGCACTTACTTTCTCGGTTGCTCTTTGCAGGGAGTTTGCTTGTCTGCCAGTTACTGTTCGTCAGAAGGAGAACCCCAAACTGCCAGTAGTCTGGCAGCTGTCTTTACAGTAAACTAGGCGCAGAAGGTAAAATAAATAAGGCCCTGGCAGTAAACTGTTCCCCCTGCCAAAAAAAGTAAAAGGCAGAGGAGGGCGGGAGGGCGGCCCTGGGCTGCAGGTGAGGAGCGGAGCAGAGCGGCTGGGGATGCTGCAGAGGAGGAGCTGCCCTCGCCCCCCGCTGCCCTCACCCCCCGCTGCCCTCGCCCCCCCGCAGCTGCCCTTGCCCACTGCAGGGCAGGGGAAAGCCCAAGCCCTCAGCAGACCGATTCCTGCCTTCCCGGGGGAATAAAGCCTTTATTTCCATCCTGACCGTTTGTGAGGTATTAGATCGTGAAATCCTGACTCTCCTTGTAGAAAACCCATCACGGGAGAAAAGCGTGTACTTTTTTGGGCGCAGGGGGAATTAATGCTGATTTCCCAGTTGCTGTGAGGCTGTTCTGTGGTAACCATGGCAACCGGGCTTCAAAGACAAGGGGTTAAAATACAGGTTTCCCAACTTTGGTATCAGCAGAGGAGACGTCCTTTAAATGCCTTTTCCCAGGAAGATGCTGGTTTGGGGGAGCGGGAGGGACGTGTGGCTCTCCCCGCTCCCGGGGCGGGCAGGCACTGGCGCGGTGGGCACCAGCAGCCCAAAACGCTCAGCCGGCCAGCACCCCTCACAGCAGCCTTGTTTTCCTGGGACTGACGCCTTCTGCCTTACAAGATTTCAGCCCGTTTCCTTGGAGGGCAAAAGCAAAAGCTTGGGAGCAATGTGGTCAGTCACAGCCTAGCAGCTCTCCCGTGATGCTTGGTGTGAGTTTCCGTGTGCTGGCAGCGATCCGCTCTCCTGACATTTTTCCTTTTCCCATCCTTGCGTGATGCAATGTCTTATTTTCTATTTACCTGTGCCCTGTTCTTCTTCTAAAATGTGCAGTGGTTAAGGCTGTAACTTTGACAGGGCATTCATTCCCATAAAGAAGTTTGTACGCTAATATGGTACAATCATGTTGCAGTAGGATGGTATCTAAGTACTTCTAAATGTCAGTTCGTGTTGATGCATGAATGCTGTTTCATCATGAAATTAATTGCAAATACACCACCTCTGGGCATCCAGGAACGACAGTCTCCGCAGCGCTCCCAATTACCAGCCAACACTCGCGCAGCCTAGATAATAGCGTATGAATGAGTTAATGGTAGTTGGAGGGGCTGAGGAGGGGAGGATACCTGTTACCAGTTAATGAAGGGGAAAAAGACAATGGAGGGAAGTCAGTTCCCCAGCAAACGAGGACAGGAGTGGAAACCTACATCCCTGACTTGATTTAAAGTTGATGTTACCATCCTTGCAAATGTTAGCTTCGTCTCTGGGTTTCCAGAGCGCAGTCCCAGCTGTGCTGGTCAGTGGCAGCTCCTTGTGCCCAGCCGTCTGGGTGTGCTCAGTCCCTGTGCCCCAGCCCCCGGCCCCTTGCTCCCTGTGCCCATTGCGCTGAGCCCAACCTTTGGGGCTGGGGGGCTTCTGCGTGGCCGCACGTTTTGGGTCGGTGAGCTGACCCTGGCTGTGGCTCCCTGCCTGCCATCAGCGAGTTCCTGTGCCCAGGGGCTGTCTGGGAGCATCGCCCTCCGGGGCAAGAGCTGTGCGCCTCCCATGCGTATGTACCCGTCACCCCTGGGGACCCCAAAACTGGGGCCCATTCCTGGGGCAGGGCAGTCAGTCCCACCAGGCACCCAGACAGCAGCCCTGTGTCTGCTGCAGCAGGGGGGCATGGCTGGGCACTCAGGATTCGGCCAGCAGCACCCGGCGTACCCCTCCCAAAGGGTCAACGTGGCCGAGGCTTTGGGTGAGGAGAGGGCGAGCGGGATCCCAGTGGGCGAGCGGGATCCCAGTGGGCGAGCGGGATTCCAGTGGGTGAGCGGATCCCAGTGGGCGAGCGGGATTCCAGTGGGTGAGCGGGATCCCAGCAGGTGAGCGGATCCCAGCAGGCGAGCGGATCCCAGCAGGCAAGCGGATCCCAGAGGGCGAGCGGGATCCCAGCAGGCGAGCGGGATCCCAGAGGGCGAGCGGGATCCCAGCGGGCGAGCAGGATCCCAGCTGGGGTGGCAGCAAATGGCCAAGGCTTGGTCGCCTGGGGCGCAGGAGCCGTGCTGGTGGGACTTCCACGACGACTCCTGACCACAGCGTGGCTTTCCCACTCCTCTGGGCCGTGGAGGAAGGCTCACACAAGCTCTTCCTTTCTGGCAGTCTTGGACTGGCTTCATTCGTGTTAGCAACGCTGAGCCGGCCGGCCGGGGCTGGGCTGCCCGGGAGGCCGATGCGACTTCTCAAGCAGCAGCTACATCCACCTGGAGCAGCAAACCAGGGGCAGAGCCCAGGACTCCCAAAACCCCGCTCTGTGATGTTTCGCTCGGTGCAGCGGGCTGAGCCCACCTGCGCCTCGCCAGTGCTGTCCCATCGAGCGATGACGGACGTTTGCATTGACCTGGGAACTTGGTGGGTTAGTTGTGTCGGGCAGGCTGTGAGTGGGGAGGAGAGCAGGATCCCAGTGCTCCCAGAGCTGTGTCAGGGCAGGGCTGGTCGGCAGGTTTCAGGGGTAGCCTAAATACGTGCTGATAGACGG
Source organism: Haliaeetus albicilla (assembly GCF_947461875.1). NCBI lineage: Eukaryota > Metazoa > Chordata > Aves > Accipitriformes > Accipitridae > Haliaeetus > Haliaeetus albicilla. The sequence goes on from NC_091487.1 coordinate 453,696, forward strand.
TGTGGGGTCCTGGGGCGAGACGGGAGGAGGGGGCGTTGCATGGCCCTCCTCCCATGCAGCGTTGCTGGGCTTCCTTCTAACCTTGGTGAGGCCGATGCTGTGGGGGGGAGGATGTGCAATGGGAGTGCCCCGGTGTGCAGCAGTGCCTGTCGGGACCATGCGCTCCCGTGTCCCTGTCCTGCCGGTGCAGGTGGCCGGGTGGCGGGGTGCATCCTTCTGCAGGAAACCTCCTGTTTGTCTGGCCATGACGTCTCATCACTTCTGCAGAGATGATGATGTTCGTGTCCCACGCAGTGCCCATTTTTCACATTATATCAATATATTCCCGTGTGTTATCACAGAGGACCGAGCTGATGGCTGGATCCTTCCACTGTGAGTGTGGGCTGCTCTGCTGTTTCATTAGACTTGGGTACTGAGGGGCACCAGGCTTCAAAATGGAATCACTTTGCTTTGTGAAAAGTCTTTTCCAATATATTTCCAGCTGTGTCGTGGTGGGTGCATGTGCTGAGTGTCAATATGTCAGAAGAAAATTGCACATAAAGACAGCTCTTTACACCGAGAAGATGCAGTAAGGACAGTCAGATCTTATTCAGGAATCGTGTGAAAGAAAGGCTGCCGTGGTATCACTAGGAGATATTGCTTAGTGCTTTGGGGATTTGTTTGTTTGTTTTTCTGTGTGCATATGTAAATGAGAGTTTAACTGATTGCAAATAGCAAAGTAGCACATTCCCCCAATTTAAATGGGTAAAGCAGAGTGAAGCATTACAATATTCCTTTCTAGTGGTGTGAGCTGTCTTCTGCTGTGGCTCTGCTGCACTGCTGGGTAAGAAACCGATTTCCCCTATGTCATCTCTAAATGCCAGAGCCTGGCAGATAAGACCACGCGTAAGTACCGATTCAGGTCTTCTGCAGCCTCTTTCCTCCGTTCTGCTGGGGCTGGGGTGCAGCCAGTCAAGGCACGGCTGCTTTGTCAGGGGGCCGGGGTGGGCCCCTAATGGCAGTCTGGTTGGGGGAGCCTCAGCTGGAGCCGGGGCAGCCTCCCTGGGCAGGGCTGAAGGTGGGATCCCCACGGGTGGCTCGCGCACCCAAGCCAGATCGCTGGAGCAGAGGACTGCAGGCATTCCCTTCCTTCCTCTCCTTCAGTTCAAAGAGAGCAATTTCATGCCTTAAGGGCATCGCTCCCAAGAACAAAAGGGTTCATATTTTCCTGGGCAATGTTCCTGGCAGCTCTCCTGCCTGCTGTTTCTGACACAGCCTGTTTGTGGCTGCTTTTCTGCCAGCAGCTCCTGAGCGGTACCGGTGGTGTTTGGGTAGCCGTGGACCTGTCGCCGATGCCTCCAGGTGCTTCCCCTGGTCACAGGTCTTCTGAGAGTGGCAGGGTAACGCTGGGCTGCTGATGCTGTCCGGTGTCAGTCCTTGGCCTGTCGCTGTCAAAGCCCAGCAGGTCCTGGTGCCGGAGCAGGGACATACCTGCCGCTGTGATGTCCAGGAGTCACCTCGGAAGCTGGCTGAGCTGTTGCTGCTGCTTCTGACGGGGTCCCGGGAGCACTGTGGCTGCCCTCGGTGATGGTAGAGAGGTGCTGGTCTGCTGCTGCTGGGTATTTATGTGTCTTCATGATGTTCAATGATGTTTTTCAGGGACTAGGTAAAAGCAAACCCAAGAGTCTGCTCTTGCCCTGTTGTGTTTCCAAGTCAGTGTTGCTCAGCCTGGGCAATTCTGTCCCTAGGCAGATCTTACCTGCGGGGGAGCTCAGCACCTGTACCTGCGCAGGACAAGGAGTCACCTGCGCAGGACAAGGATTCATCTCCGCAGGAGTGGCAGGTCGTCAGCAGCGAGAGACCGGGGCTCTGCCTGCAGGCTTGGGTCCTGCCTGCGGGCTCTGGCTGGTCTACGGCTCTTCTTGTCTATGAACACCATTTATTTATTGCTTCCTTCTCCCCATACACAATTAGCCCTTCTTTTTTTTGTCTTTATCTCTTCATGTTGCTTGTGCCTGGTTGTGAAAAGTAGGGAACAAGAGGATGGAGATTACTGTCTCCATCTGCCAGAGCAGCAGCACTGTGGCCTTCTTTTAAAAATTATAATAGATACTCTTACCAGTGTTACTGTTTTTATTTTTATATTTTTTTCTCAAATACTTCAAGGAGGTTTATTTGGAAAGCTTATCATTAGCAGGTGCTGCCGGAGGTTGGGGGAAAGGTGCTGGTTGTTCCCTGTAGCAGTGGAGCGCGGGAGGAGGGGAGGCACTGATTCAGCATCCCACCTCGGGGAGGGCTTGGACACTGAGAGGAGAAGGGGCAGGCAGCTGGGCTCCAGGAGGAGGAGAAGCACTTCAGGGGCCTGCTGCTGGTGAGCTGCGGGCACGACAAGGGGACCTCACCGAGAGATGTCACAGCACCGAGGTGTCCGAACTGGGCAGAGAGCTGCTGCTGGCGGGGGCAGCCACCCTGCAGGTGCTGGGCACCCACTGGGTGCCCAGGCAAGCACGGCATGGTCCTGGCACCCCAGCGAACACAGCACAGAGAGGTCCTGGCACCCAGGCAGACGCGGCACACAGTGCTCCTGGTGCCCACGGGAGCGTGGCGGTGGGCTTCGCCCCGCTTGCAGGCGATGGGCGTACAGGCTGTGCCCCCGCCCAAAGCGGGTGCAGGTTGCAGGTGATCAGCGAGTAACGTGCATGTAGCCGTCGGAGCAGGGGGCTGCAGCTGGTGTGCCAGCGAGCTTTCCTAGGTCGCTGCCTCATTCGCTTGCAGCGGGTGTCTGTGTGGGAATGGGGGGGGGGCACGGCGAGAGTTATTTTCTGGCAGAGTCACTTATAGCAGGCATGCATGTTGTTCGAGCTCCGCTGTGCTGCCCTGGGCATCTGTGCCCTGGCATGTGGCTGGCATGGCGCTCTCCTCCCCGGAGGACGAGCGGATGCCGGGGGAGGTTCCCGGGTGGGCGCCCACCCCGGGGATTCAGTCTCTCCACCCCGGGGTTCCCCCTCCACCCTGGCGCTCAGCCCCCAGCTCAGCCCAGCCGGGAGGAGCGCTCCGGTGGGCAGATTGGTTTTGGAGTGCGGTCACAGTGCTCGCTCCGAAAGCAGTAGGCAAGATGAAGACAGGGGAAGGGGAGGCAGATGACCCCTCTGCCCTGTCCCGCAGCAGAGCCAGGTGTGGCTCTGTCGGGAGCATTTCAGACCTGCGCGGTTTGTCCGCGTCTGGCTGGGCACGGCCGATGCCCGGCCAGACCCCGGTGCTGTGGGGCTGGCAGAGGCTGCGTGACGGGGGGTGAGTGCCCGACCCCGGGTGGCCGAGCGGCGGCGACGGATCTGGGCCTCGGCCGCCGGCCTCTGGTCTCTCCCCTCTGAAACGGCGGTTTCTGATGGATCCCGATGTGACAGTCAGTCTCATCTGTAGTGCGGGGCCAGCGTCAGTCGCTGTCTCCAGCCAGTTCCGATATCAACTTCCATCTCGTTAACATCTTCAGTGCAGTAGTGGGGCTCGAGGCTGAGCTCGCAGGGTGCTGGGGCAGGGAAAGCGTGGTGCTGCTGCTGGAGAAGGGGAGGAGGAGGGACGGCTTTCCCTTCACCCTCAAGCCAGCGCTTGGCAGGTCCTTGGATTGGTGAAGTGCAAAGGAGCACACACGTGTTGTCTGAGGAGAGGAAGCGATGCGGAGGGCTGTCTGTGCAAGAGAAGCCCTCTTCCATGCCGAGCGCGATGGAGAGGGCGGCAGAGTGGAGCGCAGCAGCCTGGGACGGATGCAGCAGCCCCTGAAGACAGACAGACCTCCCCAGGTGATGGTTTTTCAGGCTTGTGAGACGGAGCTTTGGCAGGGCTGTGCCAGTGATTTGGGATCTGCCATTGCCTTTATCTGTACCGGGAGAAGGGGATGGACGCTCAGTCCCTCGCGCGCTGCACACGTGTGCTGCTCTGAAGAGCTTGCAGCCAGGTAGATAAAACTGATAGAAGAGGGATTTTTAAGTAGGAAATGAGCTCTGAAGCAGTTCAGTGTCTAGCAAAGTGTTTCAGAGGTGCCTGTGGCAGCCAGGGATGAAGCACCAGCTGAAAAGGCTCATCCCAGGCAGGATGATGCAAGCCCTGGCTAGTACCTGTGAAACAAATGTAACGGCATTTGTGGCATTGTTACCACAAAAAAGTCTGATGAGTAAAATGTGCAGTCTTGACATAAAGCATAAGTGCCATATATAGAAGGCATGTATCTTTCAAAAGACTTAAAAGTCCTGTTTCTGGGAAAGATGTAACATTACTGTTGTCCCAAAAGTGGGGTTGTTTACCCAGTGTAGGAGACGCCGATAGACACACAGAGCAGAGGTATTTTATTCCAATTCACATTTGTGCAAAGATGGGGGCTAGGTGGTAATCCACAAAGCTAGCACACCTTATACATGAACGGGCAAGCAATTTATACGGTTTTAGATTCACCGACTTTGTTTCCAAAGTCCTTCCCCAAAATCATTATTGGTAGTTGCTTATTTGCCACCATTTCTATTGGGCTAAGGTTTTTTCCGCTTTGAATGAAAAGTACAGTGTTCTTTTATTCTACAGCACATGCTCAAGGGGAGTGGGGGGTAAGTCTTTTTGGTCTTGAATTGAGTTGGCGGTCGCAGTCTCCCCCTGACGCCTTTACCTTTCCTCCATTTACCAAAGGTCTGTGCCGACTTCATGCCTGTTAGCAATTACTCAACTTTCCGGTGCCTCCTGGGGTAGGATGTTCCCTTCTCACCAGTCTTTTAGTTCTTCTTCAGGGGCACAGTTGTTAGCAAGGCATGCATTGTTTATACAAAGGGTATCCTGTTTCACAAGACTTTCCTGGCCTTTTTAAAGTGGCTCAAGTACATCATTACTGTGCTCACAAAATCAGTGGTACTTGAACTGCTGAGTGGCAAACTAACTTGAAAACAATGTTCAGTCCTGTGAGCAGACAGCATTGCTCTGCTCTCATCTGTCCCCATGCTGGAAAACTGAAGTACTTTGTTTTTCTCTATCTCCCCCACCCCATTTTTAATTACAAAAATTAAACAAGAGGACCAGAAAGCAAAAGAGAGAGAAAAGGGAGAACACTGGTATCAAAGCTGAACATTTGGGGGAAAAAAAAAAAGTTTTGGATTCCTTAAAATAAAATTTTATTTTCAGTAAAAGGCTTTCTTATTATAAGAAATTCAATTAGCATCTGTTCTTTGTAGCAGAAATTAGGTGCATGAGAAAGTATTTGCACATCTCAGAGTCTTCAGTGCAATGGGAAGGGTAAGTTGCTTTTGCTTTTTTGTTGCTTTCTTTAGTATAATAAAACTTAAAGAAAAAACAACAATCAGCAACAGAATTTGAAATGTTGGTAAACGATTGTGGTACGTTTACGGTAGCGGCGGAAAGTGCTGCATTCGCAGTGTTTCCAAAAGCAGAGGTTCGCATCCCTGCCACGGAGGAGCCGGTCGCTTTCACCCGCGTTGCAGAGAGTCTGCAGAAACCTCTCCTCTCCTACGTGTTTTATTCCAAGTGGTTTGAAGTCCTTGGCTTTCCAGGGTCTCTTCCCCAACTAATCCCTTCCTGGCCTTGGGTGGCATTGGGGCTGCGGCGGCTGTGGGCGCACAGGCAGCTGCCCACACGTTGCCACACGGGTGGTGGCAGGCAGGGCCCTCCGCTGCTGGAGCAATTCTCTGCTGGTGCTCCAAAACCTGCTTTACCCTTCACTTGGCCAGTGGGAGCCGGCTCCGGCTTCTGCTGAGCAACCTGCCCCGTCGGTCCTTTGGTGGGCACAGCTGGGACCCACCGCACCGGGACCTGCCTGCTGTCCCCATCCCTGGGGGGCACAGGATCCATGTTTTAGCTGGGCTTGAGCCTCCAGGAGTTTCCTGCAATTGTAAATATCAGCAGCCCCCGTGTCAGGAAATACCTCGGAAGTTTTCCGATTAAACTTTTCTGCTAAAAAATGCCATTTTTTGGCATGCAAAATGCTCCACTCAAAATGTTTCAAGTTTGATGACTTTTCCATACATTTAGGACAAGTTTCGGAATGACCTGCCCCAGGACTATGGCTTGTGTGGGGACCCGGGCTGTGTGGGGATGTGCCAGCCATCCCCAGCCCGCGGATGCTGAGAGCGGCTGTGCTGTTCCATTGCTGCCACTGGTGCTGTGGAGGCTGCCGGTGATACTGGCCCCCTGGAAGTCTGAGGTGTTCGGGCTCCCCAGTAATAATTTTGAAGAAAAAAGACTGATTCTTGTTCAGTTCAGAGTGAAACAAAAAACTCCTAGCAAAATCCCCTGTTGTCATCTCTGTCTCAGCTGTGCTGGTTTGCAGGTGGGGGCACACTATTCTCTTTTTTTGCTGTAGCAAACACAAACAGATGAAGAACTATGAAAAGTCTGCCAAATCTCCAAGTGTGGACTGTCCTCTCACCCCTCTCGATCCCCTGCAACAGCATAGCATCAGAAAGGCTCATACCCCATCCCAAAACCCTGCAAAGGGTCCCTCTGGGCAAGGGTAGCCCTTGCCCCCCACCACTGCTGCGGTCCCTTGGCAGTTGCTCTTTAGCTGAGGAGCGGGGTGCTGCGGGTGTTGTGCGGGGAGGAGCAGCCCCGTTTGGGTTCGTCTCTCTTTCTCTCACTTCCCCACGTAAACCTAAGGGGCATCTGAGCAGCAGGAGCCAGATGTGGGAGACCCGGGGTAAATGGGAATCCCGGCCGGGTGCTGCTCCCTGCGCGGGTGACACCCGGGGCCGCATCCAGCCTGCTCGGGTTTGGGCGATGGGCTCTCCCTGCTGTCCTCCCCTTCCTCTGTCTTGTTAAGCTCCTTTCTGACAAACCTGCTGGGGTCGGTGAGTAGGACGTGACATGAACCACATCATGGAAAAACGCATTCCTGTGCCTAGAAGCCTAGAATTGAGGAAAAGTAATGCATTTTTAAAGAGGACATTCTGGGGAGAGCATAGTACCTCCTTTGATTTCTGTGCATAATTTAAGGATAACTCAATTAGCTTCAGTAAAGTCATGCTAATTTACCTGAGGTAGAAGTTTGAGGTTTCTTGTTTCTACAAGCACTTCCCTGCATAATGCTGCTCTTTCTCCTTTTGTGAAAAGGGAACTGCGTAATTTTCCTGATATTAATTAAGATAAGAGAGAATTATACCTAAACGTATTCAATGGAAAACAAGTAAGTTTAAAACATGCCTGAACTCCAGATTAAAATCACTGGCCTGCTCACTGATGGAGCCCAGGCATCCTGAACCGCGGGGGGTTCTGTGGTTTGCTGATACGCTGACATAGCCAGGGGAGCAGGTTGCGGAGCCTCTTGGGATCTGCACAGACTTCATTTTCATTTTCCTTGGAAAATCGCGGAGAGTGGGGAAGGCTCAGGCAGGGAAGAGATGTCATAGAGAGCGACCGTGCTGTGGCCACCGGGAGTTGAATGATGTCTGCGCTGCATCTACCGCAGGGCTGCAGAGCTGGGGGGGCTCAGTGCACTGCCTCTCGCTGCACCTTCTCCACGGGGCATCCCCGCGTGGGCGACCAGCCGTCCTGGTGTGGGTGCACGTTGCCGCAGCCGGCAGAGCTGCAGGCCTGCACCTGTCCCCTCCGAGCGTGGCACCGTGCGCGGGCAGACCCGTGGGCTCCCGCCGCGGCCCCCGCAGCACGCCGGGGACCCCGGCCGCCCGGCCGCCAGCTCCGGCGCGCGACGAGGTGCTGGAGTGCTGGCGGCGTGCGTGCGGCGTGCGTGCCAGGGCTGGCCTCTACCCCCTGCCCACCAGGAGCCGGCGTGAAGCGCTCGGGAGCGGGGGATCCCACCTGCTGCTTTGCCGTGGGGGTGCCACGCTGGCGGGTGCGGGAAGCCTGCCTGGCGAGGGGCGAAGGCGCTGGGCCCCGCAGGCTCTGCTCCCCGGGGGCTGGCACGTCTTGGGGAGTACCAAAGGACGTGCTCCACGTGTTGAATTCCCTTTTGCAAATTAGCGAAGGATTTTGTTCTTCTGAGCTGGCAAACTGGAGATTGCAGCGCAACTCGCGGCTAGTTTTGTTCATGCCTGGTGTAACGCAAGAGCTGCCCTTTACCGTCGGTCTGGAGTGCACCGTGCTGCTCCCGCCAGCAATGGAAATACAGTTTGGGTGGGAAGATGTGCGATCTCCCAAGGTCTCTCTCTTCTCCAAGTCACCATTGCAAGCGGCGATGGGATGCAAGCTGGAGAAACCCTCCACACGGCGGCGGGGCGCGCGGCCCAACGGTCAGAGCCTGCCGTGGTCCTTGGCAGCTGCTGCGCAGCCTCCTGCACAGCTGGCCCACAGCTGGGTGCAGCTGAATTATGGCATAAAAACGGTGCTTGCAGGTGCGCAGCCCTCGCGAGGCATTGCTGATGATGTAAGCCAGGATTAGTCTCAACTTGCTGTATGGGTGGATTTGGGGGGGGGGTGGGTGTCCATCTATCAGCGTCCGTTTCATGAGTTCAACAGAAATCTTGCAGCAGCAGCACAGTTGATCAATTTTTGAAGCAGTAATTAAAATCTAAACTTCTTTGCCAAAGCTTTAAGTATGACTCTTATCTAAAACGCTCAGACACATTGCTGAGTTAAGAACATTAGGACCAAGAGACCCATTAAATTATCTGGCACAGAAGAGATAGCTGTAAAACCTGCAAACTGACTGGATCTCACACTGCAGATTTGATGGTATCTTCTTTATACACTAAGATGCAGAAAAGGAGGGGAAAGACCTTTCAGAATAATTCCTCTGGGCGAGAAGTTTTGAAAGCGGCTAAGGATTTCTTTTTCCAAAAATCTGTGTAAAATATTTTTGATCTTGTCCAGCTGAAGGGAAACCTGCTTTGTTTGCGTATTTTTACTTTTTCCATCCTACAAGATGTTTGATCCGTCTTTTGGAAAAAGACAAAAAGATAGGGCACTGTTCTGTCAGCCCTTCCCCGATTAATTAAAATGATCTGTGATAATTAGATTGAGAAACTGTTCAAAACTGTAACTCAGAGATGAGGTAAGGTCATAAAAATAATCACCATACAGCTGCTCCACGTTTCAGCGGTGCTGTTCATCAGTAATCCAGTGTCTTACGCAAGTTCTGAGTTGCGGTTTATTAAAAGAAATAGCCTCGCGTTATGTTGCAGGCTGTATTTATTAGCCAAAGCTCGGTGCTTAATGACCAGTAAACACTTGTGTCGACACTACCTCAAGAAGCCCAAACAATGTGGTGTATTAATGGGAAGCAACAGAGGATGGAGAATTGGCCAATTAATACATGAAATAATGATGCACTTGCTTAGGCAATGACTTGTTTATAACTGTGGGCCCAGAGCAGCTGTTGGGAGCCGGGGTGTTTTCGGGGTGCCGGGGGAACCAGGGTGTTTTTGGGGTGCCGGGGGAGCTGGGGTGCTGGTGGGTGCAGGCTGTCCCTTGGGGTGAAGGGCAGCAGTTGCTGCTGGAGCTGCCCTTCTCGCCACCCTTCCATGAGCCACATTTCTGCTGGACTGCAGTTTTAATTCTCGTCCCTGCTCCCCAGAAAAAATTTCTGCATGCAGAGGGTCTTTTTTTGTGCCTGAATATCTGTCTTCTGAGGTCAGGGGAAGTTTTCTAATTAAAATGTTAAATATCCTTGGGTCAGGTACCAGGTGCAGAAGGAGAATTACATTTTAGATACAAATAAAAGCCTGTCATAGGACTGGATCTAACTGTGGGCAAAGACAGAAATGCCATTAAGGGTGATGCAGAAGAGAAGGAAGTTTTCAGTGATTATTTCTATTTGCCATTTGCAAAGAAGCAGAGAAATGCAAACTCACGGAGACAGACATTTTCTACTTCTACAGGAACTAAGAAAAAGGTTAAAAAGTGACAGTTTAAGTAAGGCATTTTAAAAGTGGCAGAACTGGATAACTGGTACCCAGGAGTATTAAAATAATTGGCCGAGGAGCTCCCCGAGTCAGTAATGGTTTATTTTTAACAAATCCTGGAACACTGTGGATGAACCAGAGGAATGGGAAAAGGCTAATGAAAATTGATAGAAAAATTAAATATGATTGGGTCCGGGGGGAATTGTGCTGTCATTTCCTCCTGGGCCGGATCCCTCTCCTCTCCCTGCCAGCCTCCCACTGGCTTTGCTCTCCTCCCACTCGCATGCCCTCACAATTTCCAGCGCAGGCTCTTCCCGCAGACCTGGGGGTGTGAAGCAGTGGGATCTCCCGTTCTTCCTGCTCCCGGAAAGCCAGCCATTGGGATGCGCTGCCAGGACAGTGCCGGCCGTGCTCAGCCCCTTTCCCACACCCTGTTCCCAGCAGCCATTCCTGCCTAGATGCTCTGCCTTCCCCGGCTCCCCTGCCTGCCTGTCCCTGCCCTCCTCTGCTGGTGACTCGGTGGTGGGTGCAGGATTTCTGGGCTTCTCCAGTGCTTGCTTTCCCCAAGGCGCCCTCAGGGCAGCTGGAGCCCATGGAACCATCCGGGATGTGTGCCCAGTGTCGGACAGCAGTTCCCCGTTGGCCCCGCTTGCCATTCCGACTGTGCTGGCGGAGCAAGATGCTGCAGACCTGCAGCCCCCACCTCGGCAGAGCATCGGCGTGAGGCACCCCTGCCTCGGCGAGCCATTTCTCTGTGGGTTGCTGTGCCGCTGGTGGCCGTCACTGGCTGGGGCATGGGGTGCCCACAAGCAGGAGCGGGAGCGGGCGGTGTGTGAAGTGCCCAGTGCTCCGAATGTGGAGTCGCAGGCGCCAGCCAGCCCCTCAGCCTGGGACCCCCTCTCCAGCCTCGACAGCTCAAACCGGCGTATTTTGCTGGAGCTCAGCTCTTCCAGGGTGAGTGCCTGCCCTTCACATGGATGCCTCTGGCAGCTAGAGATGCTCTCAAGGTGCTCCGTGTTTTGCAGTGCTGTGTTGGGAGCATTCCCAGTTTCACGGGGGCTCAGGGTCTCTTGCTGTCCAGCCCAGCTCCCGATTCCTCTCCGGGGTTATCCCTGAGACTTCCCGTAGCTTCCTTTTCCACATCAGAAACAGGAGTTCAGTTGTCTCCTCTCCCATCTCTTTCCAAAGCCTCTCAGCAGTCTGTGTGTCCCAGGGGAGGTGATCGCCCCTCTGGGACCCTTAGTGTCCTGAGCCATGCTCTCTGGGCTCTGAGGCTTTAACCGGCATGCATCTCTCATCGTTTCTTGTCTTTGTTAGGTGCACTTAGATTTTACTGTACCTTGACAAATGTCGGAAGGATGACTTCAGCTGTCAGTTACACAAAATCCCACCCAGCGGCAGGGGACCCCTGAGCTCTGCTCCGGGTCAGTGGCGAGGGGAGCTGCTCCAGACCTGGTAATCTTCACAGCAAGCTCCTTGATGCCGTAGCTCTCTGGAGAGCTGTGCGTGTGACTGATTAGCAGTTGTTTAACTGATGACATTGGAGGCTGTATGATGGATGCTGAGTCCATAATCCCTGAACACTGGTCCTGTTGCAGCCCTGCAGACCGCTGCCACACCAAACAACTTCTGGTGTCCCGAGCCTGGTAACTGCCGACCGGGCGCCTGTCTGATGTGACTGTGTGATGGTGCAGTCACAGGTACCAACCCCGCATAACAGCGAGTCCCTGTCCCTAAGCTAAGTACATCTGAGGCCAGTTCGATGGTTCTCGTGTGTCCTGATCTCTGCTCATGGACCTTCATTTGAGAGCAAGGCTTTATGATTCACAGGCTTCCGCAGGTTCTCCTGTCTTCATCCTGCCCAACACAGCTTTCCTTACACATTTCCCTATACCCAGGGACCTCATATAGTCTCCAAAGCATACCAGGTTTTTAAGCCCTTTGGCATCATTATTCTGTTGCCCCTAAATAGTAAGCTGGCAATTACGGAAAGAACCGATATGAACTGATAGTACAGGCTTGGCATATAATTTCCCAATGGCATTACAGAGATAGGCTTAATGACTTTCTGCAGTGTGTTATCTTCTGCTGTGTCCTCTGCAGATTTACTTTTTGCTCTTTCTGGGAGGGTCTGCTCCCTGATTTTTGAGATCAGTGGAGGCGCAGTGAGTTTCGTTGTGTGTCACTCGAGGGAGCGACTCGCCGGGTGCCACCATTCGGTCATCGCAGCCTGTGCAGCCAGAGCTGGTGCACACTGCCATGCCTAAGGTCTCCCCTGCCAGACCCAGCCAAGCACCCCTGCGGCCAAGCACCCCTGCGGCCAAGCACCCTTGCAGCCAAGCACCCCTGCGGCCGAGCATCCCTGTGGCTGAGCATCCCTGCGGCTGAGCACCCCTGCGCTCGCCTGGCCTGCCTCTGGCAGACAGCACTGGGCAGTGGCTGGGGTTCAGCACCTCTGCCCGAGTAACCCCTTCATTTCTGTCTTCCCCCAGACTCTGCCACTGATACCCAATTTGCTGTCTGTCCTGTTTCCAGAGCTCTGCTAACATTCGTGCAGCTTATCATTACTTTCTTCTGTTGTTTTTCCCTATATCAGGAAACCATAAATATGTATTTTAGAGCCGTCAGTTTCTTCAAGCGTGCAGAGCACTACCTCCTGTAAAAATTCCAGCAGCAGATTTTGAGCCAAAGGGAAGATTGCAAAAATAGTTTCTCCCTTATGGCACATTGAAAGTTTCTCTTTCAGGCGAAATTGCCCAACCCTGACAGATGCATCTGAAGTTTGAAAAAATATGGGTCCCAGTATTTCACTGAAACTGTCATCCTTGGTAGGTAAAGGAAAATACTCCCTTTAGTGTGCCCATTGATTTCCTTTGGATCTAAATACAGACCAAGATCCATTGGTTTCCCGCTGCAGCTGCGTACGTGTGGTCAGTAAGCTCTTGTGTTCGTGTTCCCAGTAGAGCTGTTTCAGGCTTGCTCCGTGGTCTAGCTCCGCTTTGAGTTTTTGTGTGCACCTGGAGGGATTGCTGAGAGCTCCATCCCCTCGCTGGCTGCCTGAGCCCGTACAGAGATCTGGGCATCGGCCGCCTGTGCGGTGGTCCTGAGCCTCTTTGGTGCACGCACTCTGAATCAATATGGGTCAAGGCAGGGCTTTCTGCTCGGTGCTGGCTTTTCGCTGGGGACTAAATCACCTCCATTTCTTCCCCGACCTTCAGCCGAGGGGAGGCAGCCACCGCTCGCAGCCTCACCCCTTGTCCCCAGGGTCCCCATCAAGCAGGGGTGCTGGGACGGGACGTGCACTGCCTCTCCTGCCCCGGCTGCATCGCCAGCGCATGGGAACCTGTCCTGGGGGCTGGGGGCTGCCCCGTTGCTGCTGAACACAAGCCCCGTGCAGCGATGGTGCCATTCGCAGTTGTCACAGGGTTGTCAGATGCTGGGTGTTTCCCAGGTTGAGTCGTGGGGTGCTCCTGCATCCCAGGAATTTCCCATCTCCTGGAACTGATGGGAACTCGCTCCAGGGTCGGTCAGAGCCTCTGCCAGGGACTCGCCTGCTGGGACAGTGTCACCTCAAACCGTCCCTTTGGGCAGTTTCCTTCCCTGGGCCGCGCGGCGCTCGGAGGGCAGCATCACGGCTTGGGGCAGTCGAGGGCTGAAGAAGCAGCAGCGTCGGGGCCGGCAGTTCCCGGGGAAGCGGGGCCCTGCTGGGGCTCTCCGTCCTGCCGGAGCCCTGCCCTCGCGCAGAGGTGCCCGGCTGGAGCGGGACCGTCGCCCCCAGTGCCGTAGCTCCCGTCCCCGCCGTCCCCTTTCTCCCTTGCTCTGACGACGCGGTTCCTCCTGGCTCCTGGTACCGGCCCGTCGCTCCCCCAGGAGGGGGCCCTGGGCTGGGACCCTGACAAACCGCTCGGGTGTCTGAGGGTGCGCTGGGCAACTCGGGGGAGGCTGGGGACGGCTGCGGCCGGGCTGTCCGGCCGAGTGCCCTGGCACCCGGGCGCTGCCTGCCCGGGGGCAGCCCACCAGCACCGGCCCCGCTTCGCAGTGCTCTTTCTGAACCGTGGCTTAAGGCAGGCTGGGGAAACCCGGTGTCGTCACCTCGAAGCTCTGGGGTTTTAGCGCGGGGCGTTTCCCCGGGGCTGGCACTGCTGCGGGGCTGCAGACCCCCCCCCGGGCAGCCAGGGTGGTCTCGGTCTCAGCCTCTGTCTCCTCAGCGCCCCGAAGCACTTTCTGCGTGGACCTGCACCCCAAGGCAGCCTCAGCTTTGAGCTGCATTTGGATTGATTTTGCCTCCAGGACAGCGAGGAGTGGAGCTGCGGGAGGGATGGAGGCTGGAGCAGTGCCGGGGGGCTCCGCTCTTGGGGCAGCCGGAGGCAGCGGGCAGGGGCGGGCAGGTGCAGGCAGGGGCGGGCAGGTGCAGGCAGGGGCGGGCAGAGCGCAGCCCTGCCAGGGGCTCTGCCGGGTGCCGCCTGCCAGGAGAGACCCCCGCCGGGATCCTCCACCCTTGCCCTGCGACCTCCCCGCGCTGGGGGCTGTGCCGGGAGCTGGGTGGGGGCCGCGGCGGTCGGTCCTCTTCCCGCGAAGGGGGATTGCTTGGGCTTCCAGGCAAGATATCATGGTGGATTAATTAGATAGTTAAGTGCTAATAGCAATTGAGGAGAGATGTACTTGCTGTATGCCCCTAAGTTTGAATTTATTAAAACTCCTTTCTGTATGGCCTATTAATTTTTGATGACTTTAGATAAATTGCACTCAGCCTGAAAATAAATTAAAATAAGTGCATATAAATCATTTACTATTCTTGGCTTCTGCAAAACAGATTTCCATTTCGGCTCTTGTTGTCCTTCTTTTATTACATGTATTCTGCCGGAGTACATCATTCGTTACTGTGATGAAAATGTTTTATCTCCTTGAGATTCCCTGGTTCTGTCTTTGAAGTGTCGAGGCTGCTGTAGACGTGGCGCATCTTACCTCATTTCAGTAGCTAATTTGACCACATCCGTTTTGATTTACCAGTTAACAGGCCAGACCTAGATACTAAATAGGTATTCTTTCACAAGAGAGTTCTATGCTTTGTACCCGGTATTACTTGATGTTAAATTAAACTTTAGAACTTAAAATCCAGCTTATGTTTTATAACTGACATCCACAAGTGACGTTCAGGCAAGTATAGAGGCAAGCCTAATAAATGCCCGTCTGGTTTTAGATCGTTTAATTTACTATATGTTTATGTAAGAGAACTGTGACTAAGAAAAGAATTGGCCTCAGTTAATCCCGCGACGATTGCAAGATATTATTACTAGGATAATAAATGTCCATCTGGAGTAAATCATTGTTAGTTTACTTTTCATTCGATTTTGTAGAGTATGCAGAAGTGCCACAGTGGAAGAAGTGAGTTATTTTTACAGCCCTTGATAAAACCTACAAACTGTTTCGGCTTGGAAATCTGCTTACGATTAACCCCCCCAATTTTATTTTGAAATGTCATACTGATGATCTCCCTCTTTGATAGTGCTGTTTCCTCTGCTTTTGATTTCTCCCGATTAAACTGCACGTGTGTTTGGTGGGCACACTGGGTTTGGCCGCAGCACCCTGTACCCGGGTCCCCCTTCACGCCCGTCCCCTTTCAGTCTCCGGGCTGGTGCCCGTCAGGGAACGCGGGTGTCGGTGCATTAAATGACACAGTGTTTGTTTGGGAAAGGAAACTTTAGGAATAATGTTATTACATTTTTATCACAGCATTAAGGTAGAAATTGCTGCCATTGGGCATTCTGTGCTGATGTATGATGGTGGTCAGGAATGGATAGCTTCAGGGACTTCAGGGAGGTTGTGTGGCAGGCTCTGTCAGGCAGGCTGTGCATCCATCCCCCTGTCTGTCCTGGGGTCCGTTTGCTCGCCATTATGGAGTAACTCGGTGCCTCCCTTTCTTGTGTGTGCCCTCATCGCTCCCCTCCGCAGTACGGTAGAATTACTGCTCCACTTCCCCGGGGAGCCGAGGAGCAGCGAGGCTCCGCTGGTGGAGGGTTTAACCACGCAGATGGGTTCAAACAGAGTCAGTTAGCTGTTTTGGAAATCTCCTTGGTGTCTTCCTCTCTCCTGCAATAACCAATCACACTTGCAAAGCTGATCCTAAAGGCAGATGCAGAGTTTGTGCCAGACCTGGGTTTGAATCTGCGACTCGGTGCCTTCGCGCATACTCCTGCCTTCACCGCAGGGCGCTCCCCGCTTGCGGTCGGGTGTTCGGCCGGTGCCGGGCTCGGGCTCCGTTAGCATCCTCCTGCCTCCCTCCTGGGTGCTGCAGCGTGACCCCCTCCTTTGGTACGTGCCAGCCTACAGATAGGACAGCTCATGAGATTGGGATGGATGGAGTATTTTGATTTCTTTTCACTGTTCGCTGTGAGGCTGCAGGCCCCACCGCGTGCTGTGCAGACCCTCTTCTCGAGGTGTAAGTACTCGCTTTCTCATGGGTCCTTCTGAGAGACCTAGCAATGTAATACTTGAGTGCTTCACAAACGGTATTCTTCAGCTCTCCTGTTGTAGGGTGAATAGAATTGAAGTTAGTGGGCTTTGTTTCACTTAGCGAGTGCTTTAGCCCTTGCAGAATAATCAAATTGAATAATCAAAACTGATTGATAATGCTGGCCAAATTTTTTAAAAAAGTAGCTGTAGAGGAGCAGATGGAGGAGCCCTTGGGGTCACCTGCCTGTGTAAAACTGAGCACTGTGCCTTCTGCACCTCTGTGAACTTGCCCCCGAGCCAGCCGCTGCCCACTGCCCCCTGCCCACTGCCCCCTGCCCGCAGGAGCGTGCCCTGTTGTGGGGCGAGCTGTTTGATCAGCCACAGCCCATTAGAGCATGCTGCCCCTGGATGTTCAGCTGCACACCAGCCCAGGAGGAAATCCCGGGTTTGATTCGGGGTTTGATTCAGTGGGTAAAGCTCCCTGAGCTGTGCGGTGAGTGAAGGTGACCTCGCTGAGCAGCATTGTGCCCTCCAGCATCGAGCCCCGTGGAAGCAGAGCGTGCTTAAGGCAGAGGCTGTCCAGAGGTGCCTGGGGGGGCTGTGCTGGCACAGAGCCGCTCCGATTGCAGGTCCACGCTGGGTCTGTGCTCCTGCTGCAGGGCGGCACTGCACGGTGACAGAAAGTGCTCCTTCCTCTCCCCAAATCTCCTCTTCCTGCTTGCCAGATTTCATAGCAAACCTGGCTGCCTGTGTTTCTTCGTGCCTTCACCGCAAGAGCAGTCCGTGGTTGCAGATCTTCCTTGTCAATTAATTAAAAAAAGCATCCGAGTAGCGGCAGGGAGGAAGCTCCTCTCATGCAGAGGCGCGGGGGTCCCGGCTGCCTGCCTGGAGGGGTGCGTGGTGCCCCAGCACTCCCGAGCGAGATCTGCAGAGCCGGCACCCCCAAAGCAGGTAGCTGCAGGAGGCTGCTGGAAATGGGGTTGGCAATGCACTGCTAGCTCGTGGCAGAGAGCAATCCACTGCCTTAGGCACCTCAACAGCTTGGGGTGCCAGCTTTCAGATGAGCCCGGCACATACTCCCGAGCACGGGGCTCTGCGGCGCATCGGGGTTGCAGCGAGTGGCAGAAGTGGGTCCCTTCCCAAGCATGGGCGGTGGGATGATCCTCAGAGGAAGGATGAAGGACCGAATCCTGAGGCAAAGATGATGCTAGTACTTGTTGCGGATGAAGTGCTGCATTTAACCTTAGGACTGTGCAGACATTTTTGAAAATACAGCCTTTTTATTAAAGAGTGATCCCCTGAATTTGAGGGAAGGGCACAGAGTCTTTGTGGAGCTTTATTGGGAAAGCAGACCGTGAGATTTGCAGCATCGAGTTTAACTGTGTGCTGGGGCAGCCAGAGCGGTTCCTGTCGATGCCCCATTGAAAACACAAGGGGCCCCTGGGTGCCCCTGGGCCTTTGCATGTGGATGTCTTTGGCTGTGGATAAATCTGAGCTTTCCCTGCTCCAGAAGCCCTCATGTGACACAGCCCTGAGTAAGACAAAGCTTTCTCCATCCCTTATGTTTTTTGCAGTTTCCAGGAGTGAACCAGCAACTTTGAGGTGAATCCAAAGCTTGGTGGAGATGTTTGCTTTGCTGTTTTCAGGAGAGGATCCCCACCGCTGGAGTGCTTAGGCAGGGAAGCAGAGCCTGCTGCTGCACCTTTGCTGTGCGTTCACTCTCTTTCTTGCTGCGGCTTTGTTTCGAACAGCAGTGTCCGGGCTGGTGGGGCAGTTGGTGCAGGTGGGTGCACCCAGGTGTACGGGCATTTCTCTGTCGTGTCCCGCTTCCTTTGTGGGACGCTATTGCCGAGAGTCTCCGGCACCGGTAGACATCGTTTTGGCTTTGCCGCTTATGCTGTCTCCTCCGTGTACCTGCTCACAGCAACGTGTGCCAGGGTTTGGCACGGTTTGTTTCTGGTTTCACCGTGCAGTGGTGCCAGCCTTTTGTCGGAGCTGATCATGGATGGAATGATCCTTCTAGATGATTTTCATGCTGAGCCTCCTGCTCATCTGTGTGTGGAGGGAAGAAAGAACATTCTGGTGTCCCTGTTTTTGGGATATATAGTTTCATGATCCCTTGTGCTACCCCAGGTCCATGTAGGTACCTGAATAAAATAGCTCTCCCGACTCCTTGGAAGATAAATGATCAGATCCCTGTGTGTGTTTGTGTGCTGTCTAGGGTTTCCCCACCTCACTCGCTGGCTGTGGCATGACGACGTGCACCAGGAATGGGAGCAAGAAGCCTCCGAGTCAGATGCTGGCACTGGGCTTCAGCCTCCAAAACGTGTGGGGGAGGAAGATAAATCCGAGCCTGAGGCACCATCCACCAGCATGCTGGGGCACAGAGTGTTGTCGCACAAGGGCACTCTGAGTTGGCTGAACTTGGGAGACGCCAAGGCGTTTTCTTAGTCTCTGTTCAATTTAATGTAATGTACAATTTCAAAATTAACTGAGTTAAACTACAAGACATGTTGTTTTGAACTTTTCAAGTCTTTCTGCCTGTGAGCCTCTGTCCTGCGGAGTGGTTGGTGCTGCTGCGTTTGTTCCCACCCCGAGGTGACAAGGAGATGTAGATGCTGACACTGGCGGTGCGATGGAGGTGGCTGCTCTGCCCGTGTGTCAGCCCAGCGTGGCACCACCAGCCGCAGGCAGCACCGGCCACCGCTGCCTGCTCGGCGCTGGCAGCAGCCTGGTCGGACAGGGAGGCTGCCCGGACAGGAGCCCTGGCAGTGGGAGTGGGTGTAACGTCACAACCAGGATGCGGCCAGGGGGTTGTTTGGCCTTGGTGGACCGCTGGAGCAGCTGCCACGCTTTCTGGCCCCACCGCTCACCCCTTCTCCGCGGAGCCACGCTCCCGTGAAGGGGCCGCTGGTGCCAGCGCGGGCAGCTCCGGCAGGTGACACTCGCTGGGTGCCGGTGGGCATTTGACAAGGATAATACAGTCACAGATTTCCTCACAATGTGACTCGCCAGCATGTGAGGTGTTGCTATCAGAGTGCTTGGTCACAGCGGTTAGAAATGGCGGGCAGAACTGCCGGGAGCGTGCACAGGCGAGAGCAGGCCCGTGCCAGGACAGGAGCGGGCGAGCACCTGGCCCAGGTGCTGCTGGTGCTGCTGGCTTTGCTGGTGCTGCTGGTGCTGCTGGTGCTGCTAGCACTGCTGGCGTTGCTGGCGCTGCTGGCGCTGCTGGCGCTGCTAGCACTGCTGGCGTTGCTGGTGCTGCTGGCACATTGCCCCCACGCATGAGGGTCTGAGGGGAAGCTGGGCAGCAGCAGCGCTGGAGTCTGTGTCTGGGGCCCTGGCAGCCCCTCGTCCTGCAGAGTGGGGGTCTGCGTGGGGTGGGCGAGTGCCATCCCCTCGGTCGCTGCCCTGGCCCAGGGAGGAGCGTGCCCAGCCCTGGGCTGTCTGTGGCTCCCTGAGGGTGGGCAGGGGGACCGGGACCCTGCCTGGCTATTTCTCAGGTGAAAACGCTGGGGTCACTCGGCAGTGTGAAATACTCTGATTAGTGTCGAAAGAAGCTGGAGCGAGGCGTCTTGCTTTGGTTCTCTGAATGGCAAATCAGTTTTTTTGATAGAAATAATGAGATTTTCCTTGCGGGAAAATTGAATTTGGGAAACGCTGTTTGCTGTGAAAAGCTGTTGAGGTGGAAACCGCCTGGCCAGCCGCAGCTCTTGGGAGAGCCGCCGTGCTGCCCACAGCCTCCTGCAGCCATGGCAGTGGCCAAGGGTGGGAGAGGCGGTGGCACCTGGGGGGCTCCCCATGGGGCTCCCCTGGGGCTTTGTGAAAGGCTGCTTGTGAAAAAAGAAAAGCAGAGTAATTTATTTTGAGGGATTTGGGTTAAATTTTCTGTGGAATTTTGTAATCCGAGATTAAAACTCTAGCAAAGCAGATGGGCAGCTTTGGCACGTCTGCTCTCTCAAGAATAGTTCTAACATCCTGATGTCATAAATTCCTCGTGTTAAGGAAAAACTTTGTGACTGTGCTTATTAGTAGGGCTGTCCGGCTTTCCCACATTTTACCCTTATTTTCACCAGTTTATAACAATGTTATACATCAAGTGTTCAGGCTGCGTTTGGGCTGAAGCGTTGGGTATCGATTGCCTACTCCAGCTGTCTTACTGGATATGTAGAATCACAGAATGGTTTGGGTTGGAAGGGACCTTCGAAAATCATCTCATAATCTGACACATCTCAGCAGTTTCTGAGATGACTTTTGTTTATTTTTAAGTAGGAAACAAACTGGTGACTTATGCTGGGGAGGGCTTTGCCATCTTCCTTGCTTGATACCCATTAAAAGTCTGCGGCAGGACTTTGCCAGGAGGAAGAGCATCACTGGTGCCGCACGCACTGTGAACCTCACCGTCCTGCCTGGGTCTTGGGTGAAGGGTGCCCTTTGGGGGACCAGCCCTACCTTCTCCTCTGCCACCAGAAGCTGCCCGTGCCTCTCTTCCCAGCAGCTGGGACACGGAGGACCAGGGCAGGCATCTGCAGGAGGCCCAGGAGCAGAAGCAGTGGGAGTGCTGCATCTCTATGATTCCAGATCCTACGTGTGAAACAGGGATGGCATCGCCTTCCCTCTCAGCAGAGCCAAGAAAATAGGCAAATGTTGCTGGACATCATTCAGAAAAGCCAAAGGAGAAGATAATAACTCTCTTCAGAGCAGGGCTCGAGCAGCAAGCAGTAAATAAATCCTGATACCACAAGTGAACAATCTACAGAAAACAAAATATTTAATGGCCAATTATCAGGTGGGCACCATCCATCATGATTCCTCGACAGGACAGGATCCTTCAGCAAGTACCGAGCATGCACGTGGTGGTGTGTCGGCAGGGGAGGAGCCGAGCAGCACCGGCTCCAGCTTGGCATTCCCGGGATTGGTGTGTCCGACCCTTGCACCCTTGCTCCAACCTGTGCTTCCTGGCCTTCGGGCAGACGCTTCTGAAACAACTACTTTGTGCTGAGTTTTCAAATGTACATTTCCTTTAAAACAAAAGTGAAAAGAAAAAGGGAAAGCTGGAAGTGCATGTTCTGGGATCATCCTAGGATTTGTGCTGTGAGGCGATGTCAGGGGAGCCCGTGCCCTAACCCAGCCGTGGCAGTGCCAGCCCCGCTGCTGCTCAGGGGCTCCCAAGGCAGCCTGCAGAGGAGACGTATCTGTGCGAGTCGCACGTTTTATTGGGAGAGTGGCAGCTGCTTGGCCAGAAATCCTAGGCTGTGGCGGTCTCCCTTCTCTTTGGCTTCCTGCCATTCAGAAATGCTCTGGTTCAGGTGAGTCTCTTGCTTCTCTGCACCCTTTCGCAGCAGTTAGCCAGTGATTCAGGCAGGCTCCCCGAGAACGGGTACGCAGGATGCTCGTGCGAGTACGTGACCGTGCCCGTGGCTGGCACCTGGCCACCCCGGCCGCATCGGGTGCCTCTGCCTGGGCAGGCGCCACACTGGGAAAGGGTCCGGGGTGGTGGAGCCCCCGAGGAGCCTCTTCCCCCCACGTCAGGGCTTGCCACTGGCCCCTCCATGCACAGACCTTTCCGCTGCGAGCGGCCGCAGGGAGCACGCCGGCTCCCAGCAAACGGCGCTGGCCGGGAGAGCACAGGGCGGATTTTGCAGGGGCGAGGGCGGCAGCCTCGCCTCCCCGCGCCGACTGGGAACGCGCTGCTTTGGCACACTTGGTGACAGAGAAGTGTCAAAGCAAATCCATTCACGTTTGTGTTGTGTTTTGATGTTGCAAAAACACTTAGTTTTGAAAATGCCACGATATTCCAATTCAATAAAAATGTTTTGATAAGTTAAAAGCTGTTTTGTTTAAACAATTATTCACTTTATCCACTTAGGCTTGCTCGCATTTTTAAGCCGCAGAATCGATACTGATATTACAGTCAGCATTTAGCATACTTGTATAGTATTTTGTGTGGCGGTACCTCAGGAGCTGGAAAATGCAATAGCTTGGCCTTTCTGACTTTGAAAGGCAATGTTTGCTGACGCACTCATGGTGCTTTTTGACGAGACCCCTCTCTCTCTGCGGAGCTCTGGCCCCAGAGGGGGCTGCTGGCTGGGGGGGCCGAGCTGGCCCTCCTGCTCAGCGTGCCCCCGGCCCGGCGGCAGCTCCGCGCTGCACGGGGGGGATGCGGTGTGGGGGGGCCGTGAGTGCCGGGGTCGGGGGCTGGCTCAGGAGGCACCGCCAGTCCAAGGCCGGGATGCGGGGAGGGGGCTGCAGCCGGGCTTCCCGCCGGCCCCCAGGTCCTGTCCCGTTGGCACTGCGGGGCTGTGAGCTCCGAGAGCTGACGGAGTGAGACAACGGGAGGTCGCAAAGGCGGTTGTGCTGCCTTTCCTGCATTGCATACAGCCGCGTGAATAATTACTAGGGGCTCGAGGGGAAGAAAAGGAAGGAATTCATAATGCACATGTTATAGAGCGGGGGCCGGAAGATGAGCACTCTGTCTGTCTGAGCCCAGCTGTGTCTGTAGAGCCGTGCCAGCCAGGACACTGAGCAGCAGCCCTGGCTGCTTGTGTTTTATTAGTGCACACTTCTTTCAACAAGTGCAAAAGGCAAATCGTGTGTAGTGGTGATGGACAGTTCAGGTGGCGAGTCTGCTGCTTGCTGGTAATTACTAATGTACGCTCGTTTAGAGTTGCCTTGGGAAGTTGCTGTTTCAATGGTAGGGAACACTGCTGCTGGACCAAGAGGATGTATTGCTGAGACTTTCTGTTTCAAGGACAAGGAGGAAATAAAAGAAAAAAGCCAAAATGGGCTCTCGGCTGTGCCTACTTGAGCCCAGGGTAATTATACAGCTACAAACAGCTCGTTGGGTTTTACACCGGACAAGATGGGAGTGTGAATATCTCCATTACTTTCTATAAGTAAGAAACCAGGAGGTGATTTCCTCTACAGGTTAAATACCTAAGACCAGAAGCTGAACGTTCAGAGGAACAGTGACGCAGGAGGGGCCGGGGTGTGGGTGGCCAGGCGCTTTACCAGCTGGGTGCGTTTCGGTAGCAGGGCATCACGATCGGCCCTTACAAAACTGGGGCCGGGTAGCAAACTGTGTGTCACTGTGAAGCCCCACCACGGGACGGAGCAGCAGGTGCTGCTGGTGCTGGGGGGAGCTTGTGTTGGAGCACCCACGGGGCTGGGGGCCAGGCGGCCCCCCTGGGGCTCCCACAGCCTGCCCGCCACCACAGTACATTTCTTAACCATTCTCCTCGGTGTGTATTTTTATCACAATGCTTTAACCAGGGTTTTTCTCAGAAGCTGCTCCGGTGCCTGCTTGCTTAAGTACCCATCTCCCCGAGCCGTGGTGGAGCCAGCAAGCGGTGCCTCCCCAAGCCCCATGTATCAGGGGGCCGTGGGGGATCGCCGGCTCGCTTTTCTCATGGCACAGCTATTAATAAATTACAGAGCTGCAGTTGTGTTCCTGCGCTGCCGCGTTGAGTCATCCCATGTATCACTCTCGGCTCCTCGTCTGTGATACAAATGCCTAATGAGCTGCCTTCACCGCAGCCCCGCGTGTCAAAGCTCTCCTTGCTCTGTGACTTGTTCAGCATTTAATTCCTTGCATTTCAAATGCGTTCATTTTAGCCAGCAATGGCAGTAGCTGAGCAGCGTTGTGCGTAGCTCTCGCGCGTGGCCGTGGGCTCGGGGCCACGCCAGCAGCAGGCGTGCAGGAAGCGTGCTGGAAGCGTGCTGGAAGCGTGCTGGAAGTGTGCAGGAAGTGTGCAGGAAGTGTGCTGCCCCCTTGTCAGCCTGGGACAGGGGATGCACCGTGACGGTCCTGCCACGCTGTTGTCGGTGTGTGGCAGGCAGCCGGTGGCAAGAGTGCCGGTCCCCGTGTGTTCCGAGCAGCTTGCTGGGACACGTGTGTGCATGAGAGAGACAGTCAGCGGGGGGAGTAGCGGGGAGCAGAACAAAAAGGGGAAAACCCCCAAATGCCTGGAGATTCCTGCGTCCCTGCTGCATTAGCTGCGCCCACTACGGTGTCACCAGGGCATACGCTGCTGGCGTGGCACGTTCCTCCTGCGAACCATCAGCGAGCCGGTGCTGGAGGTGAGGGGGCTCGCTGTCCGGGTGAGCATCGGGCAGCCCACCTGAGCGTGGAGCTGGCTTCAGGCTTGGGATCCTAAACCTGCCCACACCTCCTGGGAAGGCTCTGTCACTCCTGTGGAAATGCAGGACACAAAGAGCTGTGTCAGCAGAAGTGAGGGAACTGAGTGCCTGGAAAGTGTCCATGTTGCCCAGCTTCTGATGGAAACTCTTCAGCCGTGACTCGGGAGCCATGCTCCATTAGCACTGGTGCAGGGAGCCCAGTATTGTTTTTACCTTTTTGAGGACTTGGCTCCAGACAATATGAAACAATTCTAAAATAAAGTGCTTTAGAAGTAAACAAAGGATAATCACCTTATTTTTCTCCTCAATTTCTGAGCTTTACAGACATGTTTTTAAGCTGTACTCTGCAAGGGCAAGAGCTGAAGCGTTTTGTTGTGTAGAAGACAGGTGAGAAACAGCAGAAATCCAGAAATGGAGCTTTTGAGGAAGAAACGTACGTTATGCCAGGAGAGGCAGCATCCCTGTGTGAACCGGCAGTGCCGCCCCGGGCCCTCGCTCTGAGCCGGGGTCTCTCGCCTTGTGCCCGCTTTAGCAAGGCTCACGGCAGTGGGAGATACCTGGCGTCTGAGGGACATGGCCCTGGCAGCTTGCTTTAGCCCAGCCTGCTTGAGCAGGAGTGGGATGGACGAGGTGGTCTCTGGAGGTCCTGCCAACCTCAGCGGTTCTGTCTTCTGCAGAGGGGTCTGCCTTCACCTGATTGAAATTTCCTTTATATACTGACAGGGTGGGCATTTTGTCCTGCTATAAAGTAATGACCGTTCCATCATCGCAGCCATTTGGCTGACGCGGTCCCAGACTGAAGCCGAGGGTAGCTGGAGTTGGGGTACCCGAGCCGGGCTCTGGCTGCCAGCACTGCTCTCCGGTATGCCGGACTCATGGCTGCCTGGCGCCACGCGGCAGCGGTGCTCTCATGGCCTCGCTGAGAGGTGCTCAGGCAGGAGAACGCAGACCGAAGCGGGCTCTGGTGTGGGAGGCCTGCAGCCGGCTCCGGTGCAAGCACGGCTGCGGCTCGGCACGTCCCTCCCGCGCGGGGTTCCTGTGCAGTGCTGCGATGCTCCGTGGGAGATCCGCCCGTCCTCCTCCGCTCCGCAGCCCCGGGCAGGGCAAAAGGGCCCGGCACTGAAAGGCAGAAGCGTCCCCTGCCCTGGCCCTCAGCTGGGCCAGACGGTGTGGGGAGACTTGCCTTCACTCCCCCTCGCACCCCATCTTCTGTCCTGCCTTGCCCTCCTTGCTGCCGTCACTTGCTGATTTAAGCATCCTCTGCCTCCTGGAAGCTCTCGTTTGCAGTTTTGCTGTTCACACCGCAGCATTGTGGTTGTCTTGCTTCTTTCTGGAGGAAACCGGTTGGTTTTCTGCCTCAGACAGAACCGGAGAGGGACTTTGTGGCTCGGATCAGAGGTCGGTCTAACCCATGTTTCCAGCTCCGGCACTGACTGCCAGTGGTCACTTACAGAGAGCCCGGCTGGGCGGGATGTGCTGATGTGGTCCTTCTTCAGGAGCCCCTTCCCAGCCCCTCACGGGCAGCAGATGAAGGATGCCCAGCACTGCTTCCAGCCCGCCGCACTGGTGCCGTGCTGACCCCCGTCCCTGCCAGCGGCCGCATTTTCTCCCCAGCACTCTTGCTTCCTCAGCCAGCTCCTGGTGAACAGCCGCCTGCAGCCGGGTCTGCTGCTGGGTCCTGCTGCCAGGTGCCTCCCCCGGCTGCTGCCCCACTTTCTGCAGGCTCCGGGGAAGGGTTGCAGACCCCCGCAAGCTCTTGGGCAGGGGCTGCCTCACCCTTTATTTTCGGCACCGTGCCCTGCTGGGAGAACAGCGGAAGCTTTGCTCTCAGATGTCAGCCAGGCGTGCGGCACGGTCTAGGACTTACTGATACCAGTTCTGCTTTCTCTAGAAATCTCTTTAATTAAAATAATTGTTATTGTTCACTTTAATCTTGCCAGTTTAGACCTTATTACGGGGAGAAGAATTGCGTCCCAGAATGCATTGCTTTGCATGCATATCGTTTGCAGCTTAAGGCTGAAGGAAAATGAGAGCAGCTACGCGAAACAGCTCATTAGCCAGCCTGCCTCCAGTGCTGGGCTGTACTTTGCTATTTACAGGGGGACATAACCTCTGGAGCGCAGCCGACCACCTCTGCGGCCGCATCAGGTGCACCAAAGGAGACCCTGGAGCAAGCACGATTTGATGTCCTGTAGCTTTTAAAATTCCCAGAGGTTAGAGGGGTTGCAGCTGTATTTGTTACAGCATTTGAAGCCCTTTAGCAATGACTGGGCTACAGTATTTCTGCCATAGCATGCCTCCCCATGGTGATTAACCTGTTCAGGCCTACAGCAAGTATTACAAGTGTCAAAGAACCAAAACAGCATGTCCTCCCTGAAAAGCAAATAGGCAGGCTGGACCTCAGAAGGAGCTGCTTTGCAGCTGAGGGCTCCTTGCTGCCCATATCGGGAGATGTTGCTCCTCGCTGGCATGAGAGGGCTTTATGGCTGGTGGAGCAGTTTGTGCATGCCGCTGGGGTGAGAGACCGTGGTCCTGGCCCATGGTCCTGGCCCGTGCAGTGGCTGGGCGGCCAGCAGAACCCCCAGGGAAACCTCTGGGTGAGGTTCTTTGATCTGAGTGTTTCTGTTTTCTTAGGTGCTTTGCTTCCAATTCAGCAAAATACTCAGGCGTGTTTACAAACCATTGACCTTTGTGAAATTGAAGCTCCTTGTTCTCTACTTCAGTAGTTTTAGCAGCTGGTATGCCATATATCACAGCATCTTCATTTATATGCACCTATTTTAGCATGGCTGCAGGATGCCTTTGGTGACTGGTGTCAGCTATTTCCCCATCCTTCATCCCCAGCAGGTGAATATCATCAGCTTCTAGACTTTTTTTTTTCCCCACCACGAAATTGCATTTGCAAAGACCTTGAAAATCGCAACTTCTGCTGAGTCCTGGAGGGGTAGGAAAGGCAGTCAATAGCTTCTGTCATGACCTTAGTGATGACAGATTATGTCTGAGCCAGGCACCGTATTAGCAACTGGCTCTGAACAGCTACCAGTGTGCCGTGTTAGGTTTCCCCGGCACACTGACTTTGTATAGCACCTACCATCTGAACAGAATCGGATGCAGTGGAAATCGTTTGCTAATTAATTACTGTCTCGTGGATCCCGCTGCTTCCGTGTGTTATGCAATTCACAATATGTAAATGACGCTTTGTAGCAGTGGACACATTGGCAGATGCTGCAGTAAGTATCATAAAACCTATTACTCCCAAAGAAGATGGGGGCAAAAAAACCGCAGCAAGCAGCACATTGGGAAAAAGAAGCAATCTCAGCCTGGCGTACATGACATTTCATTCCCGTGTCCCTTGGATCAATTCCAGGCAGAAATTTCAAATTCATTAGCTCTTTACATGACCTCAATTTGTTGCTAGAACCGGTGGGCGGTCATTTATTTTCATAGCCCACTGCTGATCGGGCGCCTTTGAGGCGTGCAGAGGCTTTGGTGCAGCAGTGCCCCATACGGGCTGGGGTCACTCCAGCCAAGCCCCAGCGCTGGACCTTGCCCGGCAAACCCCCACAGAGGTTTCTGATCCGGGTCTGCCCCCTTGGGAAATCCCGGATGGCCGGGTCCTCACGTGCCCAGGGGAGCACCGGGGGCTGCCGGGAGCTGCCACCCTCAGAGGAGACGTGGCTCCCGACGGCAGCGGTGTGACTCCTCTTGGAAGTGGTGGGAGCAGTCCTCCTTCAGGGGATCTCGCAGAGCGGTGTGCGGTGCCGGAGGGGCAGAGCGTCTGCCCCAGCTGCCCCTGTACCCTGCCTGTGCACAAGCTTTGTCCCAGACGAGCTCAGGGTACCCCCTCGGTGCTGGGATGGCTGTTTTACAGCCGCCAGGACTTGGGACAGCAGGAGCCTGAAGTCAGCACTGGGAGCACGGCTGAGATGGATCCAGTGCAAAGCCCAGAAGCCACGTGAGAAACACCCAGCGATGGACAAAATGATGAATTGTTGCCCATCGCGCTGGCACGCCCCACCTGAGAGCTGCCAGAGCAGAGGTGGGAAGGGGGTGACAGGGAAGACGGGTCCCTGCCCCCACGAGCCCAGGCTCTGCCGAACCACTGTTGGACCCGCTCTGTAGCTGGGAAAATTGAGTAAGGGGAAGGACTTCCTCATTTCGGGTCAATAGGAGAGCAGCAGGCTGGTCTGCCCCAGTCCCAAGGGCAGCCTGCACCAGGGCTTGTCAGGGCTGTTTGCTCTTCAGAGACACAATTTTCTGTACGGCAGTGAGCCATGCAGCCCACTGTAATTTGTAGTTAGTTTTTACAGACAGATTGAATAACTCAAATTATCAAATGTAGCAACAAAATTGATTTAAAAATTAGTATATGAGAGCCTTTTTTGCATGAATCAGAAATGTCACGTGAGGAGCTTGACTATCCCTATCTTTTCGCAGATGCCAAGTAGTAAGTGAAAGCAGCACGTGCCTTCCTAGGTAACTAGCATTTCTCTATTTGTTTTATGGTAATGATATGCTTTCTTCTTCTTCTTTTTTATTTTTTAAGCAAGTAATGAGAATCAGGTAGTGCTTTGCTTAGTCAGAAAGGTGTTTTCTGCAACAAGCTGTAAGCCATGTCAGTGCTGCTGTTGCTGCGAGTTGTCTGCATGTGGGACGAGGTGAGCTGGGAAAGGAGAGGATGCTCGGCCTGGCTGACTTTCAAAAGAAATGTCTTCTTATGGCAGCTGTTCTTCTAAGCCACCAGATCCGGCAGTTCCTGCTGTCTTCTGGAATATCTCAGCTGTGGGCCACGGCCATGAGACGGCGTACTACGCTGAGCAGCCTCATGAGGAAATACTCTGCGTTCTTTCAGCGAGGCGGTGAAATGTTTTTGCCGTCCCTGTGGCAAGGGGGTGATGTCCAGCCTGGGGGGACGGGCTGTCCCTGTCTCTGCGCAGCGGAGGCACACAGCTGGGGCACCGGCCTGGTCATTTAAATCCAAGTGTGCTTTTGCTGTTCCTGTCAGTTGATGTGTCCGGTACTGTTCTTCAGCTGCAAATGTCAGTACATCTTTGCATGACGTACAGATCTTAGAGCACTTGTAAGCATTTGTGCAAACACACAACTTCTATTAAGCTTCGCTGGCGTTTCTGTTACAACTTAGGTGACACTTTAAAAAAACCCGATAAGGTTGGATAAGGAGCTATTTACCAGGAAGAGGTGGGCGCTGGGCAGCGGTGGGAGCCCACGGGCAGGGCTGCCTTTGGTTAAGACAGCTCAGCGTGGAGACAGGCTCCCGTGCAGGGCTCGGAGACGGTCCAAGAGAAACGGCGTGCCTCTTTTTCTCTGCCCTCCTTGTTTCTCCCCCAGCAGCTGCCCCCAACAGTGTCCCGAGCCGCAGTTTGAGAGAGCCGATGGACTTGGTGGGGTTTTAGAACAGTCGTGCTGGTGCTGGCCCAGCTCCGTCACCGTGGCACGGGGTGGGCTCATCAGTCCTCCCTCCCCAGGGCAGGCTGCTGGCGAGCCCCGCGCGGTGCCAGCAGCTGCTCGCAGGCGTGCGCTGCCGTGGTGTGCTCTGCCTTTGGGGTCCAAACACCCCCCTCCGGGCACGGGACGGGGGCTGCCTTCCCTTGGAGGCGAGGGCTCCGGAGCCCGACTGTCCCGGAGCAGACTGGCAGAGCTCCCTCCCCTTGGCCGCTGTCCTCCTGGAGGTGCAGTCGTAGGAGCCCTGAAAAACAGAAGCGACCCGGGGTGCTCCTCCGTGGTCCCACTTCCCTCCTCCGGGGAGCGGCGGCCGTGGGCCGTGTTTGCAGGCTGCGATCCGCCGTCCTCGGCCGGTGCCCGTGCCTGCCCGGCTGCTCCGGGGTGACGGGGCTGCCGGGCCTGTCCTGCTCTCGGCCGGTGCTGTGCCGGCGACAGCCCGGGGCTGAGGCGCTCGTTCTGCGGAGGGGTTCTTGGCAGCGCGGTGGTGCGCCTCTGCGGGGCTGGTGAGGAGGAGCCAGCCGGGGGTCTGCCGCTTTGGGTGAGGGCACCCTCCACCCCTGCCCGGCCTTAACTGCCAGGGAGGCTCCGGTCTCGGCTGCAGCTTCGACGCCGGCAGCTCCCTGCGGGGATGGCCTCCTTCTCCCTCCCGCTGCCTTTGCCTGCGGGCAGCTGCCTGCCCTGCCCAGCCCAGGGCTGACCTTGCCTGGGGCTGCGAAGATGCAGCCGTGGGGGACTGTGGTGTGCTGGGAGAGGACGGGCGGACAGATCAGGTCGCAGGTGCCAAATCCGCGTTTGTCCTTTGTACGGTCGTAGGGCTGGTGGTTGCCCAGCGCTCTGATCCACCAAGACCTCTCCATAAGCACCCTCTGCCCTCGAGGGACTTAGTGCCTCCTCCTAATTTACTGTCATGGGCAGCCGTACGTGGTGTGCACTCACCTCCCTGTCCAGGTCCCCGGCAGAAACACTGGAGAAGACTGGCCCTAAACCTGAGTCCTAGGGGACACCGCTAGTGACTGGCCATCAGCTGGGTCTTGTCCCATTTGCTACAACCCTTTGAGCCTGACCCTTTAGCCCGGCGTTCACCAATCGCGTTGTGTCCCGCTCTCGCCGTGTGCTGGGCATTTTGTGCAGAGGATACTGTCTCTGACAGTATCAAAAGCTCTCCTAAAATCCAAAAAACCCACGTCCACTGGTGGGTAGCCTCGTCATAACCCTATCATTCCAGCTATGGTTTATGTCTGTGTCTCCGTATGTCGACGTTCCATCTTGCGACCGTATTTCCAAACTTGTAAATGCACCTTGCTGATTTGGTTTTAATCTTGTATAGCTCTTCAAATGAACTTGGCTAAATCCAAGCACATTACTGTAATCACAGCTACAAATCTAAATTAGCAGTATTAAGTTAGCAAATCTAAATGAGCATGGTGTCCCCAGCCAAGACTGTCTGGGGACCCTGGCGGTCGTGCTGCGGATGCCCTGAGCCACTGAGTCCATTTGAATCTGGTACGTGCCAGATCTAGATTAAAAGAGAAAAGTCCTGCCTGGAGAGGGTGGGTGGCAGCCCATGGCCGTGACTACAGCCGCCCTGTTGGGAGGTGGCCGGCCAGGGGTCACCAGCAGGTTTTGGGGGTTGGAGTAGGTGGTTTGCTGTGCCATGCTTCCTTCTCCACTGCTCGGCATCCCCGTTCTCCTCCAAGTCCATTTCACCTGCAGGACCACCCCAACCTGCAATATGGGCACGGGCTGGACGAAACTGAATCTACAAAACGTATTTGAACGCTGCCTGGGAAGTCTGCTTTCTGCTACAATTAATGGTAGCAGTAATGGTAATGGTTATGGTAATGGTTCCCAGCACTTCAGTAGTGATGAGCCATGCCTGCGGTAGCATACTCAGGTTTTTTTCCCTAGGGGGACTCAAGGGTTGGAGCCAGTAGTCATGAGAACCTACAGTCCCCAGAAGTATCAGGAAAAAAAATAAATTGATAGTGCTGAAGAGCAGGGTTTAGAGGCTGGTATTTTCACTCATCCTTTTTGCAACTTGTTGGCTCCTCTTAGTTTGCATGGCACTGTGGATGGATTATGGACAGACTGGACAATAGGAGTAGTAATTGTTCTGATGTTAAATGTCTTTAAATATCCATGACGATTCAAGACTCCTGCTTACGGCTAGCCGTGAAACTTTATTTTATGAGCTTCATTAGTACATTTCTGGGATGATAATGCGTCTGAGTAATCCGATCTGTACACGTATCATTTTATCAGTCCCGAAGGGAGCCGAGTGCTTAATTTCCGATGTGGAGTCCCTCTGAGCCCTGTTGCTTACGACGGCACAAGTTTCCTCTTGGACACATACGTGCTTCTCCGCAGGACTGTGCTCCCTCCTGCCTGCCTGCTCCGTGGAGGAGCCTCTGCCTTCCCACCCGCCTGCCTGCGCCATGGCAGGGATGCTGACGCAGGGCTGCGCAGAAACCGGCACCGCAGCTCTCGCGGAGCTTTTGGTGTAGTCACTGATAGATGATCTCATTTAGCTGGTGTGGGCACTGTTGTTATCTTCCTTGTTTCCATACTCTGTGAGGATCCTGGATCTGGCAATGTAAGAGATAAGGCTAATTGAAGTGTCAGGCTTTTTGGGAGAAGAGTGCAGCGTTGCTGGCTGTGGCAGCCGGGAAAACAGCAATGATCCAAAATTAGCCCATGTTCCATTTTTATTTAGATCCCTGGTTGTTGTGGGGTTTTTTCTTGTTTTTTTTGTTTGTTTGTTTTATTTGCATTTTTGGGTTTTGAATGACATAAAATTAGCTCCTTCTGAGTTTATTCTGAAAATAGCATTAAGAGCTTAAATGTTCAGTGGAGATGGCTACAAACCCATTGAATTGCCATGATTTAGAGGCCGCTGAGAGTTTTAGCTTAGCAAGTAAAGCACACATGAAACATCCCTCGTTTTCAGTACATAATGGTATTATGGCAAAGTAACTCCAGACCATGAGGTCAGGAGCATCTGTCAGAAAGCTGAGCGCCTGGAGCAGAGGGGCATTGCACGGCGGGGATTAGCTCTAGCAGGAGGGGCCCGAAAGGCACTGCTGACGCCACGTGCGGTGCCACCAGCTGCTTCCAAATTGCGTTGTCATTTGTATATGAGTGTCTGTGTGTATATATGTGTATATGTAAACATACCTATCTCTCAGTTGTTCTTCTGGAAGGTTGTAGAGAAGCTCTTATGTCAGGATACAGAGAATGATAAAGACATCAGGTGACAGGATGAGGATGACACACTTACATGAGCTTCAGTTTCATGATTTAACCACAGACAGTTTGTCTTTACTTTTTTATTGTTGTTTGCTCATCTTGCAGAGACTAACAGACGTTTGCTCTCCCTTACAGGCTCTTGAACCTGATCTACAATGGAAAAACTGCTTTTGTTTCTGCTGTTCATTGGCATAGCGGTGAGAGCTCAGATCTGCCCAAAGCGCTGTGTCTGTCAGATTTTGTCTCCGAACCTTGCCACCCTTTGTGCCAAGAAAGGGCTCTTATTTGTTCCTCCCAACATTGACAGGAGGACCGTGGAGTTAAGGCTGGCAGACAACTTTGTTACAAACATTAAAAGGAAAGACTTTGCCAATATGACCAGCCTGGTGGACCTGACACTGTCCAGGAATACAATCAGTTTTATTACACCTCACGCATTTGCTGATTTGCGCAATTTGCGGGCTTTGCATTTGAACAGCAACCGATTGACTAAAATCACTAATGACATGTTCAGTGGACTCTCCAATCTTCACCACTTGATACTTAACAACAACCAGCTGACTTTAATTTCTTCCACAGCTTTTGATGATGTTTTAGCTCTTGAGGAATTGGATTTGTCTTACAACAATCTGGAAACCATCCCCTGGGATGCGGTGGAGAAGATGGTTAGTTTGCACACTCTCAGTCTAGACCACAACATGATTGATCATATTCCTAAGGGGACGTTCTCCCACCTCCACAAGATGACCAGGTTGGACGTCACGTCTAACAAACTGCAGAAGCTACCGCCTGATCCTCTCTTCCAGCGAGCTCAGGTACTAGCAACCTCAGGAATTATCAGCCCCTCGACTTTTGCATTGAGCTTTGGTGGGAACCCTTTGCATTGCAACTGTGAGCTTTTGTGGCTGAGGCGTCTTTCGAGGGAAGACGACCTGGAGACGTGTGCTTCTCCCACGCTCTTGTCCGGCCGGTACTTCTGGTCGATCCCCGAGGAGGAGTTCTTGTGTGAGCCTCCTCTCATCACCCGGCACACCCACGAGCTGCGGGTGCTGGAGGGCCAGCGGGCAGCACTGCGGTGTAAGGCCCGGGGGGACCCTGAACCAGCAATTCATTGGATTTCACCCGAGGGCAAACTGATTTCAAACGCAACGAGGTCCGTGGTGTACGACAACGGGACGCTCGACATCCTTATAACGACGGTGAAGGATACAGGCTCCTTCACCTGCATTGCTTCCAATCCGGCTGGGGAGGCCACGCAGACGGTAGACCTGCACATCATCAAACTCCCCCACTTGCTGAACAGCACGAACCACATCCACGAGCCTGACCCCGGCTCCTCAGATATCTCCACTTCCACCAAGTCGGGCTCCAACGCGAGCAGTAGCAATGGGGATACGAAAGTCAGCCAAGATAAGAAGGTGGTCGTTGCGGAAGCAACATCCTCTACTGCTCTGCTGAAATTCAATTTTCAGAGGAATATACCTGGGATACGTATGTTCCAAATCCAGTACAACGGTACTTACGATGACTCCCTTGTTTACAGGTAAGGCAGCCCCAGCCCGCCTGTGCGGGGCCCTGCCAGGCTGCTTGGTGCTGACCTGCTGCCCCCCGTTCTGGGCATCCCCCTCCGCCGCAGCAGCAGGAATTTCAGACCCCTGCCTGTGGCAGCAGATGGTGGGAACCTCGGGAAAGACTCATGCAATTTTCTACTCGCAAATAGGGAAATTACCTTGAACGGTGTTATTTTTAGATAATCCAGACAGACCTCTAATCCTCTGAACTAATCTGATTGGCAGAAAGGTTGTAAAGTTAGAGGAGTTAAATGGATCTTAACGCTCTCAGCTTTATGAAAACACGGGCAGAAAGGTGTCTGTAAATGCATTCCTCGTAGCACTTTCTGGAGGTGTCCGTGCTGGTGTGCTGGCAGAGAGGCTCTGTGCTGCTGGGTGTAACAGTCACACTGTTCAAAACTGTCTGTGCTTGCTAATTTCTTTTTATGTTTTTGACGTGGTCACTCTCCTGGGGGCCTCTGCGATGCCAAGCCATGCCAGGGGCTTGGCGGCGGCTGCTGCTGCACCAAACGCAGGGCAGCAGCTGCTGCCGGGACGGCGAGCAGCCCTGCGGGGGTGGCGGCAGGAGCAGAGGAGCCGAGCCCCGGTGGTGCTCACCACGGCCGGGGCTGCCGCGCATGGCGGGGAGGTGCCTGCGGGTCTGGCAGGTTCACTCACGCTGGTTTCCTTCTCCCCCAGAATGATACCTCCCACGAGCAAAACCTTCCTGGTCAACAACCTGGCTGCTGGGACTGTGTACGACCTTTGCGTCCTGGCCATCTATGATGATGGGATCACCTCGCTCACCGCCACCAGGGTGGTGGGCTGCACGCAGTTCACCACCGAGCAGGATTACGTGCGCTGCCACTTCATGCAGTCCCAGTTCCTGGGTGGGACCATGATTATCATCATTGGTGGGATCATCGTGGCCTCCGTGCTTGTGTTCATCATCATCCTCATGATCCGCTACAAGGTGTGTAACAACAACGGGCAGCAGAAGGCCACCAAGGTCAGCAACGTGTACTCGCAGACGAACGGGGCTCAGATCCAGGGCTGCAGCGGGGTGCTGTCGCAGTCGATGTCCAAGCAGGCTGTCGGGCACGAAGAGGTCATCCAGTGCTGCAAGGCTGCCAGCGACGGCGTGACGCAGTCACCGGAGACCGGCTCCAGCCAGGACTCGGCCACCACTACCTCCGCTTTGCCTCCCGCCTGGACTTCCAGCACTTCTGTCTCCCAGAAGCAGAAGCGAAAGCCGGGGCCAAAGCCAAGCAGCGAGCCGCAGAGTGAAGCTGTCAGCAGTATCGAGTCCCAAAACACTAACAGAAATAACTCCACTGCCCTGCAGTTAGCTAGCCGTCCCCCCGACTCTGTCAAAGGGGCCCCCACGTACAAAAGAGCACAATCAAAGCCAAGTAAGTTCCTCACTTTGCCAGCTGACGCATCCCGAGCCAAGCGCAGGCTCTCCCTGGGCGGCGAGCTGATGGAGTCCCGCCGCCTCGGCAGCGCCTGGGGCGCAGGTGGATTGCGGTCCAAAAGGAGCATGTCCATGAACGGGATGCTAGTCCAGTCAGACAGCTCTGATGTGGATAGTGGAAAAGCAACTTTCTCCAGTTCTGAGTGGATATTGGAAAGCACTGTGTGACCTGCTTTTTTTTTCTTTTTTTTTTATTTTATTTTAATGAAAAACAAAACACCAAACGTTGTGTGAAACTCCCTCTCCCGGGGAATTGGATTTGGAAGTCCGCTGCTGTCTCGCTGATTAATGGCTTGTTCATGCGGGGTTCTGTATAAGCCACCCAGTGCACACAGGGTTTTATTTAGTTTTCATTTGATTTTATTTAATATCAAAACAGAAGGCAACATTCAGAGATTAAAAAAAAAAAAAGGAAAAAAAAGATTAAGGGGTGAAAAAAAGCATGAAACAGCACCAGTGCCTTCCCTACTCTAGGACTGGCTTCCTGGTTCTGCAGTAGCAGAAAACAAAAGAGAGAGTTTTCACAGAAAAAGCCTTTTATAAAGGAAATGAAATTTCCTCCAAGCTAACAAATAACCACTTCTGGATCAATCAGTAAAATGATATTTTTTAAAACGGTCAGACTGTATATTTCTTTTCCGTGACAATGGTGTTGCCTTTGTTTTTAGGCAGATGCTGTACAGAAACAACAACGCTGTGTTGTTATGTTGTGTAAAATAAAATATTCACTCCGTACACCAGCCAGCCTCGCGGTAACTGCCCGCCCAGGACCCGTGCCTGGGGCCCGTGGGTGCCGCTCGGCAGGTCCCACCATGGGGGCCAGGAGGAGGAGGAGGGTGCCGGGGCCAAGGGTCCCTCTCCTCTTGCCAGGGTCTGGCTCGCTGGGGCTGGGCACTGGTGGAGCGGCAGGGCTCTGCCGCAGGGTCTCCCCGAGAGGGTGCCTGACCCGCGGTCCCCGAGCATCCTCACCCCGTGGCGCTGGGTCCAGTGGCGGCAGTGGCCACCGGCTCTCAGGGCACCCTCCTCGGTCCCGGCCCAGCCCCGTCCAAGAGCCCGGGGGCTGCCACGGCAATGGCTTTGCCTAGTGCCAATGCTGGAAAAACAAGTTGCCGTTCAGCACCAGCCGTCAGGGCAGGTGTCTGCCCATTGCTCCCAACCCACGCGAGGCTTGGTTTTGCGGCTCCGTTATCAGAGCTGGCCCCCACCCCGGCAGGCAGTGAGTGCAGCGGAGGCTGTCCCCTTCCCGACAGCGCAGGTGCGTG
Organism: Haliaeetus albicilla; assembly: GCF_947461875.1. Classification (NCBI taxonomy): domain Eukaryota; kingdom Metazoa; phylum Chordata; class Aves; order Accipitriformes; family Accipitridae; genus Haliaeetus; species Haliaeetus albicilla. Next base: position 491,107 of record NC_091487.1, read on the forward strand.
GAGGTGTGAAACGTGGGCGAGGGCAGCCTACGGGAAATGCGGGAGCAGCCCCGTACCCCAGCTGCAGCGGCAAGCATCGCTGCAGTCCTGCAGACCTCCTTTGGGGCAGGGAAATGTGACTTGGTTGAGCTCCAGGCAGAGTGCTGGCGCCTTCAGGTGCGGGGGAGAGAGCCGAGAGGGGCAGCGAGCAGGGGAGCGAGCAGGACAGAGAACAGGGCAGCGAGCAGGGCAGCGAGCAGGGCAGAGAGCAGGACAGAGAGCAGGGCAGTGAGCAGGGCAGAGAGCAGGGCAGCGGGCAGGGCAGCGAGCAGGGCAGCGAGCAGGACAGAGAGCAGGGCAGCGAGCAGGGCAGAGAGCAGGGCAGCGAGCAAGGGAGCAAGCAGGGCAGCGAGCAGGGCAGCGAGCAGGACAGAGAGCAGGACAGAGAGCAGGGCAGCGAGCAGGGCAGAGAGCAGGGGAGCGAGCAAGGGAGCAAGCAGGGCAGCGGGCAGGGCAGCGAGCAGGGCAGCGAGCAGGACAGAGAGCAGGGCAGCGAGCAGGACAGAGAGCAGGGCAGAGAGCAGGGCAGAGAGCAGGACAGAGAGCAGGACAGCGAGCATAGGCTGGCAGGTTGACCCCAGTACTGCAGGGCAGGGCTACAGCAGGGGGGTATGTAGCCATTCAGTGACTCATAGTGATGATTGATCGGGATGATGATGGTCATCCCCTTCTTTCCTAGACTTTTTTGGGCATATTTCCTGTAAACTCTTACAGTTTGTTTCAGTTCTTTTTAATCCCTGTGCACGATGAAGGGACTGGAAGATGGTCTCAACTTTAACCTCCTGTTTGTGGTGTGTGTGATAGAATAATTTCAGGCCACCACGTAAGGTTGTAAATGTATGGCAATAGGGGATAGCAGTTGAAAACCTCACGTTGTGAGGATGGCAGACGTGCTTCTGCTGCTCTGCTCGTTCTGAAGAAAAGTCTACAATTAATATTAGTTAAACTCATATGGTTATTGTGTTTAAATTAGAGACAGCTTAACTCCGCAACGTTAGTGCACTCAGATGCCAAATAATAGGTTGATATGGGCTTTGTGGCCATTAAAGTGATAAACAGTTAAATTTTACGTCCTGTGTTCTTCTTCTTGAGAGCAATGTGACCCCGGCAGATGCCAGCAGACACCCTCGCTCTAACCAGGGCAGCAGGCTGGCCCCAGAGCAGTGGCGGCCGGGAGCATCTCCCGGCAGGGAACGTCTCGTGGCAGGAACGTCTCCCCGCAGCCCCCGGTCTCTGCCTCCCAGGCCCTGCAGCTCGGTTGGGACTGATGCGCACGCTGGGTGACTCCTGTTGCTCTCAGCCGTCGTGGGTTGTTCTCGGTGGTTTTACTGCTTGTCGTGGAAAAACAGAGTCGGGGTGGGGGTGGTGTAAAGGACATAAAAAGAAGAGGCTGTTTCTTTTTTAGAAAGCCCTTTTACTTCCCTTGGGAAATGCAGAGACCAAAAAGGAAACGAAGCCTCAAAATTAGAGTACCCGCTTCCTGCTGGAAAAGCTAAAAAAAAAAAAACCAAACAAAAAATCCCTCCTTAGATTTCTCTGGAAGTCCGCATTCTTCTCGAGGGGCTGTATGCACAGAAACTAGCTATTAAAGTAGTGCACTGTCAGAGGCAGTGATGTATTTGTCCAAGTTCTGGTAGTCTGGCAATGAAGGCATTGTCAAACATGGGAAAAAGGAGTGCTTCTGTGCCCCAGCGAGGAGCTGCTCTCTGCAGACAGTACCTTCACTTTGTGGTTGGGTACGGAGATAGCTTTAAAGGTTTTCTGCTGAGGTATTTGTTTTAATCGTGCATTTTAAAAACATCAAATGAAAATGCTTTATATGTTGTCTAAAATTGGACGTAAATGTGTCTAATGTTTTGTGAAAGTGCTAAAATATTAATAGCTTCTTGTGGTTTAGGGAGGTTTATTTTTATATTTTTAATTTTTTACTCAAAGGAATCATTTCTAAACACTGAAGCTGAGTGTTCCTTCCACAATGCATCTGTATAAGCAGCTTAGAAGGACCATATGTCCCTGCATTTGATTTAATTCTCTGCTAATAGTGTAGGAACAGTTAGACCTGGATAGCTGAGGGTTCGTCTCGTGCAGCTTTCTCTCTTCGGCAGAGAGGAGAGTCCCTTGGGAATGCACTGGGCATGAAATCTGCCATTTCCACTGGAGTAACTGTGCAGCAGGACATTCTGTTTTATTCAGGCTTGATTCAGTCAAAGTGTGGAAAGCCTTGTGAAGGAGGAAATTCTCTGTCCTTTCTGTTCTGCAAAACCAGAGGTTGCCAACAGTTTGAGGCAGAAAAAGTGCTGAGATATTCCTTGTTCAGAATAACATTGGTGTGTCTTTCTTCAGAGTGCAGTACTGCAACATCTTCTAATGCTTCAGAAATGAGCATATGAGTTCAATAAACCCAAGCAGAGTGTTCCCTGTTGTGGGCGATGGGTGCTGACACATGGGGCAGTCCTGGGGGTGTCGGGGGGATGGGGGGGCGCGATGGTCTGCGGCTGGCCTGGTGCTGCAGTCCTGGCTTCACCCCAGGCTGCAGACGGGAGTTTGCAGAGACTTGGACCAGGACAAACCTCAGGGCATCACCCAGCCTGCGGGTCTGCTCCTTGTGATGCTTCTCGAAAATAGATTAACCGAGGTTTTAGCCATGAGATGGTGTCTTTTTTTCACGAGCACCGGAGGAGGAGAAGCTAATTCAGAAATTTATTTACTCTTATTTAAATTGCTGGCACATGCTTCCTCTGACACCTTTTCGTAATCCTTTTCTCAGAGCATACGTGTTGTGTTAAAGAGGGCTGGTACAAACCGTGTTCGGATGGAGAAGCAGGCCTTTGTCGGGTGGAAAGTTTGTTGTGTTAGTTGTTTTCTGTGCTGCCTTTCTGCTTGTGTTCTGGGCATGTTCTTTACAGTGAATATATGGTACTGCTCCGCTCTGGGTGCCAATGTGGCTTTATTTCTGCCAGCGTGTTCCCGTGTGTTTGACGGCCCTCCCCACACACCCGGGCAGCCCTGCGATAATGAAGAGTGAACTGGAAAGTGACAGCCACACGTCCCTGCCTGGGAGAGGGGACACGGCTCCCGGGCACACGCCACTTTGGCTGGGAAGGGCCCGGCAGCCCCCGCTGCCCGCACCGCCGCAGGGTGGCTGCTGCTGGGGCACGCTGCCTGCCTGAGGGGTCCTGCCGAGGTGCTGCTGCAAGCTCGTCTCGTCCCCGCCGGCTGCAAAGCTGCTGGAGGCTCGAGGCTGGCTGCCAGCAGCACAGGGATGCTCCTGCCTCCCGGGGACCATGAAAGCCCCGCTGGTCGCTGCTTCGGGACTGCACAAAGCATCTCCCAGGAACTCCTTAGGCACCTGGGCACGGTCACGGAGCCAGACGCATGCCTGGCATTGAGCATCCCAGGACGGCGGAGCGACACTGAGCCGTGGCGGCTGACAGTCCTGCCGCATCCAGCACTCACTGCGCGCGTGCCCTTGAGAAGGCGCAACGTAGCCCCCCCGGTGCTGCTGCGAAACTGTACCCAGAGCCACAGCAGGCACCCTGCACAGAGAGGGATTGCGTTTCTTCCCCCAGTAATTGATAGAACCAGCAGAAGTAATGGTCACAGCCGCTATCACTTACTATCGCTTCTCTTCCTATTAATCGAAAGGAACTGAAGTCTCGGAGGTGCCGCTCACAGAGTGGCAACATCTGTCGGCATTGCAATAGCTCAAGAACAGTTACTGTCCTGTTCTAGGGTGCTGCTTGCAACCAGGGGTGTGCTATTGCTCTCCTAAAGCAGCAACAACAGCCACAAAATCACACAGTGCCTTTCCCCTGGTGACGTAGTAATTAATTTTATGTTGGCCAAAGTTCTGGTGTAAAAGAAGCAAACCATGGCAAAGTCAAAAGGGTCCTGCTTACAGAAAACACGTATCCCATATTTTCCCTTTGCAAATGTGTTTCTGCATGCCTTGCTGCATGTTGGGGTGTCTGGACCTGGTGCCAGAGCCTGTGCTGCCGGATCCGGCCCGTGCTGGGTAAGTAACCCACCACAGCACCTCTGCCCAGCTGGGGCTTCCAGGCGGCAAAGTGCCGGTTCCTTCTGCAGGTCGTTCTGTAGTGCTACACCCCCCCACTGCCGTTGTCGCCAATCGTCCCTCTGGGCAGCCGCCAGCCGACCCCACACAGCCAGCAGTGTTGTCTTTCCTTCCGTGCAGGCTGCGGGCAGGTACATCTCATTAGGCACTGAATGTCAGATTAAATCAACTCTGTGAATAATACATGTGCCCTGTACTGACTTTTACTGTTTGAACGTGGCTGTGGTCTTGCTTTCACAACAGTGACGTCCACAAAACAAAAGTGCGCAGGTTAGTGGGGCTGAAGTGGTACGGGTTAAAGCACTTACACCCTGGCATCAGTTATGCAAGACCAACAAAAGGCAAATTGTACTGGTCTTGCTGACTGTAGACTTTTAATATAATTGATTTATTCACAAAAGCCAGGCGTGAAGGCTGCTGCTGTAGAAAGAAGGAAGCTTAGCTTGGAAGGAAGGAAACTAAAAAGGGAAAAAAGCAAACGTGGCACATCGCTGGCTGCAGAGAGACCCCACGTCGGAAACTTTGTGTGAAAATGAACAGAATAAGCTCTTGTTTTTGTCGTACTGGAATAAGCTGTGTCACCTCAGGTCGTTTCAAGCACTGCACTTTAGAAAGCATTCTTTTCATAAGTCTGGAAGTTGAGACCAAGTTGGTGTGCCCAGCCTGGTGCCGAGCTGGTTTTCCTCCCGGACCGCCAGTTTTATGTGTGCGTGCCAGACGGCTTCCCTAGAGGTGCCCACCGTGTCTTCTGTGCAAGCTGCGCAATTGCCTCTGCAGGGGAAATTTCCATTGGAAGAGGGAAATGAGGAAACCCAGTAAGGGTTGTGGCCCTGGCCCCCTTGGTTTCCCCGGAGGCCCTCGGAGGGGGCGGTGGAGGGCAGCACCAGCCTGCCCGCGGTGTGGGCACGGCAGGGACCCCCTGCCAGACCTGAGCTTTGGAATCTGTAGGCAGCTGGGAGCTGTAACCCACAGCAAACCAAGTTTAAAATGTGGTGTCTAGTTTGTATTTACATACCGCAGCTGCAGCTTTGCATTCTGTAAGGTAAGTCAAGCTGTGCCGGGGTGGCGGGGAGAGAGGCTGGGCACGGTGGGACCGCCGGCAAGGCAGTGCTCCTCCTGTGGAAAAACAGCTGCCCCATGGGCTGTCCGCTATGCCATAGATTGATGGAAACGATGTGGGAGCTCAGGGCAGGACAATTAAACATCTGTGCATTCTCTCTACGGTGGCTTTTTCTCTTGTATGTAAACCTCACGAAGGCAAGTGCTGGGCTCGTGCCCATCCACTGCTCCGTTCTGGTGTTTTCAGTTCTGTGCAAACCTATGAAGCTATGCAAAGAGTTTGAAATCCCTGCCATGGAAAAAAGCTTGGCCTGAATGAGGGCAGAAGCAAATCTAGAAACTGGAAAATTCTCTGATTCTGGAACAATGAGCTTTGCTGGGGTTTGGGGAGGTTTTTTTGTTAGTTTGGCTTTCCCTTTAGCAGCAGCACTGCTGTACCAGCACTTAGAGCTGGTGCGGAAGCTGGCTGGCGGGGGGCTGGCTGAGCCGCAGGCGGGGGATGCCGGGTGCCGTAAACCCTTTCTCCCGTTAGCCACCGCGCTCTTGCCTGCTGCGCCCCGGCCCCGCAGTGCTGGCGGCACCCGAGCCGGCGGGGTGCCGGGGCCGAAGGCAGGCTCTGCTGCCCGGGGCGGCTCTGCGGGCAGCTGCCAGGGCTGTCGGTGCAGTGCGGTGCTCGGGCTGGCCCCACCATGCACCTCCTGGTGCCGCCTGCCCCGCGGCAGGCTGGCTTCGGCGGCGAGGAAGGGCCGGATCCTGCTCCTTGTCCCCTCACCGTCTCTGTTTTGTCTCTTTGCACAGAAGCCGGGGCCGATCCGCAGGACGCCTGCCCGCCTCCGCTCCCCGAAAACGTTGCCACCGACGTTCTTACTCGGCAGAAAACAATACGGTTCCAACTCACCGAAGATTAACGTGTCGCACCGTGCTCACCCCACCGAAACCTTTACTTGAAGCTGCAGCCGAAGCCAAGAGGCTGTTGAGGTTGGCTGCATCAGATAAACTTTCTTCCCCTGTTCACAGATTGCCCATCTCCCATCTGCCACATTAAGTCTAAATACCTTTTTTTCTGGTGTCCAAGGTTTTTATAAAACTAAAAATTATGATGAAAAATCTGGTGGCAACAGCTGCAGTCCCAAGTCATGTTAAATGTTGCCAGTGGTGAGTTCACAAACTGTAAACATGGTAGCTTATATCACCTGAACAAATAAATGTTTTACTACGACGGCGTGGGCATGTTGGTTGATCCGGAGGGTTTTGCCCGGCAGCAGGCATGCCCTTCTGTGCGCGGTGCTGCTTCTCGGCACGGAAAGGCCCTGTGCAGCCTGGGGTATGCAAGCCCAGCAGCGTTGAGCGGGGTCGAGCTCAGCACCGCGGCAAGCAATGGCCGGGGTTACCTGTGTCTCTGTGGCGCGGGGGCTCTGCTGAGCGAGCAGCAGTGAGCCATGCCTGGCCCTGGCCCCAGCCCGTGGCCGACGGTGCCGCTTGGCCAGGGCGACCGGCTGGGTCAGGCACCGATGCCGCAGGAGAGCCGTCCGGCTTTGCCCTTCGGTGCTGGGTGGACATGGGCTTTGAGCAGAGAGGGAGCACCCCGTCTGCCCCTGCCTGCTGTGGGGAAAGCCGTGGGGCACCAGGGCTGCAGAAACCCCCTCTCTTGCGGCCAGGCTGCCCCTCTCCGCACCAGGCAGGGAACCCGGGATGTGGCAGGTTATGGCACCGCGGGCTCCTGCAGCACCGTGTGCCAGGAGTGCCGTGAAATGGGTAAAGCACCGAGCACTGGTGTGCCAGTAGCTCTTGTGCCATGTCGGCCCTAGCACAGGAAAGAAAGCCTGGGATGGGGGGACAGCTGGGGACCAGCCTGGGGCTGCTCCCCTCCCACGGCTGCACCAGCCCCTTTGGCCGTGCTGCCAGCGCAGCGTGACAGCAGGTCTCCCTGTCATGCCTTGCTTCTCAGACAAGACCAAGGGGGTTTTTTGGTTTTTTCTTTTCTTCCTTGTCAAGAATCCCATATGGCTTACAGATATAATGGTAACTTCTATGAAACCCACAGTGAATCATCCAGCTTTAATGTAACTTCTGAAGAATGGATTACAGCTAGTATCAATATTTGTCAGTGGGACTGGTGAAGGGCAGGAGACGGAGCTGCCCAGACGTGGTTCCCCTGGCCCGGCGGCTCCCCGCCTGGGGGGACTGCTCCCACCGGTGGCTTCTGCTGCCCTGTGCAGATGATGGACCTCAGGCTGGGCAGCTGGCTGAGCAACTCGCCCATGGTTTGCCCATACCAGCAGAGACAGCAGCATCTCCCCAGGACAAGGCAGCCCACAGGAGGAGAGTCTGAGCTAAGCCAGGAGCCTCACCCTTCAGGTTTCCTCTTACTCTTTCTCCTCTGATGGCTGCAGACCCGAGGGCTGCAGAGCTGAGAGTGGCAGCCAGGGTTCACCCCAAGGCATCAGCGATGGGGACCCGGTGGGGTCCCAGCACCCGAGGGCTTGTGCACCTGCAGGAAACTTGGTGCTGGTCCAGTCCCACAGACCAGCCCCACAGAGCCCGGGGATAAACAGTCCGTGTTTCAACCAATGCACAAGAATACCATGCCAAGGGGAGACTTCAACGGGAAAAAACATCAGTTTTGATCAGGAGTTGGACTCATCACTCCTATTATCACAAAGTGTGACCAGGGATCTTTCTGGTGCTGCACACAGCCTGGATTTCATGTGGATTATAATAATAGCACATATTGCTCTTCCCTTTCCTCACTGTATAGTGTAATTGGGGTTCAAATTCTGGAAGAGGATGAGCCCAAAATAAACTACTTTTCGATAAAATGTTTAGTGGAAATTGAGTCCACAAACTCAGCACCTCTCTTATTGCAGACCGAAGTGACTTCTCTGGTGAAGTTACAGGACAGCTGACCTTTCTCAGAGCAAGCAGATGACACTCAGGTCTGTGAAACAGCCGGGCAGAGTGAATCCGTGACTCAGAAGTGGGAGTTAACAAGAAGAACTGAGAGGCTGCTGCTTCCTTTTGACATCCCACATTAGCCTGTGCAGCTGCTGAAACCCTTATTAAACCAACAAGCTCCAAACTCTTGCTGCACAGTCCGTATCAGCTCTCAGGATTTCACTTCACATTAATATCATGTTATTACCCTCATTCAATGGCTCCAATTTCAAGCTTTCATGCACATAGCAGAGCTGCTTTTCCCTTGCCAATTCCTTTCTATATCCTTTTAATTAATTGTCAAGGTAAGTTCCACCTGTCAGCTCAATGTTAGTTAGAAATCCAGCTTTCACTGTGGCAAAATTTGCTGAAGTTGTAAATCAAATTTTGGAAAAAAACTCTGGAAGGTCTGTGGACCAGAGTGTGCCAGCTGTACACTGTCATGAATAATCCTGTTGGTGCACCAGCAATAGGGGCTGCTTTGCCTAGGATGGCTTTAGTAGCATTTCATCCATACATTAAGAGTTTAAAGGACTATCATCGTATCAACAAGCAAAAGTGACCTGTTACAGAGACCCAGAACTTACTGAAGAATACTGGATACTTACTGAAGAATCATGCAGATCATCTCAGTTGATAAAGCTGAAGGAAATTCTGGCCCATGAACAGCATTTTCTTACTCCTGGTGGGCACTGCACCAACTGACACTTCTGTGCATCATCATCCTCTGCCCAGCCTGGGACGTGGCATGGGCTTCTCTCCAGGCAGACAGCTGTAATGCTTTGAAGGCTTTCTCTACGAGTGACTCCATGGGCCTGATACCACTCAGTGGTCAACATCTCGGTGTTACCACTGGTGCTCACCAAGGTAAATGAATGGATTAATACTGGAAAGTGCTTTTCCTAACAGGTTGAGAAAGGTCAGGAAAACATGACTATAGGCACTGAGGAGCTAGTGGGGAGTCAGTGGTCGAGGAAAGGCAGATGGGGATGCAATACCCCCCCCTACCCCAGCAGCCTCCTGGGGAGCTCAGGCTCCCAGGCAGCCTGGCGTGCTGCTCACAGAGTCTGCGTGAAGACCAAATGATGGTGGTGTGATGGGTTACGTCTTAGTGCTATTCCAGGGCATCTTCAGTGAGAAAAGCCCAGACATTACAGCCTGCCAGCATTCATTACTGCAGTGTGCACTCAGCTCTTGCAGTCCTGCAACGTACTAGGGAGAGCTGGTCGGGAATTTTCTAATTAAACCTTGTTTTCACAGAAATACAGAGATTTATCATGGTCTTGTTCTGGTTTTATTGTTTCTTGGTTTTGTCTTATTTTTTTTTTTCAATGGGGGAAAATTTAATTGAAAAAAATTTCTGTTCAGAGACAAATTAAACCCTAGAGCAGCTTGTAGAGGATCAGTTCCTGGGAAGCAGGAAACCCAGATTTGACTAGATTTTCAGTGGGGATTTGAATGTCCATTTTCCATGTCTAATGCAAACGTCATTCAATATTGGCCCCAAACTGTAACCCCAAATTAGTGTGGGCATTTTAATTCCTCCTCTCTGCTCCTGGCAGGAAGCAATTGCCTTATCACGTTCTTACTGCAACCGAAGGACTGCACTGATGGCTTCAGTCTTGCTCGGCTGCCATGAATTGCTAATGAGTTACTGATGACTATTGCTGCACTGCAAAGCTGGGCCTTTGGCTGCTGTGCCTGGGGTTCCCTTCTCCTGCTGTCCCAGCAGTGAAGATTGCAGGACTGCCCTCATGCTGTGCTTTAGAGAGAGAGGCCACATCCTGACTGCAGAACAGCCTTCCAGCATACCCTAACCTCACCACCCTGAGAGAACAGCAAGGCACCCTGGTTTAATCATGTCTTTTAACCATCATAAACACGGGCTCAGACTGTCCCAGCAGAACGGTGTTGCCCCAGCCCTGAGGGCCGGTTCTCCGTCAGTCTCTGTGTCCTGCGAGTGATGACGTTCTCTTTTCACACTGATGGCAAGAGTGTCATTTTTTCACAAATCTGCATACCAGGCAGGCAAGTCTAACACCTGAGGAGGTATGGACCTAGGGACCGGCTGTGGGTGCTGAGGGTGCATCCTTAGGATTAAACAACACTGAGTTTAATAGATACTGCTAACAACTTCCTTCATCTTTTTTATTTGGGGTTTTTTTGGTTGGTTGGTTGGTTTGGGGTTTTTTCTTTGCTTTTAATGTCCTGGAAACTTTATGAGACTATGGAAGCACTTCCAGGCTGCGCTTCCAGGTTGTCCATCTACCCTAGGATGGCCAGGTCCTGGGGCAGCAAGAAGTCAGCTCCTCCGGGATGTTTCCACCTGGGCAGGGGATGTGGACCGTACAGGAGCTGTGTGTGCTGCAAGCCTCCTGATTGCCACCCCTGCTGTGGGATTTCCAGAGGCACTTTCATGGAAATCTGAAAAATTGCCCATTTTGTTCACACGTCCAGTGCCAGTGGCTGTTGTCTGTTCAGCATATGTGTGGAAAGCAAATAGCCAAAGAAACCACTGAGTTCTAACCACTGTGATGCTGGTAAATATGCTCCTGCCCATACCGATTCAAAGAGTTCATTTTACAAGTTCTGCATGCTGGTTACTCCCTACCAGAGCATCTGCAGCTGCTGTGCGTCATGATGTCTGACAGTGCCCGTATGCATCTCCTGCTTCAGTGTGGGACTAGCTCACCCCCTGAGATCCCCCAGCCCCAGGAACCAAGGCGCTTCAGCACGACCCAGCTTGCCACTAGGAAGTCTTTGCTGTCAGCTTGTGTGGCAGCTCTGCCTTTTGTCCCTGCCCATGGTCAGGTTTTATACCACTTCAGTTCTTGACCTACCGTCACTGGCCATTTCTGAAACAGGATTTCCTTTGCGGCTGTTTCCCTTTGCAGTTACTAGTCATTTCTCCTAGCTTGGTCTAAGACCATGTTTAATGGGCTCCCTGAACACATGCAAGCACATTCCCCTCTCAGTGCTCCTCCGTTTGGGGGCTGCAGACAGGCTTGTCCTGGATGCAAGGTGAAATGTCTCATGGTGGGCTGGGGAAACTTTGGCTTAAATGGGACACAACAGGCGGCCTAGGCTCCGTTTCTCCATGCCTTTCCCCTTTCCTTCCATCCTGTCAGAGCCCACCGCAGACTCAGAGCCTCCTCTGAAAGCTTGGTGGTGAAGGCTGAGTGGCATGTTCCTGCTCACGCACTGGTCCAGGGCTGCTCTCCAGCGTCAGCTCTGAAAACTCATCAATGAAAGCCAACAGGAGAGAAGACGAGGTGGTAACCTGTGGTCCAGGAAGCCCCCAGGACAGCCACCGCTGCCAGAGCTGCTGGTGCTCCCTACCCACAGGGGTCCCCCAGGAAGACCCCAAGAGAGCACATGTTGTCTGTGGACCAGAGAAGGACACCAGGTAGCTGCTGAGCGTGCTGTCAGCCCCCGGCACCCTTTCAACACCTTGGATGGGATCTACATGTGCCAGATTGCTGCAAGCAGTCAATTGCAGGATACAGCATCTTTGTATGGGGTGATGATACTTTTCCCAGCTGTGTAAGATGGACACAGTGACAGAGCAGAATTTTGTCTTCATCCACAAAGCCTAGCGGAAATCAAAAGGATGGGAATTGAATACAGAAACAGTCTGACGGTGGGAATCAGGAGGGCTGGGAATAGTGGCTGGGGACATTCAGCCCTCTCCTTTCCAATTGCAGGGTACAGCATCACATAATCTTGCCCATAGTTAGATCTCTCCTCTCTGCAAATCCTCCTGAGGGATCTTTCCAAGATGTCCATCAGATATTTCTATTTGCTGCCTGCTCATGCCATTTCTTTTGTGCTGATAATGCCTCATAACACAGATAACTTTTTTCATAAAACAGATAACTTTTTTCATAACACAGATAACTTTTTTCCTGCCCCTAGGTGTTTTTCTTACTAGCATACCTGTAGAGTGTGTCACACCTGCTCTTGTTCAGCTGTTTTCCCCTCACTCCCCCCATCCCCCTTGTAATTATTCCGGCTCCATCTCCTGCTTCCCCCCCTCACCCCCCAAACTCCTCCTTCTTCACTATATTAGTTGGGGTATTGCACACCAGGGCAAAATTTGCATGGTGTCACTGTGATCACAGTTACGGCTCTGTGGGAGGGTTTGCGTGGGCTGCAGTTGCCTGTCGCTCCATATCCGTAACTCCCAGACTGCCCCTCGGAAGGGGCTGCTGCTCCGTGCCAGGCTGGGTCTGGCACCTGATGTGTCTTCGGGCTGACTGTGCACTGGGACTCACTCATCATCTCAGGCATTTTTCTTCTGTGACATCTATTACATTACATATTCATGTCTTGGCAAATCTTTAGGACTCTGCCCTAGGATACCAGGCTCAGTCAGGTGTGGAAAGCAAACACATTAGACTGCCCTTGTCCCAGGGTAAGAGAAATACCGATCATGACCATGCCCGTGTCCTAGAACCACTTGTGCAGCAACAGGTTTGGGGGACAGGATTGATAGCAATGAAGATACTTTTCCTCCATAGCACGTGCAGTATCAGCCTTCCTTGCCAGTGAAAATGTGTCCAACTTTATCTGTCAGCAGAGATACGGTAAGAATGGACTGGGTATGCTGGGAAGTCAAAGCAAGGAACTACCTTCAGTCCTTCTACCGAAATACCAGCTGGCTGCTGCCACCTCCCTTGGAATCGGCTCCTGTCACTCTCAGTCCTGCCTGTGGGGAGTGAGCAACAGTCTGCGTCCCCAAAACCCGACTGAGGTAAAAGGAAGGAAAGGGAAACTGCCTCCTAACCTTAGTGATATGTACATGTTTCAAAATATTGATAACGTGTTGTCTGACCAAGTGGGTGAACATTATGGGGATATGTAAATGATTCCCAGTGACCTAACTGATATGTTCCCAACACTGCAATCTCATTGCAAGTGGCACTTTGAACAAAAACTGTTTCAGCAAAATCATAGCTATAGCTTACTGTTACCAGACATGAGTAACTCCTTTACCTGCACTGATGAAGATTGAAACCAAGAGGTCAAAACACAGTTTTCATTTTTTTGGAAGGAGAATTTCAGCAATAGTACGGTGGAAAAAAAAACAGAAAAGAAATTGCCAGAATTGGGATAAAGCTGAGAAGACACAGGGACAAGCGCTCATAAATTTGTCTTGCCCTTTTCCTTGCACCTCTGGCAGCTCAGGCTGGGGTCCCAGTGGAGTCTGCCAGCTGCTGAGTGGAGGTCCCTGGGAAGCGCAGGGTGCCCTGCCTCTGCGGGGCGCGGGGTCCCGGTGCCGGGGGGCTGCCCCAGCCCCGTCCAACAGCCACGGCTCTTCACGGAGCCCTCACTGGGAAGGGCAGCACCGTGCCCCGTGCCACACCTGGGGACGAGCTGCAGTGGGCATCACGCTCAAGGCACACGTCAGCGTGGTAATTGCAGCCACTACCCATGAATTAAAACACCTCCCCAGGTGCTGGTTCAGCAGTGGAGGCAAGCGTTATGAAGCATCGGTTATCAGTCCGGAGCTGGCAGGAGCAGAAGGCTCAGCCACACATTCCCATGTCACACGTCTGGTGCTGACCAGAGCCCTGTCCCGGCAGCGGTCCCCCTCTTTCCACCCTGCCGACAGCCCCTCTCTGCTTTTCCAGACAGCTCCTGCCAGCTCTCATGTACCATGAATGCAACCAGAAGTTAGGGGGTGAGTTAGAGCCTCCAGAAGGAACACTCCAGAGGTTGTCACTCCCCATTAGTCTGCCGGAGCAGAACCTGTCCCCGTGCCTCTGTACTCCTGATAAATGCATGCTGCCCAGGAGAGACTGCACCAGAGACTCCAGCAAAGGGCAAGCTCCCTTCAGGGGCACTAAGGTGAGGGCTCAGGGGATCAAAAAGCTTTCCAGTCGGGCTCATCCTTCTCAGCCTGCGACAGCACGTTTTAGGAGAGGTGGCACTGACCTTCCCAACAGCACAAGGAAGCTGCAAGCACCCGAGAAGTTGTCCTCCTCAGAGGAATCCCACCATGTGGCTGCAGTTCCACCTGCGTTACTGCAGGCTCAGGGTCCAAGGCGAGAGCTCACAGCTATCAGTGTCTCTGGGGCTGCAAAGGGACCTGCACAAACAGAGGCAGGTGAGTGCTCCCTCCAGTTCCCACCCAGCTGGGATACACTGGGAGTTTTGGGGCTAGTGGGAAAAAACTTTAATCTTTGAATTGTGGGTCACCTTTTAAGTTACCACATGTTTTCCAGTAATTTTATTGCATAAGTTGTCCTGTATACACAAGATCCGAGGTGGACTGGTTCAGCGTTGACACAAGCTGTAGGATGATGGTTGTCAAACAGGCTCCTAAAAGAGACTTTCCCTGGCTACCAGACAGTAAAAAATGTGTGAGATAAGGAGGATGTCAACATGCTGCTGTCATCTGCCTTGATGCAGACATTTTGCTGTTGATTAATGACATGGCAACCCCTTTTTCCAGTTATATTGGAAATAATGTAGTCCTTTGGAATTATTTCAGGTTGCAATATCCACTGCCACATCTGTGCTCATGCTTCTGAATGGCAGTAATTATACAGCTCTTAAACATCCATTCTTTTCTAAGTGGTCTAATACTCATCTTCATTATTTAGGAGTATTCATCCCTAAAAAATTGTCTGACCTTTAAAGTCCTAAAACCCTACTGAATTTTAAAATACGTGGAATCTAATCTGTCTGGGCTGATGTCCTGTCACTGTCTCAGAGGACAAATGTGGTAGCAGTGGGTAATTCACTGCTGGGACCGAACCTTTCCTGAATGTTAGTGAGATAAACAGGTTTTTGTGTATTAGCATTTTGTTCCCAGCCTCTGGAAAAGGCAGGGGAGTGGTAGGACTTGTGTGGTCCTGTACTGCCTCGCCAGGTGCTGAGCGACTGGCTCGGGCTGGATGTGGAGAGAAACCTTTCTCCCCTGGACAGTGGAGTGGGGAGGAGAGCCTGTGGCATCGCTGTCCGTGGAGGTTTTTGAGAGCCTGTGGCGCAAAGCACTGAACAAGTTGGTCTGAGCCCAGGGCTGGCCCCACACTGAGAAGGGGCTGGGGCAGAGACACCCCACCTGCCAGGGTCCCATCCCATGTGGGCAATTCTGCATTGCTGTGATTCAGTGCAGGACCAAGGGGGTGGTCTTGGCCAAAGGTAGTGGTTATGCTGGTTTGGTTCTCTTAGCTTCTGAGTTTACTTCCCAGGGAACAGTCATGCCCTGGCCAAGGCAGCGCATCGCCCTGCACTGACTTGTACCGATGGGGATGGGAGGTTGCACAAATACCTGCAGAGGAGGGGATGGCACTGCCTTTGGGGAATGGCAGTTCCCACTGCTGCCACTGCTCTGTCCACACAAGTTGTTTCAACATTTCGGCTTGCAGTTGTGTGGTTTTCTTGAACAGGCAAGTATAGCACTAATGGTTTTCTCACATCAGCTTGTTGTGCTTGGCAATGGCACCGCTTGGTAGCTCTTTGTGGTGACCAGCCTGCACCCACAGCTTGCTCACAGAGAAGAGGTGAGTCAAGGTGAAGGTGATTTTCAGGTAAAACCAATGTATCTTCTTGTGCTGTAAATCAGTGCTGATGCATCTCAGGCGTCTTTTACAGGACCTTTGGTGAAGGCCTTTTTAAGACAAAGGACAGCAGAAGCCTTTGCCAGCATCAGCACGATGGCCACCATGGGGCACAGGGCTGGCGTGGGGCCGGGAGCCTCTCCTGGGCTGCCAGAGCCTTGGGAAATTTCGTGAAGTCCTTCCCTCTCCTTCTGAGGTCCTGCCCAGGTATGGTGTGAATTTGGGTCTGGGTCAGCAGTAAAGTGAATGCAGCATCACCAGCAGCGCCCGCAGCAGCGGGGCTCTTCCCGTCCTGTTGCTGTTTGCCTTTTGCGGCCCTCCTGGTACGGAGAGGAGGGAAGGCGAGCCCTTCACGTTACAGCCAGCTGACAGCCAGCTTTCAGAGGACATCTGCCACCAGTTCAGTCTCCCCCTGCCTTGACACATAGCTCATTGTCTTGCTTAATTCAGTCTGCGGGAGGTGCGGGTGCCCCTCTCCACCCGAACCGCTCCCCTGCCCTGGCAGCGAGTCTCTGCAGCCCCGGCGGATCTCGGCAGGGAGGATGGCAATCCCTCCCAGAGCAGGCGTGGGCTGCGAGATAACCCACTGTGAGGGAACGCGCATGCTACGCTGAAGGTATCTCCAAAATACCAAACGTGCGCTTGCTGTTTCTCCAAGGGTTTCACACTGACTGTGCCTTGTGCTAGGGTGATGAAGCCCAGTGCCTGCCAACGAGCGGTGCCCATTGCAGCTGGAGAGATGAGGATGACAGAAACCAGCTGTCCCACTACCAGCCTGCAGACCTGACCAGCAGCCACCTGGTATAAAAGTGGCCCAGCTGGTGCTGGGGAGGGAAGTAGGGCTGGGGAGGTGGGGTTGTATTTGATTTTCTCTGTGGAGTGGGGCCAGGAACAGCACTGGGGTTAATCTGCAGAGGCCTCCCAGGAGCAGCTCAGCACCTGTGAGAGGAATTTGTCTGCTTTGCTAGGACAAAAGGGCAAGTTATAAAAAGGAAGAGATGCCATCCCAGAGCTCGTCCTGGACAGCCTCTCCCTCAGGGGAGGGTCCTGCACAAGCGCTGCCTGTGCCTGGGGAAGGAAAGCAGCCCCAAAGCCTGAGGGAGGCTCTGACTTGTGCTGTGCTGTATGGGCAGGCAGGAAAGCATGCACAGGTCAGTGTTGTATTTTGGATAGGTTTGTGCAAGCAGCTTCTTTCCAGCTGCTCTGCAACCTCCCCAGGCCCCAGCTATGGCTCGCACAGCTGTCTTGAGTCCTGCTTGCATGTGTGCCGAGGAAGGGGCTCTGTAACCGTGCATTGCTTGACAGAGGCAGTCCTGCTCTCTCCTGCCAGCAGCACCTTGGTTCCCTGTGTTTCAGTGCTAGTGGAGCCCTGGCTTAGGGGGTCCATGGCTTAGGGGGTCCCCAGCATGTTGGTGACTCCTCTTGCCACACAGCGAAGCTGAGCCCTTGCAGGAGGTGGCTTGCGCAGCCCTGTATGGCTGAGAGCTCTGGCAAAGGCAGCATTCGAAAGCCGGTCTACTGTCAATAGCTTAAGTTTTCTATAAGGAAGTTCACGGAACTTTGGGATTTTTTGGTGGTAATAGATTGCGGGAAGCTGAAGATCCATGGCAATGTGGTTTCTTGCATGGGCATCACAGCTCCTGGCTCTGTTAAGTGGCAGTTTCAGGTTCTTCACAGAAAAACTGCTGTGCAAGAGTAACAGCTCTGTCTGTCTGGACTTACCCTCAGACTAGGTGGGCTCAGTTCCCTTGTTGGATGAAGTGGTCCAAGGCTGCTGAGCTTTTGTTTCTGGGAGGTATTCAGTTCTAGAAATGCAGGACTCCTTGTATCTACTGCATTCCCTGGCCAAGCAAACTTAGCCTGCTGAGCCTTGTCTCCTTGGCTGTAAAAGAGGGGGGTGAGGGATAGTTATCCTGTGTCCTTGTTGGTTTTTCACTTTCTCTGTTGTCTTATTGCTTTTGTGGAGGGTGGCAGTGCCAGGGGGTCTGCAGGCACTGGGCTCACTGGGATGGGGTTAGAAGGGGCCCAGCCTGGCAAGCACATCTCTGGGCACTGGCCTGGGGGGGGATCAGCTCCTGTGTCCGATCACACCTCTTGCACCCTGAATGTTGGCTGCATTTAACTGTAACTGCAAAACCAAGTGGAGTCCACATCTTGCTTCTCAGAAGCGTTCTGGCCCCCAGCACGGGCTGCCCATGCGCTTGTCTGGGTGCGCAGTGCTCTGTGCTTACAGCTGATGTGCTTCCCTCGGAAACCTGCAGCCTTCACAGCCCCTTTAGAGGAAAGATTTCTTTCCCTACAAGGATGTTGTTTGTTGTGCGGTTCACCGAAACCAGAGAAACTTTAAAATCAAATATGTGTGTCTAGCATTTTTGTCGGGTTGAAACCAGTTATAACAGGTAGGTGGAAGGCAAACACTTAGAAGAACATTTATTTTGTAATTACATTAAAAAACATTCTTGAAAGAAAAAAAGATAGGTGTAGCTTTCTCATAAGGCTGCTTACTTTATAAAATCTAACCTGGGGTTCAGATTGACCTGATGGTCCTTACATAGCAGTTCATAAAATACATTCAAAAAAGTAGAAGGTGGCAGGCAGCTGGAGGAAACCTGCACCTCTTGGTGTGGTGACAGTCCCTGGGTGCTCTCAGCTTGGTGCTCGGACACTCCACAGTGCCTTGCCAGCAGCGTGCTGTGAAGCTTTTGAGGTCATAAATAGTGAATATACTTGACAGCACAATTAGAGTCATCTGTGGTAAATAATTGTGCTATAAAGCACAACTGTGAAGACCGCTATTTTAGAATATGCTTCGTTGTAGTTCCTGTCGCTTGTGCTGGATAAACTTTTGTCTGTAGCTACGTTGAATAACAATGCTGCTTTTTAAACAGGGTTGAAATATATTTGTATATTTTTGCTGATGTAGTAGTTAAATGTAGTGCACAAGTATCTCTTCTGTCCCTATTACTTCCTAGCATTAAATAAACAAATAACTACTCTAGCTTGTATATGAAGATGCAGGTTATACTTCAAAGTGATACAGCAGGGTACAAATTGCAAAAAATGTTTTTGACAGGTTGCAATAAACTGAACTTAAAAAATCCCTGCAATATAGAAGAGCTGAAGCTGTGTTTCTGTTTCTCATTTGGAGATAGAGGCAGCATTATTAATCATGCACTGACTTCACCTGAGGGACGTGGGCACGCTGGCCCGGCATGCTCCAGCTCCGTGGAGGTGTGAGCGCCTGCCCTGCTCTCTGAATTGTTAACTGCGTTAGGTGTGCAGTCCCATTCCCCTCTCCCCAGCATGTCAGCAATTAGGCAAAACTGCTGTCTAATGGCACTATAGAACAACAAATTACTGAGTGCTTTAGATGTAGGAAACAGGAATTTGACTAATAAATGACAGGTTAAATGCAGCAGTTTGAGGGGATGCAGATGGTGCTGCACCAGCAAAGGTGCAGCACTAGCCCCTCTGTTCATTCTGTCTGCTATAAAAACTGGGACTTTGGTTTACAGTGCATGAGAGGGTGTTGGGGGAGGCTGTGTGGAGAAATTGGCTCCTGTTTGCTGGCGTCGAACAGAGTGCCTGGATCTGCTGGGTGTGCACAACCTCGGCATGTTGCTGCTGGGCTGTGGCAGAGGACGTGCCTGTGGCTGGAGTGCAATGATAATTAACGCTGGCTCTGCATGTGCTATGCCTGAGGCAAAGTCTGGCTTGAATAGTGCAGAGGAGGATGGTGGGACAGGCAGTGAGTGTCTCCGAGGGGACCTCCCGGTTCATCACCGGTTGCAGCTGGTGGCAAAGGTTGTGTTCCCATTGCTGTAGTTAATGGCAGATCATCAGTTTCTTTCCAGGCCTCACTGCTCAGGGATCTGAAATGTAGATGCTAAAATGAGATCTAAAATGTGATGAAGGTGGAGAGAGGTGGCTTTTCTTCTGCAGTAAGGGCATACTGGTTTTGGTGTGGTTCAGCTGTGGGGTCGTACCTGCTAGCTTCATCCCCAAATGCCTCAGAACATAAGGAAATGCTCTGTGATTTTTGTGATACTGAAGGGAGAATTTGGTAAATGGAAACATTTAGCAATAACCTCACAGAAGGATGCAATTTCTGCTGCTGTGGCACTGTGAAGGATCAGTGCAAAGTGTCCCGGCAGATCTGGAGGGAATGGTGCTGTGCAGTGCTGCCAGGGTGTCAGGGAAAGCACAGGTGGCTCTGCTCGTGTTGTGTGAGAGCTCCTGATGTTAAACTGCTTTCACTACCTGTTTACATTAAAAACTGACACATAAATACAGCTATAGGTTAATTGTTCTTCCTAGATTAACAAAATCATGTGACCTTTTGAAACTAAGATAAATGTATATTTATTCCATGCTTAGGTCTAAAATTCAAATCTGTATATTAGAAAAAATTAGCACAATCTTTAGTGGGGTGTCCTGTACAAGCATGCTTTTTCTGCTTATAAACTGATAACTGCAAAAGCATTAGTACAAGCTGCATGTACTTAACCCTGTCTGTAGCACCGGTATACGAGGAGGGGTGTGTGACCCAGAAGGCGGGAGCATGTGGCGATGTGACTCACTTCTCTAGCTCTGTGAAATCGTATTTCCATAGTTCCCCTGCAACCAGAGTCCTGAGTGCTGGGCAAGCATGGGCAGAGCCTAAGGGCTCGCACCCCGCGGCTCGGTCAGTCGGTGCACGGCCAACTGCTCGATGCAGAGCTCCCAACATGCTCTTCATTGCTGGAAGCTGGAGGAAAGCCAGTGTTTGATCCTACCTACTTTATTTTTTTTTTTCAGTAGCCCTTGTGCCTCCTGTCAGATGGATGGGCGCACTCGTGCTGGGGCTTTCTGCCCCCAGCTGCCAAGTGCAACTGTGGGAGCATCTCCTGGTGCTGGGCTGTGGGGCTCTGCACCTGCCCGGGTGCAGGGAGCGCTGGGGCTGAGGAGGATCTGCTGTGCTTGCTGTGGATGGAACAGGACTGAGGCTCGGGCAATGGATGCACACACGTGTGGGGACTTGGGGATGGATCCCACCTGTGTGCTCAGCGCACAGCAAGGTGTGTTGTTTGGCCAGGCTACCAGGGATCAGGCTGAAGGAAACGGCAGCAGCAAGCACACGTATGGACATGTCCTCTCCAGGGGTGCAACAGCTGACTTGGGGTTTTATGTAGACACAGTGACTCTGAGATTTCCTTTCTTCTACCCACACAGTAGCAAACCCCTGACCTTCTGCTGAGCGAGGCAGATGCCGGCAGGTCCCCTCGGAGTGCCGTTGGCCTGGGCACACTGTGCATCTTGTGCTGGGTAGGTCTCACGCTTTGTTCTGCTCTGCTCTTTCTGTGTTTGCTCCATGAAAACCCATCCAGCTGCTAAATATTTTCTACCTTCACCCTTCTAAATAAACAACAGCAGCTTCTGCTGTTGTGTGGTGGCAGGTGGGGTTTATGAAATGCTCTGTCTGCTGAACATTTGCATGGTGAAGAGCAAACACTGCAGTTCTCGCTCTTCAGAGGAGGTGTGAGTTCAGAAATGGGGCAGTTTCTTGCTTCAGCACCTCTGCCAGGAAAGGGCTTGTGCAGCGTCTTGCCAGCCAGTGCTGCAAAGGGCTTCGTTAGCGTCATTTCCCACCCAGTGTCACCAATATCACTCTCTAAGCGTCACAATAAACGCTGTGCTGGGGAGCCGGCGGAGGCTGGAGGAACAGACCTTGGGGAGATGGCAGGAAAGGCTCTGGCCACTTGCCCTATCCCCTCAGCTCCAGAGGAGAGGCATTTTCAGCCCGAGGGCTGTGTGGGAACTAGCGGAAAGATTGCCTTGTACAGCCTGTCCCAGCGGTGACTGGCACTGACCCCTCCTGCCCTGGCGACCTGCGATGCCTGGGCCAGCGGCACTGCTGGCAGCGGCTCTGCAGCTCCTGCCTGCATGCTGCTTTATCCCTGCAGAGTCCGTGTGTATCCCAACAGTTCCTCGCCATGAGGAAAGTGTCTGAGTGTATTTGAGCGCTGTCCAAAACACAGTGAGGGTCAAAGCAGGATAGGATGGCACAGCAGAGCCTTGCAGAAGGTGCACAGAAGGTTGTGTGTGCATGTTTAGATAAAGGGTTCTCCTTCATCTTTTCCTTGTTCCTTCTGACTCTGTCTTGTGGCTGTAACACAGACTTGTTCTAGACAGGCTCAGTGTTCAGCCTCTGAACAGAAATGAAATGCCAGTTTTGAAGCCTTTCAGAATACAGTTCCCCCTTTTCTATTCTGTTTTGCTTTTTTAGCCAATACCCGGTGCTATTCAGAGATTAACTGGTTTCCTACCATGGCATTAAGTACTTGTCTTTGTCTCCACACCACCAAGGTGACCTGTGTTGACCGAAGTCAAGCAGAGCTCAATTGCCTGGGGAGGGCTGGTCCCTCGCTGCCAGCCCGCAGCCCTGCCTCACTGGGAGCAGACGTGCTGGGCATGATGGTCAGGGTGGGGGGCAGCAGTGCCGGCTGTCCCTCCTCTCGCAGTGCTGGATCAGCCACTCAGCCCCCCCAGCACACATAACCCTCCGTCAGACCGAGCTCTCAGCCTGGGGAGAGGCAGTGGGAGATGGGAAGTGCTATTTTTACGTCTTGCCTGCCTGTCGTGACGGCGTGGATGCTGGTGTGGAAGGAGCGTTCGCGCGGCGCAGCCCACGCAGAGGTATTTTTGTGCTGGAGGAACGTGTGGGTTTTGTTGCCACCGCGTTCCTGGAGTGCTGACAGGCGCGGCTGGCAAAACACAGCCCCGTGCTCGCGGGGTGAAGGCTTCGTCTGGGGTTTGCCTTCCCAGCTTCTGGCAGGACCTGGGTTTGCAGTGCCTGCTGGATGCTCAGCTGAGCACAGGAGTCAGTATCATGGTTTCACACGCGGTGTTGGGTGGGCAGGGCTGGCTGGAGGTGGACACTTCTGCATCTTTTCCCCAAAAGAATGACCCCCGTCCCAACCCAGAGCTGTCATGAACAAGAGCGGGGACAAAGCCCATGGCTGTGAGCTGGACCGGGCGCCAGCTTTACTCTGGTAGAGAAGAGAAGGAAGGACTGATTTCTGGGAGTTGTTTGCTGTGGCTGGTGAGCAGAGCCTGTGTTTTGAGCTGAGAATGAGAGGGCTTTGGCTGATCCCAGACAGTGTGTCTGTCATCCAGACAACGAGGCTGCAGACCTAAAGAAACCAGCACAAAGAGCAGTTAAGGGGTTCTGCAGGGGCTGCGTTGCACGGGCTGGCGGGACGAGGGTGTGCAGCACTGCTGGAGGCAGGGCTGCTGCGAGATCTCTGCGCATGGCAGCGAGAGGGCACAGACCACAGAGGCATCAGTCTTGCAAGACAAGCTGGCTTGCCTGTCCTCCACAGAGAACCACGGGGACTTCTCCTTGGGCTGCAGGTCCCGCTGTGGCTCCCATTGTAAGAGGAGGTGGGTGGGCTGGGGGGTCCAGGGATGGCATGATTAGCAGTCTGTGAAAGACAGTCTCTCAGGAAAGAGGTGGTTTAGTATTTGGATTAACTATAAACAAGAAGTGACATTTTGGGACTGAGTGCTATCAAATATACTAATAGTCTTCAAATGTGTTTTAAGGAAAAAGGGGGGTGGTGATTGAAAGAGGAAAGGAATAATCTGCTCGGTGTCTGTGATGGACAGGGAAACGCATTGTGGGTTTGCAGAGCGGGTGGCCCAGAGGAGAGACTGTCAGGTCTTCAGGAGGCTTCTTCCAGGGCAGATGCCTCTGCCAGGAACAGCAACAGGTCCTGCTTGGGCAGGGGGTTCATCAGGGGCTCTGAGGCCATTTGCTGAGATTCTGTCATTCTGTGATAAGAAAAAGACTTCCCTCTAAAGAGAAGGCTCCTAATTTTAGAAGGAAACCAAATGAACTGAAGGACTCCTGCTCCTTCTCTGTTCATAACCCATTGCATTTGCCTGTGCTGCTTTTAAGTAGCTATTTTGCCCAGCATGCAAGATGAGGAGCAAGTCAGTGGAAGAAGCCTCTTGTCCCACTGTGCCACCTACAAAGTTTCCTTGAGGTGGATCTAGGGGAAAAGAGTCTTAAATCACACTAGCAATCCCTTTTGAAGGAATGTATGGTAAGGGGGAGTTCATCTGCTAAGAGAATGGGGTTTTCTCTTCAGAAGACAAATGCGCACAAGTAGGCACCTATGGAGCCGTAAAGCAAGAGACCCCACTACCCAGCGATGCTGTTACTGAGCAGGCACTGGGCACACACTACCCTTTGGTTAAAAAGGCTTTCCTTTGTTGCGTTTCACTATTCTAGCTACAATTTGTCACCTTGGGCTGGTTGGAAGATGCTGACAGTGACTACAAGCATAAGGACACCATCACAGGAAACATTACAAAGACCGGGCATGAGTCTTCGGGCCCCTTTTTAAACATAATTAAACTGTACTGACAGTGAGGTGAGTGGCTGTGATGCTCTGCTCTTGAACTGTCTGTGAGAAAAATCGTGGTCAGCACGTGGCTGGCTTCCAGCTCGTGTGACTTCTCCAGGTTGAAGGCTCCAGGGTTTATCCCTCCAGACAGAGGCATTTTGCTCTGGCACGGCAGAACTGCCCTGGGCTGTGCAAGCGCGGTACCCCCACATTTCACTTGCCTGTGTGTGTAGGTACCGCCCGAGGAAGCCACCTCTGCTCGCCGTGCTGTCTGTCCTTCCACTGCTCTTGAGGTGGGGATGCGTCTGCTCCACCAGGGAGGTACTCGCTGCCACTTCAGTCATGCCTCCCACTTGGTTCTGATGTCAATAATAACTGCAGAGCAAAATTAAGTGTCCTTAATAGGCTTTTGTGGGGGTCTTATCAGAGGGCATTTGCAATTCTTCAGGCATTTTCCTTCTGCTTTATTTAAAGTGTATTTGTGGCATGAAACAACAGTCAGTGACTGTCACTTACGATAAAATACTTATTACCATTCATAGCAGCACTGGCCACTGTGAAGCTGAGTGCATGAAGACAGTGGTGAATACTGAGTGGGTGCTCAATCATGATGGTTTTCTTTCGCTCAACAGATTTCACAATGAAGTTTCCCAGGATTTCTATTTTAACAAGCTCCCTTCCTCCCTCCCCTCAGCCAGTTTGTTAAGAAATGGCTCGTTGTGTCTCCAGCATGTGGGAAGCGCAGTCTGTCTCCAGCAGCGACCTTGCCCTGGCTGGGCACCCCCAGCCCCAGGATCTGAGCTGTTGCTGCCTTCTGTCTACCTGGTGAATGCAGCTCAGGTGGCTGGGATGGAGGGGTCTTTTTGAAAACCCAAATCCCTGCGATTCCTAAAAAAAAAAAAAAAAAAAAAAAAAATCCATGTAATTTAAAAAAAAGAATTGAACAGAGCTGATCTGTATAGGGTTATATGTTGCTAATTTCTTTTATGTGGAGGAACTAGCAATGGAGTAAGAAGGGTTTTTTTTTCTTGTAAATTCCATCCTTGCATGGTGAAATAGTAAAATCCAGACCACTTCTGAGCCAGGCAAAGGCATTCTGGTTTCCAAGCACATACTGATGCTTTAAAGGAGGCAGGGTGGGGAGAGGGGAATAGAGGGGACGGCAATCTGCAACACTTTAGTAGTATGTTTTTACATTAAATCTTCATTATCTTTCTTCCACTGGGGGTGTGGGGTACCACTTCATTTTCCTGCTGCCGAGCAGCTAGATGCTTTGGAGCACAGCAAAACACCGAGAGAGACCTGATGGCCTGGCAGTGTCCATTGAAAGGGTGGGAGTGCTGTGAAGGGGGGTGTCTCCATTCCACTCCTTTTACCCTGCTGAACTCCAGCCCAAGAAGTGCAAAGGTGTCTCACTGGGTGTAATGGGTGAGGATGCTTCCCTTCGCTGAGAGAGGAGGTGATGGGGAGGGCACCCACCGCCACCACCTCTGAGCATTAACCTGCCACTGCTGCTTGTCTGAAGCTGAGGGCTGCCTGGCCTGGCTGCCAGTCTGTGGACCAAGGACCAAGTTTCTCACTTGGTTCCTTCTTACTAATAGCTGCCATTAAATAGGCTACAGTTCATGCTGCGGCTATTTGTATCAAGCCTCTTTCCCTTCTTGCCAGCTGCAAGCCTGTGTCTGAAGCAATAAAAATATTTAAGAAATAATAGAGTAAGCAGGAGGAACTGGTGTTTCCTTCTGCTTTTCCAGATTATCTCTATGGTGAATGTAACTATTTGATGTGAAAAAAGAAATTGTCTTTAACAGCTCTCTTTTTCATCTCTTTTTTATCTTTTTTTTTTTTCCCTCCCAAAAAGGTTGTTTAGTTTGTCCTATTTGGTATAACTTCCTCTGCTTTAAATTTATCTTAGCATTATTCATCTTTACACCCTATTCAGAATCAATGAGGCAGTGAAAAAGGGAGATTTACATGAGAAGCAGTTTGTGTATTTTAGCAAGGATACTTGCAGCCTTCCTCTGAAAGTGGTCTCAGTTATTTCAGAAGTGGGATAACCAGCTCATTTGTTTTTGGTTTTGTTTTTAAAAGGAACCTGCTTTTTTCCAGTCCCTTTGCTGGCTGGAACCTCTTCAATTCTCTTATGTTTCCCATTGTTGTTCTCACTGATACCAAAGTCATTGCAAATACATTTTTACCATCAAAATGTGTTAAGAAAATAAATCACCACTGAAATGCTTTTTCATGTGTGGGCTTTTGCCTTCAGTGGCTTCACTAAGCTAAAGTGAGATGTTCCCCCAGCACCTCTTCTGGTGAAAGGAGACTCAAACCTGGCGAAAATGGTGATGGATGGGAGAGACAAAACACTCTGGGCGTTGAATTTGTCACCTGTACTTTTAGTGTCACATGCAGTCTCTGCAGACCCCTAACATGGGAACCAGAGTGCCAGTGAATGGATGTTTATCAGCAGCGAGCCCAGGCAGGAGCTAGTGCTGCCAGAGAGCAGGGCTGCGGTGAGCGTCCTCCCTTGGAGCTGGACGGGAGGGAGCAGGGACCTGCAGGCAGACGTGTGTGAGGGCAGAGAGTAGTCGAAACCAAACAGCTGGGACTAGAAAGAAGATGCAATTGCGCTTGCCTGGTTATATTAAACAGTTTACTCACGTGAGCCTCAGCAAGCAATTATGTGGTGATTTGCATGTACTCCCGACTTGTTTCCACTACCGCCACATCCCCTGAATCCAGCCTGTCTGGAGATGAGCTGACTTTCCACAAGTTGCTCTTTATCATTTTTGGGGAAGGTACCAGCTCACTTCTAACAAACGGAACAAGCAAGCTCACTGCACTGCTCGACCTGTTATTCTGCACAGGCTCATTTTTTCCTGCTGCATTCGAGTCCAAG
Organism: Haliaeetus albicilla; assembly: GCF_947461875.1. Classification (NCBI taxonomy): domain Eukaryota; kingdom Metazoa; phylum Chordata; class Aves; order Accipitriformes; family Accipitridae; genus Haliaeetus; species Haliaeetus albicilla. Next base: position 518,071 of record NC_091487.1, read on the forward strand.
AAATAAATCCTGTGCTGCGAGTTGCCACATGGTCCCGAAGTCTGGCCAGGTGAGCGTGGAGAGAGCAGCTGGTGTGTCCCCTGGATTATGATACCATGTGAAAGTCAGTGCCTGGCTGCTCTTGGCTGGGCTGCAGCAGTCGTCAGGGTTATTGACTGGTCCGAGACCTCTCATGGGGTTGAATCAAAGGTTATTCTGGGCTGGAAACAGATTGTGATGGATTACTTTAGTATTTTACTTCTAGTTCTGTTCAGAAACTTTTGGCAGTCGTGCTGTTTATTACAGATATTTTGTTGTAAAATACTAAAAACGCTGTGTCCCTGGCTGTTTACGAGTAAATTTGGACTAAAAATGTTTCCTGACCTTGGAAGGGTGAAAAAAACCAGAGGCAGGCAAACGCATCCATTTGATGTTTGAGAAAGTCATAAATCCAAGCTGGAATGAAAAGTAATTTAGTCATCCCTTTGGAGTTATTTTCCATAAGAAAATACATACTGAATATCAAATTTACATCTAGTTGCTTTGATATCAATGGTACTAGACAGTATGAATTTCTTAAAAGAAAAAATTTAAATTTATACCCTCCGTCTGAGTTTGCAAGTAGCCCAGAGCCGAGCTCGTAGCTGGGGCCGAGGTCTGAGCAGGTTCCTCCGGGCAGCTCTGAAGGCTTTGCTTCGGATGTGACAAGCCAGTTTGCACAGAGTATGTTCTTTGAAATGCTGCTGCCAAAATAGTTGGGCCAAAACTATGGGTACGTTGCGTTTAAAAGACTTCTAAATCAAAGAAAATTCTGAATTAGTCCAACAATTAGCTTAGATGTAAGATACAGCATTGTAGTGCTAAGTGCCCATGTGAGAAGCTTTCTGGACTCCTGTTTACTCATCTAACACCACCTGCCTGATTGTTTTAAACGTTATATACCATTAATGGTGAGTAAATCCCAGAGGGCAGGATGCTGGCTGATGCCGGTCATGCTGCCACGCCAGCCTCTCCTTCTTCCATTCCGTCCAAGCCTCCCACCCGCCGCTGTGGGTGTTGGGGGGTCAAGTCCCTTCCAGGGGCTGCGGTGGGGGGTGAGCAGCCCAGACCCTCCACCGGCTGTGCCCGGCGCTGCCGTGAGGTCGCTTCTGAGAAGCAGACCCAGCAGGGAGGCAGAAAGCGTCCGCCCTCGGTGCCGGCTGCTCTCGGCAGCGTCCCGCAGGAGGAACGCCCGTGCGTGGGTCGCTTCTCCTCTTCGAGCAAAACTGGGATGGAGGCGGCGTGCGCGGCTCTGGGCCGGCGGGTACCTCCCACCATCGCCCCGCTGGGTACCCCCTCCTCCCCGGAGCATCTTTCCCAAGTATTTTATTATGGCTCACCTTTTCTTGATGTTTTTCCTCGCCATATGAACTAACCAATATCTCATTAGTTTTACTTTTGCTATTGCTAAAAAGGTGCTGTGGGCTCTGTACTGACCAGGCGGTCTCGAGCCCTGCGCTGGCTTTGCCTGGTTTTGGGGGGGTGTCAGCGTGTTTGCACCGGGGCGGTGGCTGCCCAGTGGTTGGGTGCCTGTTGCCCGAGTTTGTTTTGGCTATAGTTTAACCTCTTTTAGTTAATTACTTGCTAACAAGGAGCTCTGTTGGTTGGTGTGAACCATCTGTGACGCCATAAGTAACGAAACCATGGTGCGGACGAGCGCGGGCACGGGAGGGTGCCAGCAGCCTGGGGTCTCTGCATGTCCTGGTGGGAGCAGAGTGCCAGCGCTGGGGAGCTCCCCCTTGCAGAAACACCAGGGAATTTACCTGTAAAGGTTTTAGCTGTATTTTTAATGAATTTTGAAATAACGATTAGATAATTTGGAGTGTAATTGCTAGTGCTGTCGTAACTGGACTAATAATAACTACTCATATTTTGATTATGCTGGTAAAATGTTAATGAGACCAGCAATAAATTCCTGGCACCTCAGACGTGTGCTCGCTTTTGCCCGTAACAAGATTTTGAATATAACAAATTAAGTGTATATATTTTTATGGCAAGCCATAACACTTCCTCTGAGGTATCTTAGGTTTCACTGGATGATTCCAGCTAATTGTCCTTGAATTCATTATAGAGAAAATGCTCTGCTGTTATTTGAACTGACTGAGATTTTTAGACAGGGAAAGTGACCATTCAATGGCAATAACCTGCCAGAATTTCCCATTGCAGAGTCCTATGTTTAATATCTTGGCATTCCTCCTTTGTTTCTGCTAATGTAAGGCAATGATTATCATTACTGTGTCATCTGCCTGGAGTGGGGCTTGCCTTCTGAACTTCTCTCGGTAGAAAAGTAACTCCATATTTCCTAATTGCTGGATTAATGTTTTGAGCCGGTGAGGTTGAACAGTGGCAGGGAGAGACCGAGCCCTGCAGGGACCGGGCACAAGGAGAGAGCTGCAGAGCCCAGCCACGCTGCTTGGCCGAGGGCAGCACCAGCATCCTTCCGAAGGGCAATTATCTTCAGTCCACAGCAGCTTTGGTTCATAATTTACAATCCATTCACTAGGATTATTTTGCAAACATGTGAAAGCAATCGCATTTACATGATTATATACACACATGGAATACATAAACAGAAAATAAGATTTGCAGAGGTCGGTGTGACAGCCATACTTCCTACTGGAGCATAACTCTTCTTTGAAATGGCTTTTTTCTTTTCCTCCTTCTTGTTGGCATTTCAGTGAAGAAAGGATTTAAAATACAGCGTATTTTAAAGGTATGAATAATCATTCTCACTATCTGATTTATGTAAACTTATATAAGGACTAAGAGCTTAGGAAAGACATCTTGTCATTTGAGGTTTTCTTTTACCCTGTTTTTGCTGAAGGTTTTGTGATAGGAAAACAGATGCAAAGCAGAGTACACCTAAGGAACAGACACAGCCACAGAACTGATGTTTTGCAAATCCTTTAAAACTTTCCACATATATTGATGTAAGACCTGTGATCAGACTGCACCAAACTGTTTGACATACGGATCTGTGCCATTTGTATCTGTCAAGAGCATAAGAGATGGCACAGCGAGTCAAACGCAGTGGGATCTGGGAAACGACTAAGAAAAGTGTCCTAAGAAAAGTGAGAATTAATAAATTTACAGTATGGCCCATGGGAACCCGTGCTCCCTCAGCCCTGCTCTGGGGGCTGGCGGGGGGGACGGTTTGTGTGGAGTGACTCTTTGGTGCTCAGGACAGGGAGTAAAATAGAAGGGGCAGAAAAAGCAGTGCTCTGGCTATGCCAAGACCATGCTTAAGTGTTAGCGTGGGGATTTTTCTGGTGCCATGGGAAGCAGCAGCTGGTGCCTTGGAGGATCTCACTTTTGAACTGAAAAGGAATTTACTTCAGCTTCAGGTGCCTTGATCCACCTTAACTCTCTGAAACAGCAGAGTACTCACCTGCCCAAATCTGCATCCCAGCTTGGGCAAAACACTGGTTTCTTGCAAATAGCTGCTCCCTGACTGCAGAGCCATAGTCTTACACCTCACACCAGATTCATTCTGTGCTTCCAGAGCTGCACTTAGGTGCAGAGGCGAGCCCCTGCCCTCTGTACTCCCAGAGCACCCCTGTTCATCTTCAGAAGTTGTCTTTGCCCTGACGTGCAGGACATCCATTTTGCAGAAATTGAAGCTGAAGTTGCGTCCAAATTAATCTGAAATTTTGCAGTTTGGTTTAAAGAATAATAAATAACCTGACTGCACTTAATTCAGATGCCTGGCATTGCTTGTGTACACTTTGTGCCAATGTCTCATTGCTATTAGTATGAGGAGAAAGTGCCTGTGCTGCAGTGGTTTTGTTAGTGACGTGCATGATTATAAGGGTCTTGCGCGCCTTGCCGTAGGTATTGTGCTGCGAGCGGCAGGGTGACACGCGCACTGAGGTTGGGATTGCTGATGCCCTGGTGTGGCTTCGCTACCAGCGTTCCTATAGAAATGGATGCTGGCAGCTGCAGGGCTCGCTGCTGCCAGGCTGGTTGCTGGCCCTGGCACGAGGGCGGCTGTCCCCACGCGCCGGGGCGGCTGTTGCTGCTCTCCCGGGCACAGCCTGGGTGCTGCAGGATCTGTCCCATCCCACCAGGCACCGTCTCCCTTCAGGTGACTTCCCTCTTCCCGGCACTGCTCCTGGCTGTTGCTGCTGCAAGCAATTCCCTGAAAAGGGGTTGAGGACCACCAGGAACGGCCACCCCAGCCCGAGCCCCAGGCAGCGCCGCGGGCAGGAGCGGGTCCCATCCCCGAGCGTGTGGGGGCAGGAGCGGGGTGTCTCCTCCCCTGGCGCCTGCAGCGATGGAGCCATGTCCTCTCTCCACCTCTCTTACCCGTTGGGGTTTTTTTGGAGGGTGTCATTGAATAGGCAAGCCTTGTCTCAGCTCAGGAGAGTCTCTGGTGCAAGCTGTTTGAGGTGTTCCTGTAGTGACCAGACCTGCCTTGGAGCCAGGGCAGGAGCAGGCTGGGCAGTGAGAGCTGCAGGGCACCCTGAGCACTCCTGTGTGTGCGCTGCGCAGGGGCTGTGCCTCAGCCAACAGTTGGTGTATTCATATTAACTTGCTAACGCCACAGGAGGGACTCATTAATCACATTGAGAACTGATAGGCAATGGCTGGGACTTGTTACCATTATCTAGAAATGATGCTATACAAGCTGATGTGAGATTTCAAAAAAGTATGATCCTGGCAGTTGTCCTCCTTTATACACGTATCAACCTACACGCAGCACACACCCTGAACCAGCTGTGGGATGCAGCAGCAGCTCAACAGTTGGTATCACTGTGATTCTTCTAATGCTGGGGGCAAAAACTGGGCATCCCTCCCAAGGAGAGGCGTGGGGGCTGCACCCTGCCTGTGTTCCTAGTGGGGCTGACATCCCTCCTTTGGTTGGTTCCTGTGAGCACAGCTCGTCCGAAACGGGGGGAGGCTGGGGCTGGTAAATAAATCAGTGAGGGGTGGAGGGCTAGGGGGTCCCAGTGGCCTTGTGCCTGCCATCAAGAATAATGCCATCGGGGCGCAGGGCACGGGGCGGCAGGACCGCGGCCATGCGGGTGGGGAGCTGCATCCCCCATGGAGAGCATCCCCAAGGAAAAGGCCGATGGCTCGCAACCGCTCTGTGACTTTTCACTGCTTCTGCGGCTGCAGGGACTCTGGCCTCTATGGGGAAATGAACTCCGGTGTACGCTGGAGGGGCTTTGAAGGGGTGTTAGAAACATTCACAGTGAAGTCGGGTGGGGCTTTGAGCAACCTGGTCTAGTGGGAGGTGTCCCTGCCTGTGGCAGGGGGGTTGGAACTGGATGGTCTTCAAGGGCCCTTCCAACCCAAACCGTTCTGTGATTTGATGATTCTGTGAAGTTAAAGCACATGAAACAGACACTGCCCTGTGGGTGCCTTTGGGAGTAGGGAAAATAGACCAAGCAAAAATAATTTATTTTCAGTTAGAATTTAAAAGAAACTTTGCTAATTTTCAGAAGTGTAGTAGCTAAAGCACAGATGAAAAAATAACAAACCACAGTGATTGAAAAGATACCTGCCTGCTTTTGGCAAGGTCAGTGCTATGAAGTGATGCTGAGGCCATTTGGTAGGTTCATACCAGAGTAATGTTGGGAAAATTACGACTTTAACATTCTCTGAAGTGGAGGAAAGGCTCAATTTCTTTGTTTTTCAGATTAGTAGGAAGAGATAGCATGCCATACTGTCCATTTAAAAAAAAAAAAAGGGAAAGAAAAGAAAATCACCTACGCCTAATGCAGTGCCATTATAAAGCAGTAGCTTCTGAGCTCAGTTTATCTGTATACAGGAATTTGGTCTCCAACTGGTACTTCAATAAGGCACTCCCCCCAGTGAATGCATTTTCGGAGAAAGTCCAGTGTTGGATGGCTTTTTATATAAACGTTTCAGCAGAGGAGACCCCAGAGTGCTGGTCTGAAGTTGCAGCTTGCATTTAAAGCGTATGTACAGAAAAGCATTTTCCTTTCTTTCTTGGAAAAGCCTCCAGATGAAACCATTACCATAGCGGCACAGCATATTGGCTGTGTTGCACAGATGCACAAACCAGAGTGTTTCTTAAAAATTAACTAATTTATTGGGATCTTGGCACAGGGTACTGCACAGACAGGGAAGAAAATCTCTGCTGACCCTCGTTCCTCCTGTTATGAAGGCCCCTGCAAACCCATCCCAGACAGCACCTGCCTTTGCCGTGGAAAAAGGGCGCCTGGCCCGGCTCCGGGGTCGTCTGTGTGAGCGTCCCGTGGGCGGTGGGGAGGGCGGCTACATCCCACCCGCCCCGAGAGCAGCCCCGCAGCGATGCCGCCAGCTCTGCCCTTCTGACTTCGTGTCTTCCCTGGGACCTGTCTCCCTGCTCCGGCCCTACAAGCAGCTCCTCCGGAGGGATGGCGGTGGGACATACCTGCTGCACGGCTGCTCGGTGCCGCTGTGGGGATGGGGACGGGGACACAGTGCAGCAACCGCCCGCGGTCCTCACCCGCCGAAGGGGGAAAGGGGCTGCGCTGCCCCGCATGGCTGCGGCACCGAGGCGATGTCATCGGCACCTGAAACAGGGCAGACCCGAGGGGACTGCGAAGCCTTAAAAACATCAAATACAGGAAAAGCATGGCTGACAGAAAATGGCAGGTCATTTCTACAGGGAGGCTCGTTTCGAGGACAAAACGTCTCACTCCCAGTCGTGCTGTGCTGACTGACGCTTACTGCCGATCCCTTGGAACACATCGCTCCTCCTGCAGAGCTGAGCACGGGCGTGCAGCTACCTCTCATCTTAAACCACTTCTTTACTGGTGAGAGAAGGGAAGAGCAATGCTCCGAAAGTTTGGATGCAGAACTGTGGCTGGGGAACAGAGAGGAAAGGAGAAATATTTTTCTCCACTGACCTTGTTATGAGTTTTACTCTCATGAATCTTCATAACAAGAAAATAAATAAATTTTTAAGGCAGTAATGGTGCAGATAAGTCACAGGGAAACCTCAGGGCTCAGCCTAGCTGCTGAGCCCTGCAGCAAATGCTGTGAGATTTTAGGACTAGAGTGCAGGATCCAGGGGAAACCTTGTTTTGGGATCTGAGGTGGGGGAAGAGCACTAGCTTCCTTGGACAAACTTAATTTCCCTGTGTTTCCTATTCCCACCTATCATCAGAAACAGTAATGGGCCTTTACGATCACTTTTGTTTTGTCTTCCCAAATTTTTTAATCCGAACATTTTGCAGTCAGACAGTGCTTTTCCCTGGTATTTCCACATGTGCTGCATCTAGCACAACAGAGCCTGGCTCATGCCAAAAGTCTTGGCAAATATTACTGGAATGCAAAGTCCTTAATCCCAGTGCAAATACTTCCTATGTTTTGCTCTAAAACCTTGGTCAGGGTTTCCACTGCTAACTTTCTCTTTACCTGCTCAGCTTCCGTTGGACATCTGGGGGTACAATACTTTGATATCATGGATTGAATTATAAAATGAGCTTGAGAATGACATAAATTAAACTACCTTTAGTCATCATTAAATCCAAAGGAATTCCTACATACCATTGGGCCTAACACCTGTAAAATGAATATGCAGGTCTTGGTTAGAAATTTTAGATGCACCGTAAGGCTGATTATCTCATGTAAGATATGTGATGTTGCTAGCGCCCAACTGGAACAGAGCAGGAGGAAGAAGATAGCCACCATTCTGACTTTCCTATATGCTGGAAATAAAATCAGACACTTAATATAAGAGCACTATGCTGCTGTTTAATCATCTGTGTAGTAGGTAAAACAGGCTAACTTGGTCCTTTCATGAGGCTGATGGACAGCTTTATTTCATCGTGATGTTACTTAGTTAAATATTGTGTTCATGATGAATGATTTGCCAGGCTAAGTGACTTAGGACATTTTGATTAAAACCCTTGCATTATTTTATCTTCTTAATTATTTGCACCTTGGTTCCATTAAACAATTGTGTACATATATGTGTATATGAATACTGACTTTACCATTTAACTACAATAATTTTAAAAGTTCCAAGTCCTAAAAATAGATTGCAATGCAAGTATGAATCTAAATTCAGCAATGAACTACAGAGCATCGCACATGTCTCTACAAAATCAAGCCACCACAAAAATAAAGCCATGCCACGTGAATTGGCGAACCTCAGGCGTGAATGCAAATGAAGTTTCATTACCTGATAGCAGTGCAAAGCCGTGCTCTGTGGCAGGCCATAACCAAGAAATATTTTGTCTGTTACTGAGGCTTCTGGAAGGCAAATAGTGCAATGTGCACACCCAGCCCTTGCTGCAGAAGGCTGGGAATTGTGAACAGAGCTGGGGTGGCAGGCAGCGCCAGGGCCAGAAGAGGAGCAGGAATTGCCACGTCTGTGCTCACACTGCTGCTTACGTGGCCACGTGCAGGGCCCTGCCTCTGAACTTGTGCTGTATCCAGGCTTGGCTAAAGGTTTGCACTACAGTGACTTTCTAAGCTAGTTACAGACCCATTGCAGCCACCCTAGAGCCCACTGGTGGACCCCCAAATCTGACGCACAGGGCACTGTTGCTCTTGACACTGGCCATGGTGCAGTGCAGACACTGCTGCAACACTGAGAACGTGTTCTTCCAAAAACAGGATCGTGCAACAGACCTCTAAGCTCCTTAGCACCACCAGTACATCACTTCTGGGGCACCATCCTGTTGTGAGCGCAGCAGTATGGGGCTGATGCCTTGCAAGAGGAAGGGCTTGTTGGGGAGTACATCCTCCAGAAGTATCAGCCTTGCCCAAAACTGCTTTCAGACACACACAGGGCTTCCAGTACCCTATAAATGCACTCTCAGCTACTAAGGAGAGGCACATGGAGGCCAGGCTGCCCACAGGTGAGCTAAACCAGCTAAGCACACATCTAGTGACTCAGCAATTAACAACCACAAAGGCCTTTTATAAAACTGGGTCCAGGTACCTTTTTTCCCTCTCTATCAGTTTTTCAAGTCTTGCTTGTGTTCCTGTGTAAGGTAAGCTAGGAGATTGTAGTGAGGCTTGCTTATTCCAAAATAATGCCTTATGCTTTTATAGGAGTTTATAAGCATCTGCTTGCTTTTAGGCTATCTAGAAAGATGATTTCTGAGGCTGGAGAGGGCTTGGCTCCTGGGAGGGATCAGGGTATTTGTGAAAAAAAAACTGGTGAATTGCCAGGTTGTGTGATCAGCATATATGAAAATAAATAATTGGAGCTCTGTCAGGTAGGGCTTCTTCTGTGTGTGCAGATGGGAAATGTACGTGGGCTGGAAGGCAGGTCTTAATGACCTTTTCTGTGGTATCTACTGTCAGTGTCCATAGAAGATAGTGTCTACTGAAAATTACCTCTAGGTCAGTTAGTGTGTTTACTTCTGCATATGCAGAGAAGTGCTTCTTCTCTTCTTTTATTCTCTAAGCACACTTCATTTGCACTTCTTGACACAAGAAGGGTCATTGTTAGGAGCTCAGGCTTCTTTGGCAGTGCCAAGTTTCTGTCCCACAGGCTTGAACGTCCTCAGCTTTATTCTAGTATTTCTCTATTTCTAGTGCTTTTTGGCTGAATCCTCGACCTTGGAAGACTGCTTGCTCCAGGAAGGACAGGCGGGATTCTCCTGGGCTGGGTGGTCCCACGTGGGTTCCGCGCTGCATCCCGTGCTGGTGCTCCTGGTGTCAGCATGGCACCCTACACCTGGGGACCAGCTCAGCACCTCTCTTGGCCCCCCCGGGCTGCTCCAGGGCAGCCAGCGAGCTCCGGGGCACTCCTGTGCTGCTTCTCAGGCAGGGAGACGTAGCCCATCCCTTGGCAAGGGCACAGGGCAGCTACCTTCACAACGGCAGAACTTGCAGAGGAGTTTTCTGGCTCCTGTGCTGATGATTTCCATCGCTGCCAGGCTTTTTGAGCATGGTAACCAGCAATGGTGGCTGGAGATTAAGCCTCCTCAAAGAAAACCTTTTCCACTGAAGCAAAGCTGAGCTGCTGAGCCAGGAAGCAGAGGTCTCTCACATAGCTCCAGCTCCTTTAGGGAATGCTGCGTGCCTTCTGCTGCCTTTACAAGCCCTGGGTGCTGAGATCACTCAGCTCTGCATGGGGGCCATGGTGCTGAGTGCCAAAAGACACATGGTGGGGGATGGCTCCTGCCACAGCAAATCACAGGCAGAACTAGGGATGCTGGAATAAAATTCATCCCACCTTTGCAGTGGTGCCAGACATGCAGCGTTCTTAGTACTCGGCTCAAGGGCTGTGCCTTTGCTTGCCAGGCTGGGGAGGAGGTCCTCCGGTGCTGGGTGCAGCATGCCACGGGGGGCTTTGAGGGCTGAAGTGCCTGTGCTGTTGCCAGCTGCAGACCTGTGGGTCGTCCTGAAAGCAGATCTGCTCTCTGGTCCGAGTGGCAAAAGGTGTCAGGAAAAGGAGGGAATACTGCCCTGTCTCCCAGGTCCTGAGCCTCATGAAACCAGCCTTTCCCTCTTTCACAGGCTGCAATGCATCCCCCAGCTCTGTATTCTAAACCTTGTGAATTGTTCATTTGTGTGGACAGGTTTTGCATACAAGGCTAGTAATTCCTGCAGTGGGGATAATACTCTTCCACTTACTTAAGTGGGCACAATAGGCTCCAAACCTGCAGTTTAACTAGAGCATCTCCTTCTCAAACTTAAAGGGAAAAAAAAAAGTCTCTTCTCAATTTGAAGACACCAAGTGCTGATCAAATGATAGTGGCCCACTTCAGAGGATTTGTTTGATCCTTTTCTAAGTGGCTTAGTCTCCTTTACACTGAATATACAAAATCTTTTCTTATATCCAATTAAGATTTCTTCTGGGTACAGGTAACACTTCACTCCCTGTTCAAAGGATCTCCTCCCTCTGCTGCAGGAGAGCTCGGCACACAGAGCGAGCTGGCGCTCAAAGGGATGGGGAAGGCGGGAAGTGCCTTGCTTGTTTTTCTGGTCAATTTGTCAATTGAACAGAACATTTCTCAGAGGCACAAACACAAAATAATTGGCTACACTGTACTTTTCTGCATAAGTACCTGGAAATCACAGTGTCAGGGAGAAGCTGGGTCTGCTGGGGTGATGCTGCGGGTGAACAGTGAGTGGCCCCCGCTCTTGCCTCCCAGTGCGCCGGCGGAGGCACGCTGGGGAGACCAGCATGGTTTGTCTTCCAGTGGTCAGGGCCAAACTGGGTGCAAGGTGTCTGGGGAATTGCCTTGGCAGGACCGCCTGTGCTGTCCTGTGCCCTGTCCCCTTGCCTTCTGCTGGGGTGACAGCTACCGCACCATCTCCGCGGGGCCGCCGCATTGGGGTGCAGTAGCACAGGGCTGGTCCCACGCCCTCATTGGCTGTGGATTGCCTCTTGGTGGGGGAAATGGATGCACTGACATGCTAAAAGGACACTTTTCAGAGAGATATTATTTTTCTGTGAGGAGTTCCCTGATGTCCGAGTGACATAAAATCTGTCTGTACTTTTTTTAACTCTGCTGCTGCAGACCCAGTGCAGTGGGAGCAGTGAGCTGAGTCGTCTCCTTCTGCATCTTCAGTTGTTTCTACTTGCATGGCTGGTCAGTTATATTTTAGCAATGCTTTTGAAGGCATTTTGTTTGCACAAGTGTCACTGAAGATTAAGTTTAGCATATGAAGTCTATTATTTGGAGCTCATGCTTCCCCTATCCCCAGGAAGAAACTTGGCTTAACTGTCAGAGCCTTGGAGAAGTTTGCAGAGCTGGCAGCTAGAAATATAAACATCTTTTAACAGCTCTTTTAATCTAGCAGAAATAAAGCCTAGCAAGAGTCAGTCAGTGAAAGCTAAAACCTGACAAATTCAGACTAGACATAAGACACGGGTCTTGACGACTGATTAACCAGAACTGCAGCTCACCCTGGGGTACAGTAGGCTCTCTATCACTTGAAGTGTTTACATCAAAACTAGATGTCTTTCTAAACAGCCGAGAGCTGGTGGGTAGGTGGGTTGGTTCGTTCATAGAAGATGCATCTCTGAGGCTGAGGGGGACTTTGCTCCTCAGCCCCATCAGGGGATATTTCCCCTAGGATCCTGGTGAGCAGTGACTGCTCTCAGTGCAGCGTATAGACAGGAGGTGGCTTTATTTTAGTGGCGTTCAGAGCTTTTGTGACTCAAATGCCAGTAGAGGAATCTGTATCTTGACTTTTTATTGTTTCCCTCTTTCCTTGGGTTTAGTGATCAATAACATTATTATTGACAATCTCTTTGCAAGGTGGCTGAAATGCAGGGTAGGACAAACTGTTCATTCATCACTCGTTCATGACTGGCAAACTTTCTCGTATAATAAATTAGGCTAGTGGATTAATTGTAGATGCAGTATATCTGATAGCAAGTGAGAGATCCCAGAGCTGAATCCCCACTGCTTCAGAAGTTGGGGGGATCTCACGTGAAGAGTGGTGATACTAGGCAGTTGGTCCTTCTTCCCCAGGAGACATCACACTCCAGTGATTTCAACGCTCTTGCCCTGATGAAGTTCCTATTTCCCTCTTTGTAAACTTCTTCAGCCTCACCTTTAATATCAGTGTAGCTATTTCCCTGTCTTCATGGCTGCCTTCTGACATGTCTGATAGTTTTGTGCGTTACAAAACTACTCCTACGTTTGGTTATGCACGGTCACAGTTCGTATTAAGTTTCTATTTATTAAAATTATTTCATAAAGTGCTGTTGAACAAGGTCATATACTTGAAGGGATTAATTAATAGGTAATCTTTCAAGTCATACAAACTGATATGTCACATTGTTTTCTATCTGATGTACTCAGATGGTGAGCAGTTTGGGGTAGAAATGGTGCTTTCCTGAGCATGGTCAGTACTTGGTACAATGTTTTCCTCAATGTAGCTGAAGAATGTACCGCTGCTATGTGTGTTGGTAAAGGTGTCAATGAAAGGTAATCCCTGAAATAACTAAAAATTGAATACTTGCTCCTAAATCAGTCAGTGAGATTTATAAGAAGTTTTATATGACTTTGTATATCCTTAGGAGTAAAATTTCAAGGCTTGAAATTCTTCATAGAGTAAGTTCAAAGATCCTTAATCCCCCTAAAAGTGGTTTGCCGGTGTTAGCCTGGTTAAGCACTTAGAGCTATACTAATTTCTATCATTGAGAAGTCTCTGCTGCAGAGTTGGGTTTGCAGAGGGAATCAGGTACTAAATCTTCCTAACAGCAACCAGTCAACACAAGCCCCAGCGATGTTAGTGAAGCAGTGGTTTGTTGGTAACAAATTGCAAGCTCTTTGTCAGTCAGCAAAGACCAACATCCCGGCGAGAGCGGGGATGGCTGGACCAGCGGCGGCACGCCGTGCCGGCAGCACTGCAGCCGGGGTTGCCTCCCCGGACTGTGCCGCTTTCGGGGGCTCTGCAGCCGCGGTGGCAGGTGACTTCAGAGGTGCAGAGGATGAAAGCCTGGGCAGTTTTCTTAGTGCCCTCCCCTCCCTGTGCCGCATGGTGTGGTGGGCTAGGTCTCTGTCCCCCATTGCTGGTGGTTATGGGGGTCAGAGGGTGGAAGGTGCACTGCAGATGGATTTTGGAAATGGTCCATCCCACCCCCAGTGGCCGGCAGGGACATGGTGTCAGGAACATGATGCAGGTCACAGCAAGCCACCAGCTCTTGCAGTGTAGACCCTCAGCACCAGCCATGGACCATGTAGCTGGCAGTGTGTACTGAAATAAATTAATTTTATTACAGAGTGGCTGCTGAGAGTCCATTCCCTAGACCATCTCTCCCACTGTCTAGGGTCTTAGCTCTGCTGAGGCCAGAAAACTTAAAGCCAGGGCTTTCGTAAAGCTCCTGCCCTGCTAGAGGAAGCAGCATATACCGCCTTTATTGGCAGGGTGCCCTGTACCACAAGATATCTCTAGAATAGTGAGGCCACCACTATTTCCTCCTACCGAGTAGCAGTTTGTCCAGGAGATGCATCTTTCCCCTTGCATTACACTGATCCCAACAGTGAAATGGATCTCCCCTTGGAAGAAGTCAGAGCATGACTTCAGTTGATATCACTGCAGAACAGCAGCCTTGTTGGAGGCTTGTGCAAACCATCACTGCCCCTGACACTGTTGTATGTTTTCTCCTCTTTTTTCAGTCTGACAGTCCCTTAGGGAAGCTCTTTGGGCAGCTCCTCTCAGTAGCGCCCAGGACTGCTGTAGTGCCTGCTCCAAAATATCTCACCAAGCGGTGGGAGCAGGCTGTAATGCAAATGCTAGCATGCAGTACTGAAATGTCCTTCAGGCTTTGATCTTTCTTGCAGTCTTCGGTATTTCTTTATATACAGGAGCTGTAGAGATCAGTACATTGAAATCCTCATTGTGCTCTGACGAGTCGACTACTTTCTCATTTCTCAGTAGAAGTTAAGCCAGCTGAGCCTTGTGCAAGGCTGGGCTGGTGGCTGGGAATCGCAGCGAGTCAGACAACACCATTCTTGCCAGGGCTGAAGGGCTTCAAGTCTGCTGGACATTGTGCTGTGCAAGCAAGGATCTTTCTCTGCCTCTCGCTGTATTGCAGAAGAAAGAACACAAGGTCTGTGAAACTTAAGAGCTGAGCCTTTTTCCAAATGCAGCTTTTCCTGTTAGAGTTTTTGGGCCAATAGTGCAGTCTCCAAAGGTATTGATGGGGACTGTTCAAGTTCTAATATTTGGCGGGGACAAATTCACATTTTTCAAGACTGCTGTTGGTGCAGTTGCTCTCAGCTATTACCTTCTCAGTGGTGTAGAGGCTAAGTGTACATTAACAACTACTTTACTTTTGCAGTTGCTCCAGAGGCTTACCTCTGTAGGTGTTTTTAGAAGAACTGACTTTTCTGTAATGTGACCTTTTAAGCAGTGAAATTACAGAAGCAGCAGACCTCTCATCAGACTCGCTTTTAAGACTTATTCTTTCTACTTGTAAAATAATCCAAGTAAGTCTTCACTTACTGCCTTCAATTTAATAGTTGCAAGGAGCTCTCCCGATTCCCCATGGATTGTCTGCTGTCAACCTGATAGATCTGCATTTGTCATCAATATCAGATCCTGTCACGTTCCTGTTTGGACCTGAAGATCTCCTTGGTTTGCCCTTTACAAAGCAGCCATTGCTGCTGTGTGCCATGACAGTGATCACAACCAACGCTCGCAGGCGCTGGGGACTGCTGAGCCTTACAGAGAGTTTACATTTATTGCTGGTGTTTTATTTGTGGTACCTGATAATGCAGAAACAATTTTTTTTTCCCCTGGAGGAAATTCATAATGAAATAGCAATTTCTCATTGCTTTGGGGATTCAAATCTGCTTTACTATGTGATCGGTTTTGGACTGTTCATTTTGTACCTCTGAGAAGTCTCCATCTCACGTACTAAGTCAGCTTTCTTCAGAAAGGCAGTGATGATGCTTTTTGAATGTCCTTAATCTTGTCTTTTTTAATTTTTCTGGCTTTTTTTCTCTTTAATCTATGAAATGGGGCATCGGTCCACAAGCCTTATCTGGCTTTGGGACAGCTGATCTCGCTGAATTTCGACCACCTCAGCAAGGGCTGTGTCATCAACGGCTGCTGAAGCAGTGGTGAATCTCAGCAAAACGGACACCTTTTTCTTGCCACTGGTATCATCATCTAATTGCACTCCTCCAGCTCCTGGCTTAGCCTGGACCTGGCTGAGCTCTCCAAGGAGTCAGTCTTCCCCAGGCAGCCAGGCATTTTCAGCCTCTTCCCCCTCCCTGTGCATGGCTCTCGTCAGAGTCCAGCAGGCTGCAATCCCAACTTTGTTACCCTGAGCTCTGCAGCTCAGAGCTGCTCCTCCGTGCCTCCTGCTGTCTGAGCCCTCCCTCCTGAGGGCTCTCTTCTGTAACCCTCTGCCTTGTGTCGATTTTACCTGGGCTTTTTTACCATTCACAGAGACTTGGAAGCAGGCTTATATGCCTTGCAGGTGTGCAAGAAATGTATTTATTGTCCAATAAAGAAAAGAGACAGCTGGTGCTGAGGTGACCAGGGCTGTTAGCGGTGGAGAGCAGAGAGCGGCGATGTGCTGACGGCTGCAGTTTGTGTCCCTGTTGGGCTGGGGGCCGGGTGGGCACCTGCGGCTGGGCATTGGCACCTGCACTGCTGGGCTCATCCTGCAGAGCAGACGTGCCCGGGCTCTGCTCCCCGACGCTGGAATGGTGTGGCTTCTCACACTGGTTGGTGCCTCTCCTCTGATACTACTCACGACTCGGGAATTTCACTTCTGTCTGTTTTTGCTTTACCTTCACAGCATAAGCTAACACACTCTCCCTTGGACAGCCCAGCAATGGTTTTGCAGTGAAGGTCAGCCAAGGCGACATAACTGTACCTCCAGAAATGGGATGGGGGGCTGCGGTTTTCCCAGACGTGCAGAAAAATACACTTGTGCTGTTGGGTCTGTGTTACTGCTAGGTTCTGGTTTAGGTCTGCGAAAACATGCAAGGCATGACTACACGTGCAAGTGGCTGTCCTGGTAGGGTTCAGGTGGTTTCTGCCATGGAGAACGAGAAGATACCTCGGTGGTCTCCCACGCCGTTAAAGGGTGTATAACATAGTCTATCTTCTCCTGCTGAAATGCTCAGCTCATGAGAAAATATTTTGCTTATCAAATCATTTTTAGCAGCCGTATGGTCTCCTCCTCTTACAGTCCCTTTGATGAAAACTGCTTGTAGCACAAAGCCCACGGTGCTGTGTGGAGAACATCACAGAACCAGCCTGGCCCAGCAATCAAGCATGTGTTTAATGGAGAAGTGCTGCCTGCCGCCGACGTCAGAGCTACGAATGCTGCAAGACTGCCAGCCACCAGAGTGCCTAAAAGGCATCGTGATGCCAAAATATGGACAAGTATGTGGCTTATCTCTTACTAGGCCAGTGTTTTCTGTCTTTTATTATAGAGAATGTAAAGGGTTTATTGGCTGTCTTAGACTGGCAGTTACCCTCCTCCTCTGGAGGCAGGAGATGGCTTTTGTGGTACGTGGGTAGCACATGGGAGGCAAGTGGGATGGGGTGGATCCATCAGCTGCCCCAGGAGAGCCGGCACAGAGACCCTGCTCCTCCCCAGGAGCAGCCGGCCCCCTGGCGTCCCTCGCCAAGGCTCCTGGCAGAGACCCTGTGCCGAGGTGCCCTTGGCTCCTGTGTCCCTTTAACGCTGGGCTGGGACCTGTTCTTTCTCTGTTATCCTTTTGCTGCAGCTTTGAAAGTAATTAACACTTCTTTTGAGAGCAGAGGCTTCTCAAAGCATTTACCATCTGGTATCACTTACCACATTAATCATAGTCCAAGGAACAAACTAGTTTTGACTTGAGGTTTCCTGAGTAACTGGATTTCTCCATTTCAGATGCTATTATTGATAAGTCTGAAGTTTTGCAAGATACCTTATGTTCATGTCATTGCTTGAATGGAAGAAAGCAAATAAAAATAGTCCAAAACCCCCATCTCTGAAAACAAAACTTGGGCTCTTCTGATTTTGCACTGAGGCTTGGGAAAACATGGTATCTACGCTTTTGACAGTATTACAATTTAAACTTTCATGACCCAAACTGAAAAACATACCTCTGGCAATATTTTAATATTGATAGGCAAAATTGTGATTCATCAACATCAAACTGTTTAGTTCATTAGCCAACAACTTCTATGCAGTGTGGGAATACATTTAAAAGTGAATGAGATGACACCAAGTATTAATTATGCAGTCATTGCACAAACTAATAATTTTATGTCACAAAGAGCTTCCTATGTATTAACACTTTAGAACCTGTTTCCTGCCCTTATTTTTAAGTTCTTCTGAGGTACATGGATATACTGTATTTTTTAAATCAACTTTTCTCAAAAATGGTAAGCAGAACTAAGTATGAAAGACTGACATAACAAAACCATGTTTTTGGTGCAGGTGAAGTTTTTAAATTTTCTGATTTCCATACGTGTGTGGTTCCAATACACAATTGTCAATATGAATTGTCACTAATAGTTTTGTGCCATGTAATGCTTTTACTGCCATTTGTAATATTTGCCTTGACCACATGAACACGTTAATACTTGTGTCTCTTTATCCTTGCTGAAATGCCACCATCTGAAAGTAAAATGAAGGAACACTAGCAGCTGTGGGATGTGAAGAGAGGGTGGGAGGTAGCCAGTTAAGAGGGCTGAGATACTCTAGGTAGGAAATGTGCAATTCATGCCCTTGGCTCTGAGCTCGCGTGTGGGTGTTGCTCTAGTTCAGCACCTTTGAACGGAGCCACTCGGGGCACAGGTCCTGGATGTTTTCAGGACCTGTGTGTGAGCAGCGGACCGCTGCAGAGCTGTGCTGCCCGTGCTCTGCTTCTGCCAGCAGCACGTGTGCTCTAGCTGGTGCTTGTCCTGTGCTCCTCCGCGCAGGGCTGGTGGGCACGTTGCACAAGGGAAGCCTTAAGCAGTCACAACAGCAAGGAGGTTTCTGCAGAAACTGCAGCAGCCGGGCGCTTGACCCCCTCTCCTTGCCCACTGGTGAGTGCCAGCCGGAGAAATGCCACGCTGTGCTTGTCTTCCTCTGTGCCAGACTGGAGCGGACCCGTGGGAACGCAGACTCTTTCTGGGGGGAGCTTGCATCGTGGCTGTTGTAGTGAATGGGAAGAACCATGTATTTTTCAGCAGGCCCCTGTTGCTTCCAATTCACAGCTCTCAGATGAGGGGAGAACCCTGCAGCCTGAATGTGCAGATGGGATTATCCAGAGAGGAGCCTGCAAACCTGCTGTCCGTGACACTGAAGCAAAGGCCTGCCTTCCCAGGAAGGAGCCAGATATTGCAAAACATCTTGGAATGGTGGGGAAATACTGTCTGTCCCCAAGACAGAAACTATAGCTTCATCTTTGCCATATTGCTGATGTTTAATTTTTAATTGCTCTGCAGTGTGGCAATCTCCATAACAAAGCATGAAAAAAAAATCTAAATTTGTCCTGAAGATATGAAAGCTGCTGGATGTTCTCAAAGCCAGAACTTGAGCTGAAAGCCATAATGAGCCATTTGAGAGCCTGAGCTAAGGCAACCATTTCCTATGGTGCAACCTGCACAGAATTAGGCTGGAGGACTCGAGTGCACAGAAGATTTTGAGAGCGAAACGCTTTGCAAGGCCGGAAGGACGCGCTGGGGCCAGAAGCCCTCACCCTGCCCTTGAGAGGTCTGAAAAGAAAGCTGAGCCCAAAAGGCACACGAATCCTTCACTTCACACCATCCCATTAAAAAGCTACAAAGGTGGCTGCCAAACTGAGAGAAACTTAAGCTTGGTAGTTTTAAGACCAAACATCTCAAATTCCATCCTGCCTTGCCGATAACATATTGGTTTAGGTGAGATTTAAATTGGAGCCAAATGTTACACACATTTGGCTGGAGCAATTTCTTCAAGAATGTTTTCCTAAATTAGGGATGATAGTGATAATGCTCCTACTTCTTGGCTGCTGCCTACTACTGGCTGAGATTTCTTCTGCTAACAACCATGTTGCTAAAAACTCACAATCTGCTTTTACAGCTACTTCACATAGTATGTGAAAACACTTTTTAACAACGTTGCAGTCATGAGCTTTGCTATTTCCATGGTATAATTGATTTTGCATGTTAAATTATTGTGTTTCTGCTCCTTGACAGAGAGGTGTAATTTTATTAAACAGTTTTTTTTTTTCCTCAGATAATCTTTTCAGTGAGTTTTACGTTTTTGAATCTATAGTGCAAGGATTAGAAGAGATCTTTTCCCCGCAAATACGCGAGGATATGGGCAGGGATGCCCTGAGGGTGCTTCCAGCCCCTAGAATATTCTGGCTCCATTTGCTGTTTTGCATACTTCTGTAAGGTTTCTACAAATACTTTTTGTAAAGTCATTCCTCAAATGTTTCCAGTAAAGGGGTCAAAACATTTATGGATGCCAGAAAAATCTAATAATTTGTTTTTAAATTCACGAAGACTCCTCATTTCATTCATCAAAAATGTTGATTTGTTAAGTTTTAGTCATATAACTATTGCTATGCACAGGTAGTGGTGAAACCTTGCTGGCCCTAACAAGAATGTGCCTGTTTAACTGTAAAGCAGTGAGAGCCATGGTCTGAATATTTCCTATTCATTTGCCTATTCTAAAATATGTGGGCTTATTTTTAATAAATTGCAGAGCATTTCTGTCAGTGTACGCCTTACTAGAAACTAGTACTATGGGAGTTATTTTAGCATGTTATAAAAAGCACATACAAAGCATCTTTCCGACGGTTATTTCTTCATCATCCCACCTGCCGCACACACCTCTGCTCCATTAATCGCCACTTGCCCAAGCGCCGCGGGGGTTATCCCGAGTCGCGTGCACGGTGCCGTGCTGCCTGTGTGACTTACTAAAACCAGCTCTCAGCTGAATAATAAGCTGGACGTTTGTGTTTTGGCAGGGTGGGGAGTATGTTGAGCCTGAACCTGCCCCTTTGCCGCTTGGCCCCGGCTGGGCTCCCGTGCACCGACGGCGCAGAGGTGAGGACGTTCCCCTCGCGTGCCGCTCGGGCAGGCGAGGCTGGCCGGGGGCTCCGAGGACTAGTGGGGGCTGGCTCGCGTGTGCCGTGCCCGGCTGGCTTTGTCCCCCATCTGTCGTGGGTAAGAGCTGCTGGAGGCGAGGGTGACGTGTCGGGGACCATGTCCCTGCAGCGCTGACCCTCGATGCGGCGGTCTGCAACAGGGCGACGTCGTCTGCCCGCGTCAGGGTGCCCTGCTCTTCAGTGGGGACTGCGCTTTGTGGGGTCCCCGCCGGGGACAGGTGCTGGCCTCCGTGGTCTCGGCAAAGGGGTGGGAGAGCGGAGAGCTTGGTCTCAGCACCGCAGCATCTCCTGAAAAGCTGCTGGAGAGGCAAATCGCTGCCTGCTCGGGAAGGCTGCCTCTGCGTGGAGAGGAGAGCAAGATGCTCGTCCAGGGATGCATGGGTGATGGCTGAATACGTGTCTGCTCTGGGAGATGAGGGAGCTCAATACCGCTGCCTGCTTTTAACCAGATGAGTGCCTGGGAAGCCTTTGCAGGAGCCTGGGATCGGTGCCGTGGCACTGGTGGCTGCTCACTGTGGGGAGAGCAGACCTGGGACCGCTCCTCCCAGCCCAGGGGGGCCACAGCCAAACCTCCCACCCTGCTGTGGCCTCGGCTCCCAGGAGCTCTCGGGGCTTGTCAGGGACACGGGACACCAGCAACGGCCTTGCGCTCCCCCGCGGTGCCCACCCTGGTAAGAAGAGGGGTGAGGAAAGGAGCCCGGGGCACGGGGGGAGCAGGATCAGGGCCAGGACCAGGGGTGACCTCTCTGTTTAGCAGCACAGGGTGGGGGGCACTTACCTTTTCACCCTAGTCCATGGTTCATGGTATGGGATTGACACTTTCCAATTAACCTGAATATATATCAGGAAAAGAGGAGGTTTTTTCACGTGGAATTATTTTTGAGGCTGGGGCAAATTATTATGAATACTAAGTAGAAATTCCCTAGCAATTGGGTTCAGTGCTGCCACCAGGGAGGCAGCTGTGAATGCTAGTATGAAAAATCGCCACTTCTTGTAAGGAGTGACTGTGCTCCTTACTGGTGAGGTGTCCTGTTTTCAGCTGGGATAGAGTTAATTTTAATTTTTTTTTTTCCCTTCCTTTCTGTTCTAGTAAACTGTTCTTATCTCAACCCATGAGTTTTGCTTTTTTTTTCCTGATTTTCTCCCCCATACCACTGGGTGGGGAGGAAGTGAGTGAGCAGCTGCGTGATGCTTTAGTTGCTGGCTGGGGTTAAACCACAACATGAGGTTTCTTCACAAGTTCACCAGGTTGGGGAACAAAGTCTATCTGTGTCAAGCCTCAGAAACACATGGTCTGAAAGGCGCTTGGACGTACATACAAGATGTTTTTCTTGTACCAGGGAGAATTACAAGGGTGGCCTAAAGAAATGGAGTGATGGCAGAGGAAGACCTGTGTGACAGATGCCTCTGGCTCCTGCCCCCAGTCCAGTGGCCATAGCCTGGTGAGGCTTTTACTGTGACAAACCAGGCAGAGAAATCATCATATTTTTTGCTTGGAATGGATAAAACCAAATCAGCTCATGTCTGTAGCTTGTTGGCACCAGGGAGGAAACTGCCTGGTACTTAGCTTGTAATTCTTCAGACTATGCGTAGTTGTTTCATGTAATTTTAGATATCCTGGTAATTGGCAGTGATTCATACCAGCTCTGCTGCTGGCTGCCTCCCCATCAAAACAGCCCCCCTGCAGCCGCGGTTTCTACCCCTCCCCGGCATTACATCAGCACACGCTCACCATAAGCCCACCATGGGTGATGCAGTGCCGCTCGGCTGGGCTGCTCTGCACTGGTCATCATCTGGCCCGTGGTGCTTTGGCAGTTGCCACATTCCTGCCCCACCAGACCAACCTGGGGATGGCCATGCAACTGCGCAGGGGTGTGCAGGGACATGGACAGCTCTGTCATTCCCGCAGCAGAAGACCATCACCCCTGGGAGCTGGGGTGGAAAGGATGAGTAAATTCAGAGCTGAGAGTCTGCTTTTCCTGATGCTGTGGGCAGAGGAACCACTAATCTGCTGGCTTGTGCAGGATTCTTTGAGGGGTGGGCGGGGAATTTTGCCAGGTGGGGGATGGCCCTCTTCTACTCACCTCTGTCCTCAGCCCTGAGAAGAGCTGGTTGCTGAGTGAGCGCTTGGGTCTGTTCCATGAGTTAAGCTCGGTGAAACTGTAAGTTGCTGGGGTTAGAGAAGAAGAAAGGCTCAAAATTCGGAATGAAGGACCATACACACTCCTGCACTCCTGGCAAGCTGAAAAGCAGCCAGATGTGCCTTTATCTACTTGGCATCCTCCGTAGGAGGACAGAGAGGGAAGAGGGTGTATACAGAGACAGCACTGACAATGCTTATCTAAGCTCAGACAAAAAAGACTGAGCTGACCTTCAGGCTGATCACAGTTTCTGGAGACCATTCAGAAGATGTTGCTGAGGAATGAGACACACAGATGGTGGACAGAGCTCATTACATGAAGAAAAACTTTTGGTGTTCAGACACAGCTAGACAGGAGCAGGGAAGAGACGGGTTATGTCTTTGTGTTAATAGGTACAATTAAGTGTTCCTGACCTTAGGTCACAGCTGTACTTGTTTCTCCCGTGCTCCCATACAGCATTTATTTTATTTTTTATTTTCTATAGGTTTTTTTCCTTTTCTTTGGTGGCTTTTTAACAGCTGTTTGTGGAGGCAGAGGTCTCCATAGGGCAGGCAGAATGCAAGACCAGTTCTTTGACCGGCTGTACAAAGTGAGGCTCTCTCCCCACTCCAGTTACTGTCAGCAGTAGCTGAGCTGTGAGGTTAGCACCATAATCACCTTTGATGGAAGCTAACAGGAGTCACTAGATGAGAGAGCGGCTCACCAGGGATGGTGGCTCACCAGGGACAGACCTGCACGTTCCCTCAGTTTACAAATTAATTGCACTGATTGGAAAGAGCAGGGAGGCTCCTGCTGTTTACTGATATCTTGGAGTCGTGAGTGGGGAGACGAAGCCTGGCTGAAGGCGAAGGAGGGTGTCCCTGCGTGCAGAGCCGGGGGGGGGCTGCGAGGCTGATGTAGTCTCTACCGCACCTCTGTGAAGCTTCACACTTCGCATCAGCCCCATGCTGCTGCCTGACCTCCGCTGTGCTCAACCCCTGCTGCTAATTAAGTTATGAAAGAAATACAGAAATGCTAGATGGGCAGGCTGTGAAATTTGCAGACGCTGCACTGGACACACAAGGAAGCGGTAAGTCTCTGCTGTTCTGCAAGGCACTGCCTTTGTGTAACATGGTGAGAGCTGGGGGCATTTCCTTGGTAAAACATGGCGTGACAGGAATAGTGTATTGGCTTCTTGGGGACCAAGCTCTGCGGATAGTGCTGGTATGAGGCTGAGTCTACTTCTCCCTTTTCATAATGCATAAATTGTTTAAGTAAAACAGCATCTGGATTCAGAAAAGTTTGGTCTAAAATTGTAATAATTTAAGCAATGAATTATTTAACTCATCCAAATGCACACGAAAGCAAAAAATGCAACCCTTCATGCCTGTTGTGTGGTGATGGGAAGGAAACAGAAATTATGCTTTGACTAGGTGATAGCAGAAGACACCTGCTATAGATGCTATAAAATTAAATTACATGGGAGAAGAGGATCAGCTTTGCAAGGGTACCCTAGCTGTGGGAAATAAGTTCCTTTTAATCAATTTCCTCTCCTCTAGAAGATATAAAATCCTATATCTAAACCACATCTTATTCCAGCTGTTATTTGTATAAACCCTAACCATTAGTTTCTATTTTTAGTGATGTTGGGGTGCTCATCTTAGAGGGGAAGTGGGGGCAGTCTGACAGCTCCTGCTGAGCAGGGAACCTGTAGCAGTTCAGGTGTTTGGGTTTCCCACACACAGCAAAACCTTCACCTTCCTCCAGAGAAAATGTTTCTCCACTCATTCAGCGAGAAGGAATTGGACTTGTTCAGAGCTGTTGTGTGAGACTTCATTCTCCATCTTGGTGTGACAAGACTAGATTTCTCTTGACATGAAAGTAGTCAGTCCAGGTTTACAGAGCAGGAGTGAGAAGTGGTTCAAAACTTTAATGAAGAAGAGTTGCCTGTGGCAGCAAGACCTTCAATCAGTTTTGTCTGTGGTAAAGTGCTGGAGCATGTCTCATGTAAAGAGGCTCCTAGATGCATGGCTCGAGAACTCTGCATCCCCATCCCTTGTGGCCTAGCTCAAAAACAGAAAGGTGGGCTCAATGCAAGACTTTTGCATCTGGATTTTTGAAGTTGATGCAGTGGGTCTGTGTCATGGTATATTTAGGAGACCCAGCTGGGAAGGAATGATCCCTGGCAAGATGCCACAGACAGTTTCTGTTCCCAGCAGTAACAATAAAAGTCTGCATTTCTGGTGTTCTGCAGTACAACACCAACTGCATCGCTGGTAGTGGTATTAAATATTCCTTTGTGAATTAAATATTCTTTTGTGTTTTCTGGCGTCAGTCTCTGGGTGCTCCATTGCTGTTCAGTGTTACCTGCCAGGATGACAGTAAGATGTGCTGTCAACAGCTGCTGAACTGTGCCTTGTAGGTGAAAGAGAAATGAAGGCTCAGGAGAAGACAATAGCAGAATTTATTCTGCAGGTGGGTGAATGCAATTTTGAAAGGAGGCGTTTGTTTTTAGGGTGAGATGTAGGTGTGACTTTTTTAGTGTTCAGATGCTCTTATGTGTATGCATTCTGCTCATGTTCTGTTAAGGCGAAGGAGAGGCAGGACATGAAAGACAAAACAGAGAGGAACGGGCTGTTGCATCCTCCAAAACCATGTGAATCAGAAAGTCCATGAGTGGCAGAAGGGCCAGGGTGGTACATGACAGGTTAAACTTCCCAAACAAAGGCTGGAGTTATTTTGTTTCTGGTTTGGAAAGCAACAGTAAGACCAAGAGAGACACTGAAAGCCTGCTCTGAGCCAAGAAAATGTTTACAAATCCCCCTGCAACAACCAAATCGATAAATCTATACATTCTGCTCTGACTTATCAGAGTCACAAGAGCCACAAATAGTTGCTGGTTGTTGGAGGTGCTTGTGGAGAGGCTAGGGGTTTTTTCTGGTTTGTTTTTTTCTTCTTTTTTCTCTCTCTGGATTTTATTTCACTACATGAGGAAGGTGTTTATTTAAGAAGAAATGAAAACCACACAAAACTGTATTTGGCGAAAGCAGAAGGTTTCTACAGAATTACTTTTGTGAGAGTTAAGGTGTTGTCATAACCTGGAAAAGGAAAATGGGAATTGTGAGGCACACAATAAGTGGGATTGCATTTCAGATAGCAGTGGGGAGGTCTGGACAACAGCTTATTTGTGATATCGCCATTGCTTCAGGAAGCATGGGGCTGGAGCGACCAGCGGCAGGTCTGCGCTGCTGTTGTAAAGGGTTGTACGTGTACAGACATCACCTGAGATGCTGTGGAGCACAGCTGGAGGTGTTGGGAGGTGGATGGGTGGAAGCTGGAGCCGAAGAGATGCAGATGGCACTGGGGACCAGGTTTGTACCAGTGCCCTGTGGGGAGGGAGGGAAGGCAGCGGCAGCACAGCGGGCACAGCCTGCCTCGGCGGCGCTGAGCTGCGCCTTGGAGGGGTCAGGCACCTCGCCGGGTCTCCTCCAAGCCCTTAGCAGACAATCTGTGCCAGGAGGCATTTGGAGCTTCATATGACTCCTTTCTTCCTCTTTCAGGTTTTTCAGTCTGAACTGAGAGCCAGATCCTCCCAATACGTGTGGGTTTCTCCTTCGTTAGCTGTTCTAACTTTGCACCTGACCTTGGGTTTGTGTGTTAGGACCGGCCAGCCAGTGGCATTGCTGCAGCAGCTCAGCATGGCCCCAGAACGTGTCTGGCTGCCCGGTCAGCTGGATTTGCAGCTGTGGGGTATTGCTGCAGCAGCACAAAACCCCAGCCCCAAGAATGCACCAGTGATTCTGCCTCTGCATGCCTGGAACCCCAGAAAGGTTGCCTCGACAGATGTTTTCCTGGCAAACAATGCCATCCCCACTTGCTGATCACAATTGGCTGTGCTTCAGCAGCCGCCCAAAGCCATCTGAGCACTCCTCAAAGACATCGAGCTGTATTCTGGCACTGAGGCCATCCTTGAATGCCTCCTCAGTTGCTGGTCAGGATGCTCGTTCCTCTTCTTTGCTTGTTTGCTGGTTCGCAACCTCACTCGTGGTCCTCTGTGCTCCCCTTCCTCAGTCTCACTTTCCTCTGGACAAGGTACATTTATTTCCCTTTATAACAATGGAGTGAGTTGTAGCAAGGCCGCTGGTACATCACCGGTGAACAAACCAAACCCCAGCTCCAAACACGGTGTCTGTGTTACCATAAGCCATCCCCTGCTGGGGGATCAGCCTTGCCCGTTCCTCAAGGTTTGGGGGGTTTGGGTGATGCGTTGGTGTTTGGCAGGTGCTTTCTAAAGTCTCCTGGTTTGGTTTATCAGCTCCTGTACCAGAAAGTGCACCTGTTTGAGGCAGTTTCTGTGCTGGCAAAGAAAAGGGGCCATGGGAGCCACCAGGGCGTAATTAAATCATAAATGACAAAAGTTGGATTTACAAAGACATTGCTCCAGGGCAACCAGTGAGCTAACACCAGTCCTATGCTGGAAAGTTAAATGAGTAAAAACTGGGCACTTCAATTTGGATAAGTGACTAATTATAATTTCTAGATTTAATTATCAACAGTAAACTCTTAAATACCCACTGCAGACAAGTGAACCTCTGTGCCTTCCTTGTGTTTGATGTGCTAAGCATAAATATTCAGCTCAGTCTCTCAAGAAAACATGAGGTTTTACACAAGAACAACTATCCCAGATGAGCAGGATTTATAGCTCCAAAATGGTCTGGTTTCATAATTTGCAAAAACTTTAACCTTTCAAGCATTTCCAAACCTATTTTATCATGCAGGGAGCAGTGATGCAGAGACATTAACATTAAAACTTTGTGTGTCTCCAGTGAATATTCTTACAACAAGAAGCATAACATATCCTTTTTCTTATTTCATTTTCTAATATTTCAATGCTGTTTGCTTCCATGAAAGGAGAAAAAAAAAAGAATATATTCTTACAAAATTAACAAATATTGCAAAGCTTTAGATACCAATTAAGATGAATAATTTAATGTGTAGATATTAGTGCATGACAATTCTACGCTTCATCTGCCTGCTCACCAGATTATGGTGGAAACTTGAGGCAGATTTGCTGAAGTAGTTCACATTTCCTTGAAGGTCATTTAAATGAATTTTCAGATTCCCTTTCAGTCTTCAGGTGATCCCATTAATGACTGGAAAAAAACAAACAAACAAATAAATGGAAGCAAAAGCAGATTCAATAAATCATATGGCAATCCTTGGTAACCCAATGTCATGTGCACCAGTTCTGCAAGATTATAGACCAGACATTTATCTCGGCTCCCATCCTTACAAGTTGAAGACAGCCCAAGTGTTGAGCTACACCCTAGAGTGCTTCATGTCTGTGAACCCTGGTGCTGTGAGGCATGTACTGCCACCTCTGCCAAAGGAACATGGAACAGGATTGCCTCCGCCTCGGCCGTCATTCCTCTCTATAGTCTATTGCAAAGGATGCACAGAACCTGTCTCCAGCCTGCCTGACTTGCATGTTTGCAGGGCAGCCAGCCTTGAGACTCGGCTGTCTGCAGAAGCGGCGAGGTTTGCTGATGTGTGCCTCCTCCAGGCACCGGTTCCTGTGTGGGAAGGTGGCAGGGCAGGAGGAGATGTGGTACAGCCAAGGTAATCACAGGTCTGGCAAAAGAAGGGGACTAAAATGGATGGGTGGGCGGGCTGACACTTCCCTGAGAATCCTTTCATTTGCACAGATGGGGTCCACCATTTCCTTCCCCTGCAGCGAGCTGAGGACCTGTATGTACCTTGTCTGAAAGCAGAAGGTGGGACCTTGATAACGACTCTGGCTCCTGTCTTTAATCGAAGTGGTCTTTGTACAGAATTTCTGTTACATGACACCTAGAAAACCAGGTTGGGAAAATGTCCCTCTGAATATGTAAATAATTATAATGTCTTTCTTTAATAAAGGGGCAACTCCAAAACTCCTACCTACTATCCTGATGTAGACATCTTGCTACCTGCCTTTAGCCTGTTTGCAGCTCTGAAGGCTAAGTACTATTACTAGAGTGCAGGAATTATGCTTGTAACAGGCTGTTCAGCTCTTAACTGCATTGCTCTTTTTTAAAAACACTCTATGTTCAGATTTGGGAAAGGAAGTCTGGTATGAAAACTGCTAGATCACATGCATCTGCTGCACTTGGGAACAATCTATATCTGTCATCATCACCCTGATGGAATCAATTGTACCAGCAAGTATTGACAGCTGCGGGCAGGAGAATAGATCCAGCATCGTGCAGATGTATCTTGATGTTGTTAACTAATGTGTAGGCTTTTCAGCAGTATGGTGCTTCCTCTATCCTCTTTTGACAACTGAAGTGCTCCAGCAATGAAAAAGCAATGGCACAGGGCAGAGGTTTCCAGTCACAGACAAGTCAGGCAGGAGTGATCTCTGAAACCATCTGGTTTGGGGACACAGCTGAGTTTGGAAACTCCTTCTCTGCAGGCCTGAGGACAGCCTTGTTTTTCACTGGAGTATCTTTAAAAATGCATCTTAAGTACTTCCCTTTGCCTGGATCCAGACAGTCCAGGACACCAGAGTCACTCTGCAGTGCAAGAAGAGTACTGAGCGGAGAAGCAGTTTGAACTTTGCACCATGTAGTCTCCAAATTCTTCCGGACACTGGGGAGCAGAACGCTGCACGGCCCTTCTGGCTTGTGACCCCACTTGCTACAACTCTGGCTTATCTTGCTGGAACTTATCAGCTGGCAAAACCTGCTTGTGAAACATTTTGGGGAGTGGGTGTATAGTCTGATTAGAAGATGACAACAACATTTTGGAGCGGATTGTTGAACAAATGTCAGAGGGTGAGACAACAGACACCAGTGTTATTCCTCTCAACATATTCCAGCTTTGTGGCCAAAGCAGAGAACTGTTTTTTGTTGTTGGCACGAGGAGATGATTTCTCAGAAACTCAACACTCTGTAGCCATTGTCATGCTTTAGAAAAAAAAGATGGCAAATGTGGGCGATGCAACGTCTGTAGGCTGTTATTTCTTCCAGCTTCTGGAAGAGTCTTACTGTGACTTTATGTTTTGTATGGCCGAGCTCACCCAAGGGACATGGTGAGAGTAAAATCTAACCAAACGAACAAACTTCAGTACTGTCAGCTGAGCAAGTCTTCAGACTTCCCGTCGCAGATCTGGCTACCCAGACACATTTGTGAAAACTGCTCATCATCTCATAATAGCCTGGTAACACCAGAACTGTTTCATAATTAAAAATAGCATAGAGACAGGCTTTTCCTTGCACTTTTCTTCAGTTATCATCTTCCATGCAGCAACCTGTGATACATTTAGAGATAATAATCAAAGATGGTAAGTTTTATCACCCTATGAAGGGTGGATTTTTCAGCCTTCCCTTTAGAGCTAAACCACAGTTTATAGGGTTGCTGTTCCACAAAAGGGTGTTTGCGAACAATTGTACTTTGGTTGTGCATAAATTAAAGTGTTACAGAACACTGTTAATAGTTTTGATGATTCTGATCAGAGGTTTGCCTCAAATACCAGCAGAAAGAGAACAGTGGTACTGTATCAATCTAGCTTTGGCAGAAAGTGTGTCAATGAGAATTGTACTTTGAAAATACAGCAACAAAAATCTGCAAGAAAATTTCACAGCAGGACATGTTATACCACCATGACTCCTAATGAAGGGCAGCTGGAGACAGTAAAGAGTACAGCTCTGGAGAGATTTCAGCAGGATCTCTGGAAGGATGCTCTGGAGTCCCTGACTTCAGAAAGGAGTTGACGTGCACTGCACAGGCTGCCAGCACCGCTTGTCTCTTAGTGGTGGAGCTTAGGGCATGTTGCAATCAAGTGTCTCCATCAGCTACTCTGTGCTATCTTCACATCCTTGCAGTGAAAATCGGCAGGACAGGAGTCCAGACATCAGGGGCCTGGGGCAATATCAAATATTCAACACTGAAATAATTATTCTGCTGGCTCACTTAACTGGTCCAGTGAACTGTCAGAGATGCCTTCTGTCAAAAGTGGAGTGATAAAAGTGATTTTTAAGGACAGCTAAAATAAACTGAATGGATAAGAAACCAATCACTGACATGCTACACCATGAAAAAACAGTTTGAAAGCCTCCACCATGGTAGAATTCAGGAAACTGAAGGGAGCAGCTCTAGCAGAGATATATTGAAGCTGCCCGAGATTATGAACAAGGTTAGATTAATGCTGCACAGCAGAAAATGCTCAGAGGAAATGGGGCATAGTGAGTACAGGAAGCAACACCTGTGGCACCTGTAACCACTAATTACTGTGCAAATTGGACTAATTTCTCACTTTCTGCCAACTAAAATCTTAATCTTCATGCACTGAATTGAAAGAAAATCCTATCAACATGTTACCCTTGCAAGAAAAAATGGTTCTTCTTTGAACAGCTACTCCTTGTGCCAGGGAAAAATAACCTACCTATCTTGATATAAAATGCCAGCTGTGTAGAAGAATTACTTTTGAAGAGCCTCTCTGTGGTGGGTTTGTAACTTACTTAGCATTTGCCCTTAAACTGTTTCCTTTTTTACCCCATCTTTGTTTTGACGATCAGAAAGCTTGAATCCTTGGAGATTAAGTGCAGTCACTCATTCATCTTTCTTTTCTTTTTCAGGAAGAAGCGTGGCATTATCCCGTGTTCTGCCTGCTCAGCCTTGGGATCTTGGAGAAACACAGTAGGTACAAGTTTGCTCAGGGCTGTTGAAGAAAGTTCATTTTTCAGAGAATTTCCTGTAACTTTTTAAGCACTGCCATAATGTTGCAGGCCAGAGGGCTTAAGAAACTCCTCTTTTCAGGCAGTGGATGTTCAACATGTACCTTACGCAAAGATGCTGCCATGAAGTCAATGTCAGGATGCTCACCTGTTGGTGTAGGACAGCAGGGCTGCCCTTAATTTGCTCTACTGAATTATTGAGGAAATCGATAAGAAGAAGTAATTTCTTATTACTAAGAAGTAACTACTTGTATCTCACATGGACTAATTAAGAATTAAAAATAAGTGATTCCAAAAGAGCTGCAAAATGCAGAGAGGTCTGAAAAATCTGCATTTCAGAAAATGGCTACATCACTGCCTGCTGCAGCGTATTCGAGAGGGTTGCATGGTAACCTGAGCGCAAGCTTCAGTGCAGGCAGCAACCCGCAACCAGCTGCCATGTGTTTAATGTAACGGACAAAAAGCACAAAGGCAGAAGAGAGCTAGATAAGCTACAAGCACTCTTAATCTGGTCTTCACCCAGAGATATGAATGAATTCTTATCATCTGAGGTTTTAAACATAAGGCTGGATGTCATTTGGTGAAACAGCATGTCCTTGCTCAGCCAGGTTCTCTGGATTTGGAGCAGGAGGCTCTGGAGGAAATTTTCTGGCCTGTCTTCAGCCAGATGAACTGGAATAAAGGTATGAAGAAGTCAGTGTCCAGTTCAGTGGGGACCAATGGAAAGTTCCTTATTTTGGTGGAAAGAAAAGAAAAAAGAAAAGAAAAGAAAAGAAAAGAAAAAAGAAAAGAAAAGAAAAGAAAAGATAAAAGAGTCACCTGAAAAGTAAGGCTGGTGAATGACTGGCTCAGTGGCAGCTCTTCAGAAAAGGTTGTGGCAGCTCATACAAGTTGCAAGATGGCCAGAATTCAGCAAAATCCCATTGGCGTGAGAAAACCAGTGTGTAGGCAGCTGTGAAGAGAAGCAGAGTCTGCAGGGCAGGGGAAACATCCCTTCCAGCACCCTCACTGCTGGCCAGGTCATGCAGGAGTAGTGTCCAGGCTGGGGACCTCAGTGGAGAGATCAAGCACAGGAGCAAGAGTAACTGGTGGTGCAGAAACAGCCCCTGGAGGAAACACCAATGTATAAAATATTTGGTCACTGGGGAATGGAAAAAATGTCACCAGCTGAAATATGTCTAATGTTCTTTGAAAACCCACGGTGTACACCAGACAAGTCTCTGTTTCTACTACTTCATGTCCATTTAGGAATATTTTAATCCACAAATATGGAACAAATAATATAAGCTCTG
This sequence comes from Haliaeetus albicilla, assembly GCF_947461875.1. NCBI lineage: Eukaryota > Metazoa > Chordata > Aves > Accipitriformes > Accipitridae > Haliaeetus > Haliaeetus albicilla. The sequence goes on from NC_091487.1 coordinate 550,692, forward strand.
CAGTGCCAGTGGTCAGCTATACAGTAGTATATTGCAGTTATCAGCACAGCAGTCAAAGGCAAAGCTCTGAGACAAGTTGATACCTAATCTTCAGAGCTTGATTTCAGGGGAAAGTCACTGTGGCAAGTGAAATAAACAGTTAAACCAAATCCTAGGCTGCTCAGGACCCATGAGGAAATTCTGCATCTCTGACTGAAAATCAAATAACCTGCTTCTCAGAAATACATCGCTTCAATGTGTTTCTACATGACTGCAAGTGGCACTGCTTTTGCTGTTTAATAAATTTCTCTAGAAAATGTCACTCACTATAAAATTATGTATTTTGAATAAAAGCTAAAGTCTCAGCATGCATAATATATTATTCTTGTGTCTGGGCCCATGGCCTTTTATCCCAAATAGGAAATAAAACAATTGCTGAATAGAAACTTCTCGAGTGTTCTGAAATTCTCAGCTGCCACCACCCACCACATTGCAGGCTGCAGAATTTCAGCTCTTTCCATCAAATATATAGTGTATAAATATACTTGTACATACATACATATATAAGAGCAGTAGGGATATGTACATTGTACATCACAGTAGAATTGGTCTCCAACAGAGCTGATTATACAATAGACCCCCCTAAAATCCAATCATGCTCCCCATAGGCTTGTTCCTGGGAGCAGAGTCCCGAGCTGGCTGCAGCCCGTGGTAAACCAGCGGCTGTTTCTCATGTGCTCAGCAGGGCAATGTTCAGGCGTGTGGATCTGGATCTCTGGGTGCAGGCTCACCCTCACCTCTCCAAGACAGCTCACATAGTATCTAATGACTGACCCTTTGAATATGTTCCTTGAACCCATATCCTGGTCCCAGCTGCTGGCTCGGTCCCTGCTCACCTATAATTAGATGATTTGTGTTGACTGAAAGCGAGCTACAGAGAGAAGCCTTGCACAGGGCTGTCCTGAGAGCTCCTCCTAAAGGCTCCCACTGCCATCATCCTGATGAATGACCGCACTGATCACAGATCACGGACAGAACGCTTTTCATTTCTTGTTATTTTATTTATGTTCCGTTTTCATAAAACCTAGGCCTTACCTGACCAAGTAAAAAACCAGACCTGAGGTCACCTAGTCCAGTACTTTCCCATCCTGTGTGTCTTCATCACTGTGAAGGCGGTGACGATCCTGCTCCGTTGGAGATCCTTGGGGCTCACTGACCTCTGGGAAAGCAAGTGGCCACGTACCAGGGCTCCTGTGGAGCGGGGAGGGTCGTGGAAACGTAAAGGCACTATTAATAACTAGCAGCTTCTGCTGATCCGTGAACACATCTATCCCTTAGTGAAAAGGGAAGGTCCCGCGTCGTCCCCACCTGTGGCCGTAGACGTTGGAGAGCAGTGGTGACCCAGCCTCTCCGGTAGCTCTCCAGCACGTCCTTCAGCAAACCGCAGGCGCAGGAGGGGACCCCCGGGCAGTGATGTTCCTGGCCACCCACCAGCCCTCCCTCGGAGCTCCTGGCCGTGCTGGACCCACCGCTCCTTGGGCCAGGAGATCGAGGTGGCCTTTCCCACTGCTTTTCTGCAAACACGGCCAAGAATCTGTCTTGAGATCTTCAACTAATTGCTCCTCCGCAGCAGGGCCCGACCTTTCTCCACATTGACAGCTTCTATGCTCATCGCAGTTGTAACTGGACATGCTCATTTTATCTTGTGCAGCATTAGAACTGCAACATCTTGCTAATTCAAACTTTCCAAACTGTTGACACCTTCTGAGGTATTTTGTCTGGAGAAAACATTGTATTTTATTTTCTTTGTAATCCATTTAATGATGAAGGAACCCAAACAGGTGGTTTTCAAAGTTTTCAGATGCAAGATGCATATGTCTTGCTGTCATAACAGTCTGTCTCATTACATGGGGATAAAATTCAAGAAAGTTGATGTATTGCTTACAAAGGAAGCAACAACAGTATCAAGTGATGCAGTCCTGTTTGTTCTGTAATGGTGTTATACCTTGAGTAATTTGGTTGCCTGAGTCTCTGAAAGTTCAACTGAGGCCAACAGAATAATAATATTAATTATTTTGCTGTAAAAGAAACAATGTCTCTGTGCTTTTTATATCTTTTTATTGTTTTATAGCCTTAAGCATCTATTTACTAATGCTTTGTGCTTTACGAGGTTGAAAATATAATGTTCCTTTTCTCTTTGTTTACTTTAGCTTTTTCTGTTTGTTTTTTTTTTTCTCATTCTGATTTTTTCCTTTTTTTTTTTTCCTTTTACCCTGCCTGAGGCTCTTCAATACTTTAAATCACATATATCACCTGGATTATCACATATATCACCTGAATTTCTTTGCAAAATTCAGCTTTATCTGAAAATGGCAATAAATGAATTATCCATGGCCTTTAAAGTGTTCTGCCTTTGCTGAACACTAGACCTTTAAAGCATGCTTTCAGGGGCATCAGTGATACCTGCCTGAAACCTTGGGTTTGCAAACAGGTTTTTACAGGTGCATTTATTTGTGGGAGAGGCTGCAGGAGCAAGTGTGTGGTGAGGTGAGCTGCCTGCCTGTCCCGGTCCCTGTGGGCAGTGGCAGTCTCACGGGAGGTGAATGGTGTGGGTGGCTTTCCACGAGCTCAGGTACAGCACTGGAGGCAGGAGATGAGACAAATGAGGCACATCCCATGAAGCATAGCTCAGCACACAGCCAGATCACAGTACATCATCTTCGCACCTCGTTACAGAGGGTGGGAGCCCAGGTGGGATGCAGCTGGGAAGCATCACCTCCTCCCTGCGCATCCCCAAAGGACCCACACGTGCTGCACACACGGCCGCGCTGCCGCGAGGCTTTCAATTATCTACCAGTGCTGTCTGAAAAATGTCAAAGCTTGTCTTCTGTGGTAAGATGACTCACAAACACAAAGGTAAGACAATATAATACCAAGATATGCAGCAGGGAGACTGGCATATCCAGGTATAAAGAAGTTTAGAAGTCCCCAGCTGTACAGTGCTAAGATGAGCAGTGTGTTAGGCAGATGTGTGTTAAAAGGAGCTTCTGTAGTACAACCTAAACGTAATCTAGTCTAATACTGGAAAGTAAATGCTGGATGAAAGTGGGTTTTTGCCTTCTTTATGAATACCCTAAAACATTGTTTACAAAGAAATGAAAATAAAACATAGTGTCTTAGCACTCAAAACCTGCTCGCTCTGCACAGTGTGGGATATGATGTGGTCTGCTTAATGCTCGCTTGAGTACATACGTTGTGTGCTTCTACAGCGTTACCATATGAGTCCTTCCACCAGTGCAAAAGCACATGCTGCTCTGAATCAGAAGCAGTTACGTTGCTGTGGTTGATGTTATTTGTCTTTCACAGAAGGCACAGGTGATTCCCTCCCATGACTTCTGGGTAGTGAATGAAGGTGCAACTTCTGTGACAGCAAGGGTGAAAAGACAGTCAGTAATCCTACCCGCTGGCTGTAGTATTGATGTGAAGCCTTGCTGAAAGTTCAGAGGTCTTACTCAAGCATAAGTGTAAAGGAATGATTGTCTGAAATTTAGTAAGTGATAATAACAGAGCTATTGCAAAGGCAACCAGCTTGACTGATCCTCAGCCCATCCATAATATCCTACGATATTGTTGGAGAAGCCTGTCTGATGATCTGCTCCCTCAGCCTGAGGAGAACAACTGGAAATGAATGGCTTTTCAGGTAGACTACTAGGGGATCCACATTTGCTGCAAGTGAAGTAATTATGTTTTCATTACTCTGGGGCTATAATAAAAAGAAACTCTAGTGCTGACAATTCTGCAACCATTGTACTGAGGATTCAGCTGGCACAGCTCTGTAAAACAGGATTAATTAACTTTCTGCCAGAAGCATGCTGTAGTGAGCTGTCCTGTCCGTCTTCTAAGGGATGCTGTACTTCATCCTAGACAAAGTCGCTGCAGCTGCAGAGGGACGAGTGGTAAAATACTACTTGCAAGAACGTGTCCTTGGGTACCTGTCTTTTGTGAGAGCAATGAAAACTTGTGTAGCAGCATACACTACCTACCATCTGCATGTGAAAGCCAGGTTTTAAATGTCTTTTTGAGAATGCCCAAAACATATTAAGACTGGAGAGCCTATCTAAGCCAGCGTTAGGTGCCTGCTGCTGCCACAAGCAGTGCAGCTCATTCGGGGGCTGAGTTGAGAGGTGGGCTGGAAATTTTAAAGCAGCAGTTGGGGGATGTTTCAGAAGTGCTGGCTCCCCGGCGGAGGTGAGGCCGATGGGACAGTCTGCAGATCCCCCTGCCTCCTCCACGGGGAGGAGACCCCCATGCTCGTGCCCTCTGCAGCAGCGTGTGCCAGGGCAGCCCTCCCCGCTGGCTGGCGGGGGCCGTGCCAGCCTCCCAGGTGTGGGCAATCCCCCGTGGGGGCACAGACCTCCCCTCAGCTCTGCCCACCTGGCAGCTCTGCCAGCAGCCACCGAGCATCGCCCAGCACCGCCCCAACCTGTGCCCAGCACCGCTGTGCAAAGGGCATTTGAGAAGGTCCTCCCTGAAAACCAACCTGAAGCAGCATCACCAACTAAAGTGCCAGCATGATCTCGTCCAGGCCCCTTACCCTCTCCTGACCCTTTTGTTCGGCTAACCCAGGTTTCAGCCCTGTGAATGTATGATGGCTTCCATAGCTGAGATCTTAGGTTTTGGGAAGTGCTGCCAGCCCTCCCACGTTCTCTTTTTTTTTTTTCCTGTCTTTGTATTGCAAATGCGAATTGGGGTATAATTTACCAAGCTAGATTAAAATAAACAAAAAGTGAAATAGACATCGACACCAAAAGCTAAATAAAACCAACATGAAAATTGGGGAACCGCCATACCTTTTATTTATCAGGTCAGCTCTTAATTGCAGTACTTAGGCATGATTAACAGGTGTCTTGATTACCATGCCAGAAATAAATCCTACTTTGCTGAGATGCTTATGTTTTGAGGAGAGGAGAGGAGAGGAGAGGAGAGGAGAGGAGAGGAGAGGGAGGGGAGGCAGCCGGGCAGCTGCACTGAGCCGCACTGCTGTCCCAGGGCACTGTCATTCATGCTGGAGACCGTGGACCAGGAGAGCAGCTCAGACCCAAAGCAGTGCCTCCGTGTCCCTGGTTTTGCCTCTTGGCCAGACCTCAGTAGGTCTGGGGGGGTGATGTGTGCCAGGTAGGGGAATGGGCAGAGCATTAACCCTGTGACTCCCAGTTTCCTGATGAGTTTCTTGCCCAGAGGTCTGGTGTGTTTAATACTGGTATAAAATCCTTTCAAGAATGTCACTGGGAGAATCGCTGGTAACAAGATTACAGCAGAACTGACAGTTTGTCCTTCTGTGCTACAGGACGTGAAGCCGTAAGGTCATTCGGTGCAGAAAGGTTTATTTCATTAATTAAGTAAAGAGATCCAAGCAGAAAGCTTCTGATCTCACAATGTAATTCCAGAGGATTGCCCTAACAGGGGGAATTGGGAGCAGAACAGTATCCTATAGAAAAATGTAAACCAGTGCAATTAAAGAGGCTGCCATCCAGTGCACACATCAGGGACTGCGGTCAGGATGAGGAGTGAGGTTTCACTCTGTAAGCTTTAGGGACAGATTTTCTGCTGTGGAGATGGTGGCAGAAGGAAAGGAGATTTTTCTGCTCTAGAAGCTTCCTGTGCTGCACTCGCACTTCTCCTAACAGAGAGCATGTTTCTTCTTGGCACCGCTGGAAAGCAAACTCCAGCACCGCACTGATTTTTTTTCAGGGCAAAGGATGGGAGGTGTTTGCTTTCCCTTCTTGTAGAGCAAAATCCAGATCTTTCACTTTTATGCAGAAAAAAGAGGACACTCAGCAGCCAACACTCCAGGACAGCCTGTATCCCATGGCAGAGTACTTGGCTGGGATATGGAAGGCTCCCATCCAATCTGTGCTTTGAGCCGGGCAGAGCCCTCATCATCACCCTTGCTCTGTGGAGCTTTGGAGCAGGTGAGACTTACTTGGGGATGGAAAAAAAAAAAGTGTCATGAAAAACCAGTACTTTTTCTTGGAAAATGCTTTGTTGCCATGAATTTTCACTTCCAACCAAAAATCCCTCCCAAAACCACCAAAAGGCTTTATATATCAAACTTCTAACCCTAATAATTATTTTGAAAGAAAATGATTTTGTTTTTCCCAGCAGAAGAATGTCAAAATACCGAACTCTGATGATGTGTGAAACTGTAAGAGCACACTTTGAAAAACATACCCTGACTCCTCAGAATCCATATGGTGCCTTTCCAACCCAAAGAAAACTGGATGGGAAAAGTGCCTGATGTGCACCCATGGCCGCGCTGCAAGTCCCTGGCCGGTGCTGCCGTGCTGCGGAGCGGCACTTACAGGTGCAGGCACCGGCGCGGGGCTGCAGCTGCCGGCACGCTGAGCAGATGGCTCTGCATGCCGCAGAGAGCAGGAGGGTGCTCGGAGCCGGGCTGTGGCTGCCCGGGTTCGTGCCATGCTCAGCCGACTGCAGCGGGAACCAGATGTGCTGGACACCCTCAGATGAGTGCTTTACTTCCAGTGACCTCATCTGACTCGCTTTTAGTTTTGCTGGGGAATACAAAGAAATGGGGGTCTTTGCCAGAAGCTTTGCAACATGAATTCTGCTAGGAAAATACATATATGCGTGAAAAGGTGAAGGACATCTCCTTGGGCTATTGTCTGCTGATGTCGTCTCATGTAGGAGGCATGATTACAAGCCAACAGGGCTGCGTCGCGTCCCTTGGCTCGTTACGAACACAGTTTGTCCAGGCAAGCCATTCGCAATGCAGGAAGAGCCCGAAAAGCTGTCTGGGCCCTCAGTTAATGGTCAACACATCTGCCACCAATACAAAATGTAGAGAAGATATTGCAGCCTATGTTTATTTTTTTCTTAATAATAATAATAATAATAATAATAATAATAATAAAGAAGCCTAATTTTTTTTTTCTAGAGTCTCATGGCAACTTGAAACTCTAATCCTGTTGCTTACTTATCCCTCCCTCCTCTGTTTTAAAACTGCATTTTGTGGCTTGTCATTTACAGATGAAGTTCAGAAGCCAACAGTGCCTGTCTCCGGGGGATGGCTCCAGCGGTGCCTCCACAGTGGGCAGGGAGGTGCTGACCGTCCCCTGCCCCTCGCCAGCCACGTCCTCCGAGCAGAACGTGCTGTTGAAGACTTCACCAACTGCAGGATTTTTGTTGCTGTTCTCAGCAAATAGGTATTCCCAGGAGCCTTCAGGTTTAGGTGGAGAGTGAGTTTGGTTCAAGCAAGCTGCTGTTCAGCTTGTACTTTTCCCTCTGCTTCTTTCTCTCATGTAAAGGTTACCTTGTGACTACTCTAATGGTTCATTAGAAACCATTCTCATTAATCCACATTCTCTCTTTTTTCCTCATTTCCCATGAACAGGAACTGGATATTATTCAGGAAGGTGCCAGTGGTTTTCTTTGTGGGTCTGTCCCTGATTACCTGTGCACGGCCGCCTGCAAACAGTCTGTTTTGAGAAGAGCAGTTGTTTCATCTTGAAAATCTCTATTGCTCCTCCCAAAGTCAAGTTTAATTCTCATAGTAAGTATGCTTTTCCTCATTCTCCATTAAAGCACAATAAATCAGTCTCTACTTAGCCTGTTAACTGTTCAGATTCACTGCCTGGGCTTTATCCACAGATTAATGGATTTATAGATTATGAAGCCAGAAGGGACCAGTGTTACTTTCTTCCTCACAGAGGCCTCACGAGGTCCTTCAGCAAACTCCTGGCTGAACAAGAGTACTGCTGAAAAACTACAACAATAACAAAAAAAATCAATCTTCTCCTGATTTAAAAATTCCCAGGTCCATGGTAAGTTTGTTGGATTCTTAATTACTCTTGCTGTAAAGGAGAAGTATGACTGGCCCCTCACCATCAGTGCAATCAGCTCCAACCAGCAGCTGTGCTGACCTCCCTGGACCCCTGCTAAGCAGAAAACCTCCTTTCACCACATTTCTGCTGCCTTGGCCGGTGTCCCCAGACAATCTCCCCTTTCCTTTCCCACCAGCAATTCTGCCAGGACAGGGGCTTTGTGCCTCTGATGCTGGTTTTTGGCACTTTCAGCATCCCCTTTCCCGCGGAGCCTCCCCAGGCTCCTGCACCCCTCCAGGATGGGAGATGGCGGCTTGGCAGGAGCGGCATCAGCCGCAGGAGCTGGGCTGCTGGTTGGACCTCTCTGCTCGGACTGGGGGTGCTCCTGCACAAGCATCATTTGTCCTTGTCGCCAGTGCTGCCCTGGGAGTTCCATTTAGCTAATTAACCAGCAAGAGTCTGCAGCCCATTTTAGTGATACCAATTTCAAATATAGATCCCCTGATCTTGCAGACAGGTATCTTCGTCTCAGATACGAGGCTGTATGCGGACACATTAAAACAATTATCTGACCATACAATCCAGATTTCCCTGCATCAGTTACTCGGCCTTTTTGTCACTCACCTCTCCCCCAGCCTGCACAGTATCAGCCCAAAACCAGGCTGGGGAGCGGGCTCTTGGTCAGACAGCACCGACAGCTGCTGGCCAATGGTCCACAGGCAGCAGATCCTGGTCACCTGCTGAGAACATATAGCCATCGTGTCACCGCGCAGCAGGACAGGCTGTGACTCACCATACTATTAATTAAAAAAAGTCAACATGTCACATACCCAATGGATGAAAAAGGAGCTGATTAAAAGTCTTAAAATGCCACTGCAAGTGGCTGCAGGGATGGCCACAGGGCACGGGGATGCTAGCCTGGCTGGTGGATGCTGCTGAAGTTTTCTTGAGCACCCTGTGAGTCTTTTAAAACAGGAATCTTGTCCAAAAAGGAGGAAATTAGTTTTGCAAACCAGCACTGACTATATTTTATTCTTTTAGCTCTCTCCTGATTAACTTCTATAACAGCTGTTCTGTTATTTTTTCCAGCATTGATGTTGGACTGACAAGTCTATAATTATCTGGGCCATCTTGCTTATTCTGTTTTATAATACTGATATACTTCCTTTCTTCTCACTTTGTGCTGGGTACTCGCAGTGAGATTTTGAGCCAGCTCTTAAAAAAACCTCTGAATGTTACATTTTATATATATAGAGAGAGAGATAAAACTTTTTCCATGTTAGATGCAGCATAGCTTGATTTTAGAAAATTGTCACATAAAGCGATCATAAAACCTTATGATAATTTAATAGTGGCAGAATGAGACTTCGAGTGTATACCATTCTTACCAGAGCTCCTCTTTGCTCTGTGTCTTCTGTCTTGTTATAGCTTCTAATGCCTAATGATGTTTTGGTGGTCTGTGCCAGAAATCAGTTAATACGCCTTCTAGTATTTTGTCTGTGATTATTCATTAGGGCATGTCTCCACATGTCTCCGGATACTTTCCACATTCTCCTGTTTTCCTTGTTCAGAAGGTCTGTGTTTACTATATCCAGTGTATTTGTAACATCCAAGTTTTGGGAAGTGTCTACTCAGAAGACACTGGGGATTTCTGCTCAGAAGTCTGTGGGTTTACTTTCCTTGTGTGGTACCCAAGCTCATGGCATTGAGACAGAAGCAATTAAATGTGTTTTTTTTCTGTACACTGGCTGATTGCAGTTGTTGTGTCACACTTTTGTGCCAAATGCCTCCCCTTTGTGCCTTTCTTTTTCAAACGCAGTGCCCCTACCTGCTCCAGGCAGCTTCACCTCCATGGTTAGGGTATGGCACTGTCCTCGGTCTCGGCCGTCTGTCCTGCCCAGATGGGTGACGATGTTTTCCACGGATCTGTGTCAGAAAGACCAGCAGTCCTGCCTGGCCACATCTCTGTGTAAGACACATTACAGTATTTTTGCCAAATCTGACATAAATTTCCTAGAGAGACGCAGCCTGACAATTAAGGAGCACCATAAGCAATCTCACACCTGATCTACGTTATTAACTGAGGGACTATGAAATATTTAAAGTCTATATTGGACTCACAGGGACAGGGCGCAGGCACAAGGTTGTTTGTGCTGCCTGGATATTTGACGGTTTTGACTTCAGAGTACTTGTGGTGGTGTGCTCCCCTGCCCCAAACTGACCTGTATTTCCCATAACCCTGCTCAAGTGATAACCACCAGTGGCAGTTATAACGGATGCGTCTGATCATGATGGCTGCATCCTTTTCAGAGTGGATTCGGAGGAGACAGATACCAACACAATAGCCAAGGGCTAATTTGAACAATGCACCTGTCTAACCACAGTGCTGGGCAATGTCTGACTCCAGCCAAATTTGGAAGAAACTAACACCTGTAGTCAGTATGTAAATATGACTATAAGTCAATTATCTCACTCCATAACTAGTGGACAGCCCAGGGCCCGTTGAGCTCTCCTGCACGGCAGTGGGCTGCACGCCAGGATCTCCCCTTGAGTAGGGATGCCTCTCAAGGTTACTGCTCCTCGAGGTTAAGATTCCTTGCCCCAACAGATTTGCGGTAAGTGATTAACAGCATGCTAAACTTTGAAGTCTTAGCTAAGGGATACAAAGGATTGATTGCACACATATAATCCTTTAGATATAAACCGTTTACCAAGTCTGGGACTAAGAGCTGATCCAGCTATACCTAAATTCCCCTCTGAGAAGGAGTTTAGAACGCAAGGGAGTCCTTTCTGAACCTCATGACCCAACAGGAGGGCCTCCCTGACGGTTTTGTCTGACCCCGTCCTCTATGCAGTCAATATCACGTGAACCTTGCCATTGAATGTTGTTAAACCACTGTCTCATTTACCATTCAACTTTGTTAAATCATTGTTTTATATCAATAAACATATTGCTACTTCTGTCTTACGAGTGAAGTGTGTCACTCCTCCCATGACAGTACTTAACTGTGCATCCTTAACATTTGTTTAATGTTACCTTTGTCGATTGAATGTATTTGAACTTTTAAGGAGTTAATTGCTTTTCACACTTCTGTTAGTAGCTATATCTCCTTGATCTAATAGAAAACTGAACTTAATTGGGCTTGTTCCAGGGAGATTAAAAAGGTCTTTTCCACCTATAGTATCTATGATTTAATGAAGTGTGCATGTAGCTATCTTTTTTAATGTGTTCACCAAATAGAAAACCACTCTGGTACCCGCGTTTCCTGCAAGTGGCACCCACAGCTTTATACAGCTGCTGTGTAGTGACAGTGCAACAAACACTGGTGATTAAAAAACAAAAAATACAAATTTGTAAGTGACCTTTAATGTTTTGTGATGTGAAGTTTAGCAGTCCAGCTGTGTATATGCATCCAGCTCTGCTTCTGGACATGCATTGAAGATGCTTTCATGCTCAAAGTCATGCTCACGCTCAGAAGTCACGCTCTGGGCAACTTCAGTGAATGAACAGAGGAGGCTCTGGTTTTAATTACGCACTTATCAAATAGCAAAAGCACTTCAGGTGTGTTCGCTTTCTCTAAATCTTGCTAAGAATTAGCAGAAAGTATCTTTAAGAACTGAAACGTTTTGACAAGAATGTCTCTAAGCACTCTTACCTAAATAAAGATAAAAATTAGTATTTATTTCAGTGTTACAGGTAAACATTGCTCCCAAACATGTCACTACAGGCCTATCATCTGACTAGATGTAGATGCCTATGTGTAGGATTTCCATCTCAAGCATGAGAAGTTTAGGAAAGTCAAGCCATAATATTAATTTGAAATCTTGGCCTACCCTAAAAAGCTCTATGAATTATTCAAAAGAGAGATTGAGGGCTGCACAACACTTTGTCACTTTTTAATGCAACACAGGGAGGCAGGAGGCTCCCGGAGTTTCCCATGGCTGCTAATTGAAACCCAGAGGATTTAGAAAAAATTGTGGAGAACAGAAAAGATGAAAGAGTAACCCAAATGAAGTTCTCCAGCATGATTTTAAGAAACACTTTTAATGGAGATTTAAATAACAAAATGTATCTTTAAATAGCATTTGTACTGAACTATTCATAAGGTAAAAGAATACAAATACCTTGGTTGCCCCTTTCAACAGAAAAAAAAGTCAGCATCCTTTACAGTTCTTACCTGCTTTGGAAGGATCCAGGTGAAATATATACTCCTTTGTAAGGACAAAGTCCGGTAGTGTTGGTACCTTAACATTCATCACCCCTCATCAGGATTTTCCTTTCACTGCTAATTTCAGAGTGGGATAGAAAAGGGTAAGTTTTACCCAGAACGAAAGATGTCATTGAAACTAGCAATGATTTCCATCTAGCTATGAGAGAGAGAATATTTAAAACAGGAGTGAGAATACTTGGGACATGACTGTTTGGAAGGTGTGCAATAGAAAGCCCAGGAGATCTGTGCCAATTTTTGCTTTAATTGCATCTGAGACATACACCACACTGAGTGCTATTGCAAAAAACAGGCTGTTTCTAGATCTTTCTATTTTCTTGAAATTAGAGAGTGAGTTCTTCCTCCCTTCTCAATCTCCCTAAAAGAAAACTAAGGACCCCCTGCAAACCTGCAGCTAGTGACTAGCTGTCCCAGATTAATGCAAAAACCTGAAAAGCGCTAATAGTTTTCTATTACCCTGCTAAATGCTGGTCCATTTCAGGGAGCAGTACATTTTCTTGAATACCCCTGCAGTACTTCATTCTCTTGAAATCAGCCAGCTCTTTCCTTACACTGTTCAAAACTTTTATTTATTATTCAGCTGTGCCCAAGCCGCCTGTTGTGAGACCCTGGCTGGCAGCTCCCTCCCACCACAGAGGGTGGCCGTCCCCTGGCCGGGAAAAGCGTTTGGAGACTATTGGGATGCCAAAGAGCTGTTTGCAGGGACACTCACCGGGAGCAGCCCCAGGAGTGCCCCATGCCGTGCCCCTGCCTGTGCCCCTGCCTGTGCCCCTGCCTGTGCCTCCCCCCATCCATCAGCCCCAAAATGCCCGGCCAGCGTGAGCTGGCTGCTGGACCCTGCTACCGACATCCCCACTAGCCACCTGTCTGCAACGGCCAAAGTCCACGTTGTGATTTTGCAGGCAGTAAATTCTCCTGTTTGAAACAGACAGATGTGATAGCAATCCTCAGCTGTCTCCAAGCGCACTCGTGTCTTGTTGTGGAGATAAGCATGATGATTTGCTGCTTAAAATGTCTTTTTCTTCTGCATTTCAAAGGTAGCTAACAAAGAAAAAGCACCCAAAAGACAGGAGAATAATTTGATATTTAAGACCTTCATACTGAAAAACAGAATATACCACATTTCAGGTGCTATTTTTATTTATCATTAGCGGGTTGTTTGTATTTACTCTGAACTCTAAAGAGTTCTTCTAAAGAAGAATAATAAGAGTCAACACTGGAAAAAAGCCCCACTCTCTTCCTTTTACTGATTGTTCCTCTACACATATCTAGTTCGGGCTAATATGATTTAATGACAAATTAAAAATAAAGTCACATATTCAGTTTTATTAATTTTTTACTAAAATGTTCAGTTATTGATAATTTACTTGCAAAGTTATTAGGACAATTTCTAAAATGAATACCAAATAGGTATGCAGCGGTGGAGGATCATGCATATCAAAGTACCACTGATGAAATCACAAGTTATGCATATGGAGCTTTCCAATATAAAGAGCAGATAAATATATTTCTAACATCCAATGGCTTTGTTGCAAGGAGTGTAAACTGCTTCTGTGAAAGGACTTTATGGGTTTTGTGCCTGTGAATTGTACATCTCCTCTGTTTCTCTCTCCTGGTGTGTAGAAGCTCTCCTCAAATAAAGCAAAGGAGATCTTTGCCTGTCTGGGGCATGCTCCTCAGAATTGCTTTCTACTTTTGCTCCTACATGCATATTTCTGGGTGAACACAAAACATCCTTCATTTAAATCTTATTTCCTACCTTTTCCATCTCAGAAAACTGCAGAGAAGTTGTGTTTTACCATCCCTGGTTCACCTTCCTCCACCAGTTTTTATGGCAGGGTCTGCCTGGCTGTGGGCAAATGCCTCCTCCTCCTTGGCGTGCTGTGGTCTCTGCTGGTCTGAAGTCCCCGTCCCGCTGTGTAGCTCACTCTGGTGTCTCAGTTTCTTCCTGGAGTTGGCTTCTCTTGATATCAGCAACAGCCTCCAGGAAAAAAATCTATCAACATCTACACGAGGCTCTTTTTCACTCTGTTATTTCCATGACTACCTCTTCTCTAGCACAATCTTATGACCTGCACAAGCTTTCAATGTTGGATTTTTTATTGCCTTCTTGTATGTGAATCTTGACTCAGTAAATTTGCTGTAAGGTTCGAAGATTATCACATTTGTCTGTGAAGCTGGAGCTTCCCATGTATATCCATCTGTGAATAAGAGAGAAATGCCTCAGAGGCCTGTTCTGTTGCAGGTCCCCTCTCATGTTGACTTCTTCTGCAAAGCACCTCAGTACCATGTGGGGCTCCAATTCTCCCATATTCTATGTCTACCAACACATACTCCTTTTGGACACTTTGTAATAACTGATGCGTAATACCTTTCCCTAAACTTATTTAATTTAACACTCTCCCCCCCCGCCACCCCGTTACAATCAAACCTTCTGTAGGATTAACTTCTTGGAAGTCTTCTGGGACAAGCCTTGGTGCTGAGGCCTTGCAACTCAGCACAGAGCTCATGGCCTGTGACAAGCCATGTCAATATTGTATTATAGAGCTACAAACTTCAGAGAAAGACTGCAGTGGACCTTTGGCACTGCATTTAGTGTAGAAGTAGTTAGTGTTGTTTTTAAAGCGCTAGGTATCTTCCAGTAGACTCATTCACCTCACAGCATCAGCCCGTGCATGGCCAGCAATTCCCTTTCCCCCTGATGTGAGGTTTGCCACAACTTCGTCCTCTGCAGTGTCTTCTGGGCACAGGTACTCCCTGTATCCCTTCACATCTGTGATTTCTCACCCGATTTCATGCCTCTTCTCTCCTAAACAAATATTTATTGTGCTGTCATATGATGCAATTCATCATAACTCTGTGCTTGTAGTCTTCCATTTTATAAAGTCACTTGGGAGAAAGCTGGTATGGAAGAAGACACTCCGACCAGAAATGAACGTATGTTGAGTTGAATTGATTATCCTTTAGCTATGGACAAGGACACACTAGGGAGCAGAAAAAGAGATCTGAAGCATGAAAAGCATTTAATGAGACACAGTTTCCTGGGCTACTTCATTTCCAAGCACTGTACATGGCAATTATTGCTCTGATTTCCTGGAGAGAGAGATGGTGTCCTCCTCTGCCAAAGCCCACCAAAGCACACTGTCAGAGGTGGGAAAGCTGGGGTGTCTGCCATTTTTATCTTCCCTCTGCTAATGCTCCACAAGGAAGAGAAATTTGGGTAAGAGCCGTTGACATCTTCCTGACTGCCTGACTAGGTGTGGTGGTTGACTGTGTGTGTACCTCTGCCTTTGAAATTGGCAAAGTAAAATAAAACTTCCTGGAAGTTTGATAACTGCAGCCAAATGAACATTTCTGCATTCATTCACTATGGGCTTCAGTCGTGACTTGTGAAATATGACTGGGTGAACCTTGTGCTGATGTAGTCTGAGGAGGACAGCAGTCACCTCGGAGGGTGTCCTCAAACACGTCACCAACTCCATAACACAAGGTGCTCACAATATGATTTCTTGCAGAATTAATTCTAATTAAGGAAAACAGAAGTTTATAAGCATATTACTACTAAGTATGTGATACTCCTTTTAGGCGTTAGGCTATAGTCAAATAGGCTATTTCTTCCAAACCCATGTATGTCCAGTTCACGTTTATTTTCACAGCTCAACACTCCAAGACCACAGATATGACTGAACAAGTAATTAATGAATAAATGCACATATACATGCACCATGCACCCCAAATTTGTCTGTCCCTGAAGAGTCCCGTCCAAGATATTTATAATTTGGCAGTATGTGCTCTCACTCAATACTGAATAACATTCACACCTTAATCCTGAACTGCTGTCTTTCTTCTCCTGACCTGGAGTTCAGCATGGGTCAAAGACTGAAGTAAGGAAGCAGTAGCAAGCATAAGAAACATCACCCCATGAGTGGCACAGATAACACACTGGCTGGCAGAACTCTTCTGTTCAGTGAGCCAGTTGAGCAAAACAAAAAGCATCATCCAGACATAACACTGACCACTGCAAAAAGCTGTCAGCTTAACTGGCAAAGCCCATCGTGCGGAAGTGTAAGGAGTGAACTCACTTCTGAAGTGTGGGAACCCCCCAGAATATTTGAGGAACACTTGGGAACACCCTTTCCCAAAACGTCAAATAAATCCCAACGAACATTAGGAAAAGCTTTCTTTTTTGATGAAAATCTCGGCACCAAAGATAACGTTGTTTCTACAAATGTGAGGAAACGTGCTAGAGACCCAAGCTCAAGCCCTGAACTGTGCTAAGGACTGTGATTTTTCACCTGGGAGGAGTTCCACCATGGCAAGCGGCAATACAAGCACCTGAAATGGAAAAGGCTGGCCGTGAGTCCAGCAGGTCCTGCAGTCTGCACCAGGTTCAGCTTGTGCCTGGACAGCTGCCCGTGCCGGTGGGACCCAGAGCGAGCGCACAGGGCTGCGCTGTGGTGGGGGCAGCTGCGGCAGGACCTGGGTCCCGGCCCCCCGCCCTGGCGGTGGTCTGCAGAGGTTTGCTGCCCTGGAGCCAGGAGCTCGGCAGAACGGTCCCGTACAAGGAAGAGCACTGGTGAAGTATCAGTCTAATCCCACTGCATTCCGCAGCCAGGTCCCTTCTTTACTGGCAGCGGAATCGTAATTTCAGGTAAGTCTGTACACTGTTTCAGTTCATCACCCCGTAAGGTGATGTTCTTGTTGCCTTGGTGAAACACCTATAAGATAACGTCCTGCAAATGTGAGGGCAGCTGCCTAGATGCCTCCTGGGTGTCCCTTCCCACTGCTGCTGGGTGGCACAGCCCCGCTCCGCTTTCTGGTCTTTGCACTTGTGGCAGGCAGATCCCATAGGGCAGCCACATCTGATAAACCCGTGGATGAAATCTAAAAAGCATGCTTCTGGCTCGGCGGCTGTTCAGACAGACATGACCATGCGTGAAGGTTGCACAGTCCTCTCACGCTCACCCTGCAGACTCGGGGTTCGCAGTTACCAAATGGACTCATAATGAATGGAAAAATCAATAGCCTGTGCAGCCAGCATGCTGGGCTCGCCGCGCAGCCAGGGCTTTCCATTACAGTAGCACCCTGGTATATATAGACTGCCCTAGGGAGGTAAATTCACAGGACAGTGAGGGACTTCTTTGGAAGCAAATGATTAATGTTGGATGTGGCTGTGGAGTTTAAAATGTGCCTCAGCAAAGCCGAGTCTCAGGGCGTTTAGCAGCAGGAGGTCGCCTTCATCGCTCCGGGCTGCTGCCTGCGGATCAGATGCCATGCTTGCGTCTCTGCAGAGCAAGCTGCAGGGAGGCTTTCCGCGAGAAGAAAACCTGTGGCACTCATTTCCCATTTCATCTTCTTAAATTAACACAAGATATATTATCATTTCATATTTAATTTGAGAAACAACTCAGAAAATTTTGGGGGCAAAAGAAATATCACATCAGGATTCCCAGAAACCCCCTAGATCCTCCGTGAGCAGCTTGTTTCCTCTGAGGATGCCTGCTACAGGAATGGAGATGTTCGGCAGCACTTGTGAGGGAACACACTCCAGCTCCATGAGGGATGGTGCCGCTGGCGTGTCACCTGCCGTGTGTTCCAGGACAGGCAGCCTGTTTCGGGAGCCTGGGATGCTGTTACTGAGGTTAAAGCACACACAGATGACAACATTCAGGCCATTTGCAAAAATGCAAGAGGAGGTGACATGGAGTTCAGGCGCTTGCCATCGGAGCAGTGAAGTAAAAAAACCTGATGTCCTCCCAGGGCAGCTGCTGCTGTGTCCACAGAGCCATGTCCTGGGCATGGCTTCCCCCGCAGTGGGCAGGAGCTTCCCCCGGGGAGGGTTTACTGGGTGACAAGGGACCGTCCCTGCTCTGCACCGCCTTCCCCATGTCAGCACCCGACGGCGGCTGCCCAGGTCTGCGGCAGGGGCCAGCCGAGCGATGCCTGAGGGGTCTGTGGGGTCTCCTCCCCAGACGGGTCACCTGCGCCTGAGCCACCCCTGGGCTCGTCCAACATGTCCCACCTGAGCATCCCCGCGGGTGCTCGCAGCTCGGGGAGATGGCTGTCTTCGCAGTCCCGTCTGTCCAAGGGGAAGAGCAGCAGCGTCCGTCCGTGCTCCTGCTCACCGCTCACCTCCCAAGGCGGCCGGGTGCCTGCACAGCTCTGCGGCTCCTTGCACTTTCCTGTGCTGTGGGTGACACCCGAGTCACAGCCCTTTGTGGGAAATATGGCACACGGCTTTTTATTTAATGATTCCTACTACTATTCTTAGGCTTTCTCTCTCCTTTTGCCTTTACAGTTGGACTCAATGATCTTAAAGGTCTTTTCCCACCTAAATGATTCCATGATCCTATGATGGGGAAGGGTTTTTTATAAGTTTAGCTGGGTGTCTCTGAGGTTTGATGTGTGGGATATTTGACTATGGAAACCAGCTGATAAAATGCATTTAAGTGTGCAACTGTGTTGTGTCCCCAGCATAACTTTGAATGTCAGCTGCTGTGGCAGAGCACTGAATCTCTCCCTTTATAACATGCAGGAAAAATGCCTGCAATCCCAGAGTCTTAAAATCCCATCTTCTCTTGCAAGGACTCGGAGTAGCTCAGTGTAATTCTTCTCCTGTTTCTCCAGAGATGGGCAATCGTATGGTCCATTACTAAGATGCTTAAGCAAGTGTTTACAGTGAAAAAGAGCACTATATAAAACTAAAAGGTTAAAAAAATAGCTGCAGGGTTTTAATCTCCTTGTAAAGGTGATGATCGCTGTATGTTTTACCTCTGACTTATACTTTCTTTAAAGATAAGGCTATACAGATAAGGTTATAAAGCATGAAAAAGCATTTATAAGAAACACTGATTTAAAAAGTAATGGTAAAACATATAAGCAACCAAACAAACCTGCATGGCTTATTACGTGACATAACTATTAAGAACAGGAGAAAATGTGGTATAATCTATTAAAAGAGTATGACAAATATTTTCAGATGGAAATAATATCAAAATTGCACATTTACAATTTATTTGTAGATTTTTGTATATAAGAATAATGGGTTATTGGTGAAGTATTGCAACTCTTCTATTTATTATGAATCCTAATAGTCAATAAAAGGTGGGGAAAAAAAGCTGCTGCTACTATACAAAAAGTCAGAACACCCAGCCTGGGGCCGAAACATGACATCTGTAACTAATGACAGCTATTCTGCTAATGGAGCGTCAGACAAATATCTCAGACTTTCTACAAGTTAAGTATCAACCAAATTAAGCACAACCATTTAGCTAGCATCAGGGTGGGAGATCACCAAGTGGAAGCAGCCTTTAAGGCAGATGTCATATTAATCCCTGGGGTGGCTTCTTTACCTCACCTTCACAAGTGAGCTTTTGCCAACATAGCGCAAGAAACATGCTGCAGCTACATGCTCGAAACTGCAGCTGTGATGCACAACTGTGATTTGGTCTTGACTTATTTTTCAGCAATGTGGGCGTTGTTTGCATTATGAACTCTAGCCCGGCTAATTACGTTACACCTTCATAAGTTGTCCTGTACGTGTGAATACACAATTTTTGCTTCCCTGCCTAAGCAGGGTTGATGTTGGTCCAACAGCTTCAGCAGGCTCAATAGACCGTCCAGGGCTGGAGGAGCTCCCTGTGCCCAGGGGTCTGCAGGAGGCTCAGCCGGAGGAGCAGAGGGAAGACCCCCAGTGCCCCGTGCACGGCACCGCAGGCTGGGTGCAGCAGCCTCCCTCCAGAATGGCCATGGTGTGGTTGGTTGATCATCGCTGAAAATGGTGGGAGATGGATTCCTGATGAGTAGTGCAGGTAACTGCACTGGAGAAGGAGCTCGGTTGCCTTTGGTCTGACTATACGCAAAGGCAGGGAAGACGAGCAGGGTGATTTCACTCTTTGATTTGCTGTAATAACCCCCAAATATTGCCTGAGACCAGAAGTAGAAGAAAAAGTGAAAGTAGTTAAGGGACAACCTGAAGCAACGATGTTCCTCTTTGCCTGCCAACAGATCTGCTTCTCGTCAGCCACCTGTGGGAAGAGCCCCCAGCAGCAGCACCCTTGGCTCAGCCCCGTCCCCAGGCAGGGCATCCTCCTCCCCCGTGGGACACACTGCCTCTGCTCTGCCGCCCGACGGCCCCCCGTCCCGGCGGGGAACAGAGACGCAAGATCATTTCAGGAGTACAAACTCGACGTTGTCAGAGTCATAAAAAAAGATTAAGTCAGAAGATGCAGGCAGCTGAGTCCCTTGGTCTCAGCGGGTATGTCTAAGGTTCTGTGTAAAAACAGCACATGCGTCGGGGAGGATTCACAGCCACCAGTATAAAAAAGAAGAAAAAACCAGAAAGTCCTAATAGGAATACTCAAGCTCTTTTAGGGACAGTTTATAGGCTTAGACAGCTGGTGCAGGTTTTTTTGCAGGCCAGGAACTCTGCATTAGGGCTACTAGGGCAGTTAAGGCCGATCTAGCTCACTGTGCTTGACTTTATTTTATCATTAGGAAATACCTGGAATAATAAATTTGAAATGCAAAAGATTAACAACCAATCCCCCTTTCAAATGTAACAAAACAGAAGAGTGATAGTTTCCCCTTATTTGTACAATGATTAGAGGAAGAAGCAATGCACTCACATATCAAATGAGTATGTTGAAGCATTTGCCCTGATCTCTTTTGCTGTAAATCTTTGAGATGCATGTTCTTGGCTTCTCTGTTGAAAATACGGCTCACTGTTGCCACAGAGCACAGAAGAAGCTCCAACGTTGCTGAGTGAAGGTTGGTAGAGCAATCTCAGCCTAATGATTTAGGAAGTGGTATTCCCAGACTAGATGTCAGTCATGTTGAAGAGGACTTTATGATGCCTCTGGCAACCTTTAAAGCTTTGTTTACCTACCCTACAGAAAAGCAAAGTAACTGGGCAATTTTTATTTTACTTTTGCTGTCATTATTTTATTTGCACTGCCAGTATTGAGGGGCTGGATTTATGAGAACAGCTTATGAAGCTTTGGACTCCTCAGTAGCAGCCTCTGAGGCTGCGCTGCTGCTCTGAGTGCTGGCCAGAGGCTCTGCTGTACCTACGGAGATTTGACACAACTTTCTTCCAACCCCACAGTAAGTCTTTAGGTCACCAGCTTTATTAGGTCACTAGTTCAGATACCAGAAGTGCTTGGTATCTCCTGAGACACAATGCTTTTCTAGATACACAGCTTATATCATCAATTAAGTGCTTTCCTTATTCAGATCTTGTGCTGAAATGTCCTCATCCATGAAATGTCTTTTCCTCAAGAAAGTTTACCACCAGATTAAAGAAGCCAATGCTCTCAGTGGGCAACAAATTAACTTGTAAGACTTCTCTAGTGGGGTACCCAGGAAGCATGCCATCTCCAGAAGGCAGTCTTGTTGGTCCAGACAACAGCTTAGGCTAGTGTCTTAGAGAACATTGTGCTCCACCGGACGGCAGCCCAGGCAGGGAAGGAGCCAGCTCCAATGCTCACTGCAATCCACATAGGAAAACCGGGCGCTGGGTGGGCAAGAAGGACAAGGCGTGCGAGCAGAGCAAGGACTGCTGAGTGCCTGGCAGTGCCCCGCTTCCCCCTGTGCGTTGCCGGCAAGGGATTTGGGAGATGGCTGGCGAAGGATGGTGGTGGAGCATGGGCCAGCTGTGCCAGCCGTGGTGCACGGTGCAGGAGGGAAGGGCCAGGCAGCACAGGCGGGAGGGTGGCTGCCTCAGTGCTGGCAGCATCAGCTGCAGCCCGATGGGCGCAGGGAAAGCTGCAGCATCCATCTCCCACACGGGTCCCTGCTGTCACCTTTCCTGGGCCTGGGCACTTAGTTGTCCTCTTGCCCAGTGCCTCCATCCAAGCGACAGTATCTGGCAGTGTCTTCGTTTGCATCCAAGGTCGCTTTGCCGATTAGTCTCATTGCAAAGAGTGGAAGAAACGAAAATTAGTGTGGTTTTGGTCAGCAGTGGTCTCTAAAGCCTCTGGAGTTCTCCAGCCCCAGCACAACAGCAACGAGGGCTTTACGCTGGCGTGCACACAGCATTGCTCTCTCCTCCCCGAAGGAGCAGTGAGCACTGGATCAGAGACAGTCGGGCTTCTGCAGCTTTCAGGGGGGGAAATGATGGTGCTTTTGTCCCCTTGTCCTTGCGCCTGAGCTAGTTATAGGGGATTGCTTTTAGAGAAAGTGCCTGTCAGCAACTTCGATATCACTTGCTCTACGTTTTGATGCCCCGTGTGGTCCTAATTGGTTTCACAGGTACCTTACACAAAATTACCTGTCTTACTGATGCTGGAAGTAAAAATGTGCAAAACTTTTGCAGCTAGAAAGAGAATGATGGATTGTAAGCTTCCTTTTGCCGTGCAATTACCTGAAGGATCTGTGTTTTTTGTAGTAACTTTGAACAATTATCCTTGTGCGTAACCTACTTTTTTTGTGCTTTATTGCTCCTGTCCTGGGGTGGAAAAGGCAGTAAGTTATCATTCTAGAATGAAATAATTTCTCAGTGCATGCGACTTATTTGTGTGTTTATGTTGGACAGATGCTACCCGGGCCCATTTACAGCATTGCCGTCGAGGTTGCCACAGCCCTTTATGCCATGACTCAGCAAAGAGAGAGGTACCGCTGCCTGGAAAGCCTTGTTTGTATTTCAACAGAGTGGCTGAGGAGGTTTGCTGAAGTCGGCAAGCAGATCATCAGCGCTGGGCCAGCCTGCGGGACAGACCCCGTCCTCGGGACTGAGCTCTTGCACAGCTCTTTGTGGCTGTGCTGGGTGCCACGGCGCAGACCAGGCAAGAAGCTGCTGAGGCTGTCGTGCACCTCCCTCCTGTCACTAGAAACCGTCTCATCTTGTTCTGGAAAGTGAAGTATGATTCGGTGTTAAGAGGCTAAGAAAAGGTCTTTTGGCAGGGGGAAGGGGAGGAGGAAAAAGGAAGGAAAAGCATGGCTGCAGTTCTGAGCTCTGAGCGAGCTGTACTCTGCAAAGTGAAATAAAAGCCAGGCTGCAGCATTCCCAGACTGGTAATGGCGTTCCTGCAGAGAGAGTAGTCTCCAGCAGTGCTTAAAGGAACCATGGGGAGAGACCCTCAGACAAGGAGATTGATTTTGTAATTCTCAATCAGTGCTACAGGCTGTTAGCACAATTGCACTTGTTTCTTTCAAAAGCATTAGCAAGACAATTATTGAATTTAACACAACCATATACAAATGTTTGGGTGACACTCCAATTGCAAGAGATCAGGAATTTTTATTTATTTGTTTGTTTGTTTATTTATTATTACACCACCTATCTCTCCCTTTTAGGCAAGGGAGCCAGATGGCAGCACTAAAAGAAAGTCAACAGCAGCACTTTAGGGAAATAAAGTGTGTTCATTTAAAAATAAATAAATAATCCATGCAGTCCATTAACCAGAGCTTAAGGCAAACAGCCTTAATGATTTTCTTAGTTAAAAGGAACAAGACCATTCTGAGAGTCCTGGTGGATTCTGGGGCAGATGACCCACCTGCTTGGTGCCAACGGTTGTCAGCCCACTTCCCTGCCTCCGAGTGCACCCAAAAATACCAGCAAGACCTGCCTGCCTTCCCAAGCACGTAGGGCTTCAGGGAGGCATTGCCTGCTTCTGAACTAACAGCAGCGGGGAGACGGTGTGGCTGAGACAGGGGAGGATGACAGCAGTGGTAAATAAATGAATAAACAAACAAACAAATAAATAAATAACCTGCACTGAGTCTATGTAAAACCACAAAGTACATGTATGAAGATCAAAATCCTGGATGTCTGGCCAAGCTAAAAGCTCTGTTCAGAAAGGATGCGATTATTCTCCTCTCTTGGGGCACAAAGTGTTTTGGGTGGGGGAGACCACACTACTGCAATTACTCCAGACTGTTATGAGCAAATCGTAGCAAGGATCATGAAGAAAACCCTGTACGCCAAGGTTGTTCTTTTTTCTGAAGCCCATTTGTACATGAGCAATGGATGGAAATGTTTTCCCTGAAGAGCATCCCGTGCTTGAGGTGCAGCTCTCGTTGGGTTACCCGCTGATGTGCTCCTCCCCGACCACCTGCCAAGGGACCAGCATCGCACCAGGATTTCGCCCTGGCTTTGCACTGCATGCCCCGCATCCCTGGAGCACGGCTCTAGGGCAGACATTGGGAGACGAGGGCCATGGGTCCGCAGTGGGAAGCTTTCACCATCGTTTGTGGTCAAAGGCTCTGTGCCGGAGGACCAGGCGATGCTCGGCCGAATGCAGCCATTTTCCTGGAGGACTGAGGACACAATGTGAAAGACAGCACAAGGGGCTAAGTGGGGAAGCGGGATGCAGGCAGGGGAGGGTGCATGGAGTCGAGGCAGTTGCTGATAAGAAACCTCAACAGAGAAGCGTGTGCATTGCAGTCTGATGTGGGTACTTCTTAAAAGCCTTATTGTTTTCCACGTTTTTTAGTGATTATTTCATAACATTTTCTTCAGAATTTTATGCCAAGTGTTTAATAAAATTGTTGCAATCTAAAAGTTCATTTGTACCTTTTTTGGATGTGTGCCAGTATCTGTTTTTATTATGTGTGTTTATTATACACACATTACACATGTAATTTCAGAAAACAGCTATGTGTTTTTCTCTTTGTTTCACTGTACTTGTTAAACTTGAAAAAACTATAACACTATGAGTGATAATAATTGTTTTGAAAAAGCCAGATGGCTTGATTTTGAAGGAAACATCGAAGAACATTGATTTGAAAGCTCAAGCAAAAGTTTTCTCTGCATACAGAGTTTTTCAGAAATCTTAATTTTTTTCTTGATGCAGTTCACCCCCCCCCCCCTTTTTTTTTTTTTGTAGCAATAATTTCCCTCTCATTCAAAATGAACACTGCAGAGTTTGAAGCCCCTGGTGACCAAAAAGGCCATTGCCGTCTCCCAGGCAGGCACTACTGGAGACATGTTTATTGTTTGTGTGCTGCTAATGGCTGTGTCACGCAATGATGATTTCACTGATGAGGCTTTTAATCCTGGTGGCTCTGAGGAAGATCCCACCAGGAGGAGAGAGCATGTGTCTGTGGTACAGAGGCAGGAAGGGAAAGAGGACTAGAAGCGGGGATCTGGCAGGACACACTCTGAGGGGTTTTCCTGCAGCCGTGTCCCCTGGGTGCGAAGGGGCAGGAGGAGAAGCCGCGCTCCCCCAGCCCGGCTCTCGCCCCAGCCCTGCGCACGCTGGGTGCCGAATGTGACCCCTGCGCCTTTGTGTCCCCACACGCACTGCGGTGCTGGGGACCTGCGGGACAGGTCCTGTGGCACTGAGCCCCAGCCAGGAAACCTGCCGGGAGGATGCTGAACTGTTGGGAGGGGAACGTGCACACGCATTTTGATATATTGGGCCAGCATGGACTTCTAAGGATAACGTATAGTGTTTGCAGTTATCACATCTTCTGCAGGGGAAACCTCCCAATAAATGCCATGGGGTATGCAGCAGTACAGATTTACTACACTGAGCTTTTGAAATGTGCATCCATTAATTTCTGTTTGCATATGAGAATGCCTGACACCAACTTCAGACAGGCCTGGTAGTTTGATTAAATGCGAGCTTATCTTCCGATCAGCTTAAAATATACATTTTTATATTTCATATTTATTATTTTTGAAGTCTGCAGTGGCAAGATAGGCACAAAACTGCTTCAAAATTCCTTTTTTTTCCCCTCAAAACTACAAGCCACTAACTACCTCTCATGCTTATGGTAGCTGTGATGGAAGATATATGATGTTGGGAGGACAAAATATTTTCTTTTTGAGTTTTACTTACCTATGTTTGTACTTACCTAACCATGGATACTTTGATGGCGACAGTTTTGGAGAAAAAAAATGTTACATGTTTCTAACTGGAGAAAGATACTTTTCTTCAAAGGAGGGACCACTGTTCCCTAATGAATCCCCTCTTCCTTCCTCCTAGAAGACACTTTTCTGAGAGGTCCCTGGCTGTGCCAGGTCCCCTTGCAAGCCTCTCGTCCAGTGGCTTGGCAGCAAGGCTGGGCTTGGGAAGGAAAGGTTTGACTTATTTGCTTGTTCTTCAAAGATAACAAAGATGACAAGCTCAACCTATGCCTTTCTGGGTACCCCATATCTCCTTTGACTGCCTGTGACCTGTATTGATGCTGTTGTGCTGATTTTGATGAATCCCGAGGCAGGGCTGTATCCCTGTGTGTTCAGGAAAGTGCCTGGTCTGTTTAGGGTGTCAGGACAACAGGAGCAGAGTCACTGACCCCTCTCCCTGTCCCTGTCCGTCTGTCCTGCCTTCGGCACATGGACAGTGCGGACAGAAAGGGGCCAGCGCTGGCTGTGATGGTGCGTCGCAGGTATCTGGTGCTGCTGGAGGAGGTCACCCCCGAGCGCCCCAGGAAATCCTCGCTTGCAAACTCTTACTCTATTTACTCGTACTGGGACTTGCTTTGTGCTGGAGGAGGTGACCTGGGGCTTTAGTGTCCTGTGCCCTGAACAGGTGCTTTGAAGGTAAAGCCCTTGGACCCGCCATGATGTTCTGCAGGAAGCCAGGTAGTGATGATATTGAGAAGGGAACCTGAAGCCTTTGGCACTACCTGGTGCAGACTGCCAGAAACACAGACTGGGACCTGAAATTCAGTCCCCTGTAATCAGTAGCAGTAATGAAAATTGCTCTTTTACGTTCCATCCTTTTTTCAGTTTAATATTTGTTATCTGTTTCTGGATCTGGAAGCTTCAAAACTGCTGAAGCTCCCACGTCAACTCCCTCTTATTTCTGATCTTCTTTCCTAGAAATGCTTTCATCTTTGATGTTTCTAAATGACATGTTGTGACTGACAACCGGTTATTGAAACAGATATTTTGGGGTGAGAGTCAGAGATAGGTGGTGGTGGAAGGGCTCCTCTTACCTGTCTTTGCAGAGCAGAAGAGAGCATAACTGTCTGCTGTGGCCTCTCCTTTGGAGGAATTGGGCAAGATTTGCTCTTGCCCTTTCGAGTCCTAAAGCCTACCAGCTCCTCTGAGACCTTGTGAGTGCTGCCACCAGGTTTGTATTGGACCTCTACTGCTTCAAGTTCCTCAGAAACTTCTTACTCCTGTTGTAGATGGATGTGCTTTATGTTCTGCTCAACAACTTTTAATGAATCTTTAAACTTACTTTTATAATAACTATTATCTGGTTTAAATATTTTACTATCTCACATCTTCCTCTGAACATTTGTATGGATTTTGCTCTTGCTTCAGCTGAGAGGTCGTCTTATTTCCCATGGATAATGTATCTTCTAATTCTCCTTTATATTTTCATTTTATGCAGCTGTGAGAATCAAGTGCTTTGCTGTTAATATGAGGATATCATTAGACTTTTCCAGGACAGATTAATTAATAGCTGGCTAGATGGATTAAATAAATTGAGCACCATCACCTTGCCAAAGCCAAAACTTATGATGAACTTCACAGGAATTTCAAAGGCAATAATTTTCACTTGTGTGTTTTTGCTTCCAGCCCTCCCCTAAGTGTGAATCTGAAGGAACTATGGCAGAGCCGTAGGGATTTCCAGACTGTTATTGAAGATCCAACAGGTTCTCAGAAGAAAAAAAAAAATAATTTCTGACTGTGGGTGCTTGAGTAAACCCAATACAAGACTCCTTTGAGCTTTTCTCTTCTCAAAATGTGATGGGCATTTTCTCATACAGAAAGGCACAAGTTGACTTTAGACCAGTCTCTTGAATCCTGGGAAGGACACGGGCTGCCCCTGGGCTTGCTGCTCACTCCCAGCGAGGTGCACATGTGCTGGTGCCAGTGCCAGCAAGCTCTGGGGTCGGCACTCTTCGCTGGGTGGACGGTCTCTGGCAGCTGGAAAGTAATGAGACAACAAAAAGTGAATCGCTTTCTGCTGGTTTTTTTGAGCTGAACCGGCTCCATAGGGCACACCGGGAGCAAGGGGGGGCATGGGACCCTGCCACTGGGCAGGAGGAGGGAGGACTGGCGGCGGGAAAAGCCAGACAGGCTGTGCCAGCTGCTGCACCAGAGCCACCGTGCCACCGCGCCCAGTGCCCCGAGAGCAGGCAGGCACCAAGAGGGATGTCTTCTATCAGAGCGCGTCTCAGTCTCCAAGAAAATGAACAGTCTTCCTTCGGCGTCCTTCCACCATAGGACTTGATTTAATGCCTTCACCACTTAGACTTACGTGCCTCTGGCAGGCTTCACTACATATTTAACATCAATTCAGGTGACCTGACAAAAAGACATTGAGCTGGAAAGCTTAGCCATTTTTTCTGGCTATTTCAATTGGTCTAACAAAGTATATTACCTTTCCCTGCAAACCTGCCCCTTTGCTGGCCCCAGTCTATCACAGCGGCAGTAAGGATACTGCTGAGGGTGTCTGAAACCAGAAACACTTTACAAAGAAGATCCTTCCTCTCCCGGTGGTTGTGGCAGCAGTTTATCAACACTTCAACCCTGCCCACGCCGCCCCAGCCATTGCCAGCAGCCACGTCACCCACACCCTGCTCCCGGGAAACATCAGAGGCAGTGGAGATACCCAACACTTCTCTCTCATACTCATGCATATATTCAGAAAAATGGGTGTTTGCTAAATATGCACTCAATGGCAGGAAGGAGTAAATGCAGCTTTGGTACAAATAGGCAAATGAAGAAGCGTGTGGAGGCCCTCGGCTGGGGGAGTGACCCGAGGCAAGGGGCAAACCCACCCCAGGATGGTTTTGTCTCCCTCCCCTCTGCCCCATGAAGCACCTGGGTGGAGAAGGATTTGACTGCTTGAGAATGCGTCTACAAAATGAGATGCACAAAAAAACCTCTTTGAAAAGAAATTTTACAGTATAAGCTGGTTTGCTTTCTCTTCCTATAACAAAGTTAAAGAGAATTAAGTTTCCATGAAAACCTCACAAAGGGAAAGATTAAAATCACAGACAATTCATTAGAAAACACATTAGAAAACAAATCTTATTCAGCCTCATCTACATTTAACATTTTAAACTCAGTATTTTTGGTATGCTTAAGTGCACAGTTCATTTAGATTTAAAGTAAACATTTTGTTAAATACCAAACTTTAATAGAATTTTTGTAAAAATATTGGTTAGATGAATAAGAGCCTTGCAAAGTATGTTTCTTTATAGATATAGGTGCAAGGCTTGATACGCATAATTGCTCTTTAGCAATTTTAAAATGATGAAGTAATTGAAAAAATGCAGCAAGTTAAATAATTATATGTAAAATAAAATTAAAGAAATGAATGGTTCATTATCTCTTTTAAAAACTTTTTTTCCTCCAGAAATGAATGTGTTTGATCTTACCCTGTACCGCGGTTGAAATAAAGTGCTTTCTATCTAGTACATGACACATGGCTTCTCTTACAGATTCACAAATTTCAGTGAGTGAGTTGTGAAAGTAGATGTTTATTAAGCCAAGGTCAGGTTTAAAGAGTGTATGCTTCTTCCTTTGCGAGTGATCATTAAATCTTCAGTCAACTGATGCTTGCTATTTTGATAATGTAGAAATACAGAATAAATAGCACCTTCCTCCAACCTACTCTGCCATATTTCTACTATAAATGGAAACCTATTCATCCCTGCAAAGAAGATTCCTTCTTTTCTCACACAAAATGTGCATGACTAGAGGGTAAAACCCCAACAAAATGCAACCAGCAAGAGAAAAGACGACTGTAAAGAGAGGGGGTCAGTAAAAACTTCCTGCACGTTTTGCTGTCATTTCACGGGCTGACTCATTTATTGACATTCAAGTTTGCAACCAAGAGAGGGTCAAACCTGCAGGCATGAAATTGAAGAAATGTTCAAATAACCGTCTCACAAGGAAAGTTTAGGAAATAACCTTGCCTAATTAAAGAAAAAAAAAAATCTTCTAAGTGTCAATGAAAAATGCATGTGGAAAATCAGTGCTCAGAGTTTTCTTCCTTTTAATAGTAGGAGGAGAAGGCTGGAAGCATTAGCATCATGATCACTGGAACGAACTTTGATGTCCACCCTGCTCTCAGCAGGACATTGGGCTAGAGACCTCAGAAGTCCCCTCTTTCCTACATTATTCCACAACTGTGTGATTAGGTGCCTGTCTCTTCCCAGCAAGACCAAGGTGAGGGGAAGATTTCAGCAGGAAACACTTATTTCTTGGGCAACAGCAACTTCATTTGCAATTTCATGTTCTGTTTCTTCTTGAGTGAGAAAATCTCATTCAGTGGAGGTTTTGTTTTGGGGAGGGGGAGGTCAGTCTTTTAAACAGAGTATTTTGGTGTCTTTTAAAACAACAAAAAAAAGAAAACAGAAAATGGGGTTGGGAGGTGTAGCAGCTTTCAGCAGTGGGCTCAGCCCTTCAGCCTCTGGGAGAGGGTGAACCAAAAGAGCTGTGGGCCTTGGGCTTTGTTCACCTAGCTCAGGTTTTGACTCTTGCTTCCAACGCTGCATGGGAGAAGCTACCAGATCAACTTGGATGTTGGATGCCTCTCTTCACACGCACACCAGTGCTGCCAACCCCACTGTTTCAGCATCCTTAGGAATCCCCATCAGATCATGCTGGAAGAGCAGGAGCAGCCAACTGGTGCCTGCAGCTCCCCAGAGTTAATTTGCATGGTGTGTGGGTGAGCAATTTGCAGCACAGCAAGTGGTGCCACCTGGGCATCTGACCACCAACAATCTTCTGCTTCTGCCATATTATACAACAAAATTTCAGCTTTTTCCTGTCATCCAGCAAGCTCTGTTGTATTTTTTGTTATTGTAACAAATCAAACGTGTGAACAAGGATCAGCGTGATTCACTACTCAGTCTGTGCTTAGTACTTCGGGAAAAGATGTCTTTAATAATCAGTTACCAGCAGACTGTAGTGCCCTCTGTACTCAACTCACCAACAGTTGTTGGGGGCCTTCTCATGGACTGTCAGTTTTCCGCTTTCAGGTCTGTTCCGTCTTCATACTCGCACTGGGACAGAAACCACAACTCTCTCGTCCATCTTTTTTTTTCACAGCCCCATTTCACAGTTCCTATGCACATTTTGTTTAACCAAGAAAACTTGTTTTCCTGAAAGGCACTTTTTGTGGGGGCCTTTTAAGATCAACTGAATCATTGTTCTTTGTCTCTATTTCTGCCACCTTATTTGTAAAAATCTGCTAAGTGTAGCAACTGGTATATTATCTCTACATGTTTTCATTCTGGTTTGCATCTGGTCCTTCTACAGAGCTGCATAGGAGAAAATCCTCCATTTCCAGGAGCTCTGAGCAGCTTTAAGGACACATACCACAGGTCTGCTGGTTCACAGCTGTCTTGGGACACACTCCCTAGAGGCTTCGCTTCAGCTTCACTTTGCAGCTGTGTACATACAAATGAAAATATCTGGTATCTAGAGGCAAACACAACTGAGCAAGCCGAAAGCAGAATGGACATCCTCTGTGGCATCTGCAGACTGTGCCACCACAATTCACCACTGCAGTTCTAGCCTGCAATAACACTTCTCAGAAGTTGCTTTTGAACCATGCTGGTGATGATATTTCCTTGCTTCAGCTTCTTTCTCCCAGTTTGTTTTAAGGATGATGGTGTCCTTCATGGGCTGGAGGGTCCCTTCCCATTCACTCTCTGTTGTGTCCTCCCCAAACCCCACCTCCACACCTTGCTTTATCTCTCCTAGAGCCATGGCAGTGCGGGTGATCTGGCCAAAACTCATAACTGAGCACCATCCCTGTGTGATTTTCTGTTCCTGAGAATGAGCTGGGAGTTATGTCTTTGTTACTATCTTTAATTTATTTAATTCCTTATTGATGCTTCTCCTGTGCCTA
This sequence comes from Haliaeetus albicilla, assembly GCF_947461875.1. Taxonomy (NCBI): domain Eukaryota; kingdom Metazoa; phylum Chordata; class Aves; order Accipitriformes; family Accipitridae; genus Haliaeetus; species Haliaeetus albicilla. The sequence goes on from NC_091487.1 coordinate 582,513, forward strand.
GGACACACTGGACATTGCATTAACATACACTGTACTGATTTGTACCATATATGTGGTGGCTGAACATTTTGCATAGCATTGTCAGGTTTAGGTCAGAGTGCTCTCTGCCACGGCTGTTGAAATAATGCGATAAGTCCTATCAACCCTCTGCAATACATGGATTATCTCCTTGGAGCACCGTGCAGGTGTGCAGCCCCTCAAAGGGCATTGTCCCCAAGAGCTATCTTCCAGCTCCAGCTTCCAAATGTCTCTGTAAATATTTAGTTTTCTTTGTCAGTATGATCTGCTAGTACTTGAATTTCATATCTAAAATGGTGAGTGCTACAGGAGGTTTCAGGTGTTATCATCCAGGCAGGTAAGCTGCAGGGCTTTTGCAGCATTACCTTGTGTACATTGAGAAGTCCAGGTATACCTCTGTGCAGTCCTGCCCTTTTTAACTACAGCCATCGTGATAACCCCTTCTGAAGACGTCGCCATCTGTTGTTTACAACTGCTTGGGTCTTGTAACAGAAAGTTGCTGTGTTTGCTGCTTTCCCATATGTCTCTGGCCTGGTACTCGCTGCCATACATGACTACTAGCAATAACTGTCTTGTCGCATGTACTTCTGCAAGTGGTACCTATCACTACTTTTCCAAGTGTTGCTGAGGTGTTGTGTGTTTCAGTTATGCTAGTGGCTTTCCCCACCAGCTTTATGTTATCAGTCAGAACACTTTTCTTCCATTTCTTTGGAGTTTGAGTCTATTAAGTGTCAACCCATCAGTGTCACCTGTATCTGTAAAAGCTACTTTTTGTATTGGCTGTTTCTGGGTTAACCACTCAATGCTGATCTCAGTAAATTCTTCACTTGTGCCACGGATGTCAAAACCTTCTATATTTGTATGAAAATACTTTTATTTAGAAAACAATTGCAATTTATAGCTCAAACAGACTTTCTCGATTCCTATTTAAATTTATGACTTCTTTCTAGAACTGCCTTATGGGGACATTTCTATCTTTTTCAATGCATCTTCATGTTCTGAATACATAATTTACAATGAGATCCTTCTAGATGATATCCCCCGAGCAGCTGGGGAATTGAAGATGCTTGCAAAGATTTGAGTTTCAAATGTTTAACTGTCATTAATTTGAAGGTTATAGTCAGCAAGCTTTGTAGATTATAATGTATGACGCAATTACATTCTACTAATGTAATATATCTGATTTTTTTAATAGATTATTTGTTTTTGTATTTCCAGTGCTCAAAGGGAAAGGGATTTATAATCCTAAATGCTAACTCAGGTGGGTTAATTTACTTCTGTGGTTACATTGGCAGCATAATCTGTCCAGACTTTGCTGGATTTCATTGGTCAAGCAAAGAGAATTAGTCTGAAGTAACCAAAGCCACCTCAGATAAGTGACTTCATTTAGGTACAGATTTTCCTGATGTGTTAGTGTGTGTGCTAGCTGGTTTGGGGCACTCCAAGATGCCCGCATTTCTGCACCATCTCCCCATCCCCGATTCCCCTCACAGGTGGTGGAGGAAGCACGGCGCGAGGCAGATGAGGGTGTCCGTCGCCAGTTTCCTTCACTCCTGCGAGAGCAGGGTGATTCTCAGACATGCTCACGTTTGATGATGATGAATTAACGCTCCGAGGAAAATCTCCTCCCAAAGACATTCCTTTTGCAGCTCCTCACTCAGCCTTCCCACGCAGGCTTCCCACCCCGGCTTGCACACCAGCCCGGGGTCTGGGGGGGCTGAGGACCTCCAGCCCTTTGCCCTAGCTTGCTCCAGCCTGCCACTCGGATTTACTTTGGCGGGCCTGTAGACATGCAGCAGGCTGGGTGCTGCGGTCAGCATCTCTACAGCTGCAGAGGGAACCGTGTTCTCCTATTTTTGCTGGCTTTATGTCACCTGGAGTAACCTGGGAGGCTGTGCTCAGACCTCTCCTCTAAACTTTAGTGGCTATTCTGTAACTTCCTTGAATAAAAAGAGGGATTTCACATAGTCCATAATAATCAGCTGTCACACTGTGCTGGAAGACAACCTTGCTGTCTATCAGTGGCACTGTCTCCAGCTTCTCTAGAAAGCATTTTTTTTTCCACAGTCCCAGCTTGGACCATGGTCCTTCAGGTTTGTTGTGAGCTTTTCTTGCCACTTTACTATCACCTGAGAGAATAAGAAAAAAACAATATCCCTTCTATATTAATAAGGTTTTTTACTATTTATAGATACAGTCATATCTCTAGTTGCAGGAACACTTTAATGTATTGCATCAACTGCTCTGTTACAGACAAGAAATACTTTCACTCACATTAACTTGCATGAAAGAAAAATAAAAAATACAAAGTAATCTATATAAATGCTTATATTTAACAATTATGCCTCAAACTTTCAGATGCAGCTGCACCAAAACCTCAGAGAGTTGTAGGGTTCAGCGTTCGGAAGATCTCGCGATGTCACGGAAAGTTAGAGGGTTAGTCGCAGCCTTATGATGTGTCTGTAATCCCGCCTACCCTTGTTAGTATAAAAGGAATTGACTGCGCAATAAAAGGCGGAATAAAAGGCGCTCACACTGTGTGTGTTATCTGTCTCTTTCCCTGGTCTGGGGGTGATCAGTGATCTAATCGTGGCACCTTGATATGCGGCGAACGCTACAGAGAGTAACCAATACTGCCAGAAAAACCCGGAGAAGTCTGGTGGTTGTGGGATGTCTGGTTTCTAACACAGATGATGTATCAGTTTCTCGCCCGTCAGACTATGTACTTACTTCGTGGAGGTATCACTGACTTTGGTTCTGAAACCGATCTGCTCCCTGTCCTTAGAGGCATTTGTTAAAAGCAGGATAAAGACTTCTCTGAAAAGTGATATACTAACTGTGGTCTTTAATGAAGCCCATGCCGTGAACTGGCAGCTAAACACTTCATAAAGAGACCTAACTTGTAATTTAGAGAAGCATCAGAGCTGAGAAGTAAGAAACACATGATTTCTGAAAGCTTTTGTCCTAAACCAGTTTTCTTCTTTGCAAGAGGGGTTGTCTTGCATTAGTGGCGGCAGGACAGGAAAGGGAATGGGCTCAGCTACCTTCCCAAGTGCTGCAGAGGATCTTCCAGGCAGTCACCTTAAGGGAAGTTCAACCCTTTTTTTCTAGTCCTAAGATTATTCCAACTGCTGGATTTCATACTCAAAATTAGCATACTGCATTCAGGTTTAACTGATTTGCATAAGAAGTTCAGAGATAATTCAATAAATGCCATCACATCCTCAGAAAAACTTGTTGAGATTTAATTGGATTGAACAATAACTTTATCTGGTGTTCATTGTATTAAATGTTCCAGCAGTGTATTCATTTTTAATTGAAGGAATTAATTTTGTAATTATTAGCATTCGGTTCTTCTGGAATCTCACTTCTCTGAATATATTACCTGCTCCATTTGTGTCTTTTGACACCACTGTAAAAACTGTGTGTCAGATAGCTCTGGTTTTTTTCAATTGTACCTATTAAGTTGTGTCTGACACCATGCTGGAAATCAATACACTATTAAAAAAAAAAAGGTTAATTGCTGTGTTTGTCTTTCTCCCCATTGGCTGCTGGAGAAGATTTCCTGGCAAAAGCAGCTGAAACGAAGACTGCAGGTGCACTGCACTCCTCTGCACGCCCTTGTCTTGTGGGTGACCTGACCTCGATATTCTTCGCTGCCATGGCTTTCATCCCGGAGCGCCGCGGCCGCCAGGACGGCATGCCTCTTCCTTTCACATCTGCTAATGGGTGCTCTACACGCATAATGACACCGCGCACATTAAATGCTTAAACTGATGTGAAAATATTAATGGACTGACGGGCGCAACCCTCACCCGGAACTGCAGCTTGCTATCACGCCCGTTCTAAAAAGCGGATAAGAAGCGAGGCAGAGGAGTTCCTCTGTGACCTCCCCAGCCCACGCAGCCAGGCACGGGGGATCCGGAGTGAAAACCCGGGAGCCGCTGGGCGAGGGCTCGGCACCGCTGGCCAGGGCATGGCCGGGGGCGAGCCCGGGGGAGCAGGCTGCATGGAGGGGTGGATGGAAAGAGAGTGCTGACCCCTGCCTTCAGCCCCCACAAGCCTGGGAATTGCTGGGAGCATTTTCCTGGGCTGGGATCTCTCCTGCGGGGCTGAAACACCCATCCGCCGCACGGGCTGGGGAGTCGCGTCCCACCGGCCCCGTCCGCCGCCGATGCGGATGGCGGCAGTGAGGTGCCCCAGCACTGCTCTGTGGACCCCCCCGTTGGCGGCGAGTCCTGCGCTGCATGCCCTGCAGAGCGCTGCGCCTGCAGCGAGCGCCTCTGGGCTGCACACTGCTGCTCCACAGAGACGCCGGAGGTGGGGGACGGTGCATGATCTTCCCAGGGCGCAAAACGACCGTGCGTTTGGGATCTGCACAGAAGCAGATGCACGGGCACACCAGCACCAGCCGGGGGGCTGTAGCGGGGTTTCTTCTCTCCCCTCCCGTGGTGCCCCCGTGGCATGGCCATTGAGCTCCTGCGTTGAACTGGTTCATCGCAACAGGATTTGGTGGTGATAGGGTTCAAAACGTCTCTGTGGAAGAGCGGAGGAGAAGAGATGAGCTTTCCTTAGAGCAGCTCAGGGGTGCTGCACGGTTTTGGGCAGATATTTCCAGCAAGGAGGACTTATGGAGAGGACTAATTCCTCCTTCCCTGGACATGGCAAAGGCTGGGCCACCCTCACTGGTACTGGGGCCCTCGGTGGGGTCACTGACATCTTGATATGCCCAACAGACAGAACAGATCAACAGCAACTGTTCCCATCATCGCTTACCAAATGCAAGTTACTGCTATGATGTTTTATTGTTATTATCATTATTATCATGCTGCTTGTGAGACTGAATTTGTCAGAAAAGATAGTCTTGCTTATTAAGCACCTCACATCCTATCTTCTGGAATCATCTCATCTAATGAGATTACCTTTCAAGACTACAAATCCTTCCCCTAATTTTATCGCAATGGTGGTAGTCTACGACATTTCTCAGTTACAACTAATAATGTTTTAATATTATTAGCTAAATGTTTTATACAGCCGTAACATTTAGATATTATTAAACAATATTTTAATAGCAAATAATATTTTAAATATATGCACTGCTACTGTTAATCATCTCAAACCTAAATGTTGATCTTTTCTTGATGTGAGAGTTTTACCATTTCCAGTTCCAGTAAAAGGAACTATACTGCCTGTAAGGTTCTTCCCCTTGCGAACCCTGTTTTGTTACTGTTTCCATCAAAACACTCACAGAGTTAAATTGCAGTCACTGACCCACAGTTGCGTGTTAAATCTAATGGTCATCTGAACAAACAACCCCCTGGCACTGGTGCACTTTCCTCAACGCAAGTGAGTCCTCACCCTTTAAATAATTACAATATTTAACATTACATAATATTTCAGGATGAAAAATCTTGTTTTGTCAGAATTCAATATCAATCAATATTATATTTTTATATTACATTCCTCCCTTATGCCTATTTAACAGACAAATTGTTTCTGAGGATCGCAGTTCTTCCCAACCATTTTCAGGGATAAAGACAGCCAACCCGTAAGACAGGAGCTACTTCTAGAGTGCAGAGATAAATGGAAGGCAGCTGCCTGAGCAGTGGCATTACAGAATCCTCTCTACCAAGGTCTACATTAAGCAATATCAACATTTACACAAGAGAAGTAGATTTGGCATCAAATATTAAGCACCGCTGCCTCGGCGTGACCAGCAGTGGCTCCATGAGCGCAGCGCGTTCGTCCCCGTGCCCGCCGGCTGCGCTGCTCCGGTCCCCTGTCCATGGAGGTGCGCTTTGCCTCCCGGCTGTCTCCAACCGCCGCGGCCGTGCCAGGGCAGGGACCGGGAACCCCTGATGCTCCTGGGATGCAGCCCCAGAGCTCCCCAGCCTTTCCAGCTGCGGCTCTGGGAGTGAAGGTTTGGGTTTGGCTTGTTTGTGCTGGTGAGGACAGACCCCTTGTGATGCCCTAAACTCTCAGAATTCAAAGGAGAGTTGTAAATAAAAATAAGAGGCCTGATGAGAGCAGTTTAGAAAATATAACTTTCATCTAGATTCCTTGGTTTATGACAGAATTTCAAAGTATATTAGAGGGTTTGTTTATGCAAAAGAACCTGAGATATCTACCTTCTTTCGCTGCCCCCTTGTTCTGCACTGTCCCCAGTACAGTGTGGCAAAAAGTAAAAGGCCAAAAGGGTAGTCGGTCTTTTTTTCCCCAATTTACATGCTTCACTTTAGTTTTTTTCTTGTCTCTTGTACTAAATCTTTTTCTTTCTTCCTCTCCACCTATTTTTTTTCCTTCCTTTTCCCCCTACTTTTTTCTCTGTTAGTTCAGAGACGCTTCACAATCCAGTCGGCACGGCTGCCGGCTGCTGCTCTTTGGTGTCTTTACCAGGTGCGTTGACCTATGGCTCTGCAATCCAGAAGCTGCAGAGAAGGAGAATCATTAAGAATAAAAACCTTGAGAGAAGTGCAGAAGCGCACAAAGCTGCTTGCTGGTGGAGTTTCATCCCGGGCAGAGGCTCTCCCATCTTGTGCAGTGACTGATGCTGGCAGGCAGCAGCCACGCGATGAACACGATGTCCCTCTCTGCCCTCCCTTCCCAAAGGGCATTCTGCGTCCCCTCCCACACAGAGGAGACAGAATCCGCGAGAACACCCCAAAACTACCTGCCATCATCTGCAAACTGCCTACTTTCTTCTTCCTTTCTTTTCTTCAACCTGCTGGCTGGCCAGGATGTGCGTACCTCAATGTACTGGTTACTTCTTCACAGATCTGTAAAATCAAAGAAACACGTTTTAAACACAGCTCAGTAAATGCACAGACTACCTAAATAGCTACAAATTTAGATGTACCAGATCCTCTCCATCTGCTGCTCCCTAGAATTGCACACACACCACGCCACTGATCTTGAGTTGTTGATGTCTGAAGAAAAACTCTCCTACTCCCTTCCCTCCAGCTGTGCCTTCCCTTCCCATTATAAATCATGCTGCTTTTGCCAGCAGCTTTTAGCAGTTTTTTTGGCCTGTTTTGCTCTCCCTCCTGCTATCCCCACGGGTCGCCCGTGCTCCTGCCTCTCCTGGCTGCATGCAGGCAGGACCGGGCAGGAATGGCTCGGGCTGCGTGGCCTTCTGCCAGCCACCAACATGGGGAAGCTCCTGCCTGCACTGCGTGTGTAATTGTAATTCCACTCATGTCCTTAGATAAACTGGCAAGTTGGCACAGACGCGCTCCAGAACTGTCAGGACAGCAGTGCCGAAGCATGGCACCGTCCCCTTGGTGTCTGGCCAGGAGACTGTGCCTTCTCCAAGACGGAAACCTCAGCGCTGTCGCATTGGGAAACCCACCGTGGGATGCACTGGGGTGATGGGGGCTGCACCCCATCCTTGGCAGCGCTATGCCCCTTGCAGAGACCTCCCTGCACCGCGGCACCATAGGCAGCCCTGCAGCCCTAGCCCCAGCCCCACCAGCCCTTCTGCAATGGTTTTTAATCTGAGACCCTCTCCCCCATTTTAGACCAGATACCTTCACAATGTAAATATTTACCCCAAATGATCCTATACTTAAAAGATAGCCTTGAAGTCTTCTGGAGCCATGCCCAACCCCAGAGCATGCACTGCTGTCTGGCTGTGTCTGGGATATCCAGTACATGGGATGCAGCGAGTGGGGAACCCGGTGAGCAAAGCCTCTCCAAGAAGTGCAGTGAAGTCAGGGTTTGTAACGTACTCTCACTGAGGGACGGGATTTTACTACACTACGCTGCGTTGTACTGCACAAGAGAGCTTCCCTGCCACGCTGTACTTGTGTTGTTCCACCTTCTGATAAGCTGTTATTAGGTAGAAGAAAAGGCCTAGGTGACAGTTTTTTATTTTTATACTTACTTCTGATATCCAATGATGACTTAAAATAGTACTCTTACTGAAATATGAAACATATGCATATGAAAAATGAATACAAAATAAGTTCGTTATTATCAGTGTTATTACAATGAATACTTAATTAACTCATCATAACAGCACACTTGCAGTATAATGTTCTCACTGATTATAAAGTGCTAAATCTCCATTAAGTGATGCAAATGACAAATGAACACCTACGGACATATATATGACAGCCACATCAACAAACAATGAATTAACTGTCTCTAATTTATCAAAAGGAACTCTTTCTTTGAAAAACTATTTCTTCTCTGTCATTTTTTTAAATCTTCTGATACCATCACACCACTAGCTAAAACCTTGAGAAATTTTGACAAAAGAGACAGCAGCATTAACTTTAATTTTGGTACGCAACTTTTGGGTTCGATATGAGGAAAGAAATAGAGCAGGTGCTGTGCTCGGGCTCATGGGTGCAGGGGCGGCTGGCAGGGAGCAGGGCTCGCTGGGGGCAGCCACGCTCTGCTTGCACCCTCGTGCCTGCGGCCGTGGCGCTCGCCATCCCCGGCGTGCCCACCGCTGGAGCAGGGGCAGGAGCCCAGCCCGCTGGTGCTGGTGCCGGTGCCGGTGCCGGTGCCCAGCCACGGCGGGTCCCCCCAGGGTGCAGTGACACAGAGTGCCCAGGGCTCACGGCTGGCAGCACTCGGTGCCGAGGGCGGCAGGATCTCAGCAACCAGTGAACCCAGTTCTGCTTTATCCCCCTTAAATGATTTATTTTCACTTGAAAATGGGCACCTCCCTGGAAACAATACTTGCTTTGGTAATTTATTAAGAGCAAGTACCTTAGCGTATAGTCAGCTTGCCATGTTTGCATTTTTATATGGGTGCTGTATTTGCATTATCAGCCTTACTGGTGGTTGTGCGTGATGGTTTTTATGAAGTGCTTTACTTCCATGATGTCAGACTTAGGACTGTTTTCATTCATAGTAAACTTTGTAAATACTCAGACAGAAGATAATTTTACTTTAAATATAAATGCAAAATCATAGATTCTGGTTATAGGGGCAGGAACCATATGGCAAAATTAGTACTGGGGAAGAGCTGCTAAAAATGAAGATATTTATACTGAAGTTCAGCTCTGCACTGCCAGCACTAGTGTGAATGGCAGACAGCTCACCCAGCTGGCTCTCCAAGGTCAGCTTGTTTTGTGACAGACCTCTCAGGACAGTAAACTCCTTAAATAACTAGCTCCAAAGACTGTAGAAACCAACTGGTAGAGTCGTCTCTGCTCTACTGGATCCCAAACCTGGGAAAATAATGCTAAAAGAAAATGGATGAGTTATCAAAATTCCTTTCAAAAGAAAAAAAAAAAAAGGTGCAAGTACCCCAAAAGGTGCAAAAAAGGTGTAAATACCCCCAAAAAGAAAGGAAAAACATTACTTTTTCTATGAAGATAGACATTTCTGATCACAGGCGAGGTCCCAGCTGCACGGTTTGATGGCACCTGGGGCTGTGCAGAGACAGAGCAGCACCACCACGCACTTGGGTGCCAGAGCTCTCCAGGGCTGACATGGAATGTCAACGTCAGTATTTTCCAAAATCTTTCAGACCTAAACCCTAATTATCCAAAAAACATTATTTCTTGCTTGGAAAGTGTTTACAGGATCATAGACCACTAATGAATTATTTATTTCCAGGCCGCCCTTGTAGACAGGAGTCTTGCATTCCTCTCTGGCAGCCGTGAACTTGTGCAGCTCTCAGGAGGGATCAGCTACACAAGAACCTACCTGACAACCCAAAGGTAAGACAAGTAATATAACTAAGAGCAATGTTATGATGAATATGATGATGTTAGCTATCACCAAAAGTCTCAGTAAAGGGTTAAGGGCATCATTGATAATGAGATCACTGGAGAGAGCTGTAATTTTTTCCATGATAGAAATTTACATGTGAGTTGAGGAATGACTCTGTGTAGGACTTCAGTTCAAAACATGTACTAATAATCTGAAATTTCTTACAGTCAAAACTTAAGAGAGTTCTACTTGGGGACAGGAAAAATCAGACAGCCTGTTAGCCACGCAACCATAAAAAATGAATAAACCCCCCCTGTGCTCAAGTGACCCAGCAAGGAAGGAGAAACAGGTGCTTTCACCATTTCTCAAGACGTGGATCTTTGTAAACTGTGTGTGTAGCTTAGGCTGAGCTTTCGGAGCTGACCTCACTGCTGCAAGAGAAATACGGAGAAGAGCAGCAAAGGGACTGCATTTTGGGAAGGAGGTGAAGTTGCAACTAAATAAAAAAGAGTTTGTTTCCAGTAGCTGGTTGGAGCGGCTGTAGCCCATTGCTGCCACCAGCATACCTCCAGGTAGGTTTGGTGTCTTTAAACACCTCATTGTGGTGGTCCTAACTGGAGGACTGCTGTGGACGGAGGAGCAGGCGTGGGGCTGGGCTGCACATACCCCGGTCCCCAGGATAAACTTTGTTAGCGTAGGCAGCCCAGCTTGGTACCTGGAGATGGTGCCACCAGCATGTCCTTGTTTTTATCCTGAAGTGAAGCATCATGTCTTCATATTGACATCCTTTTGCTCATGGTAGCAATGATGAAGAGAGTTGTTTGCATCTGAGAAAATCTTTGTGCTGGCAAGCCTCAGCAAGGACGGGACCTGCGCCGTGTGCCATCCCCTGGTGAGACGTCTGGTTGATGCTGCACCGCACGGCATCCTCTGCAACCAGAGGGATGTGAGATTATCTATGATCCCCCTTTTCCTTTTCCTATTATCTCCCTCCAGTAAAAGGCATTTTAATGAAATACCTTACAGGGTCAAATGCATTTCTTACTGGGGCCTACAACAGACCTTTGCACTGCGGCATTGCATTCATGAACACAGTTAGCCACTTGCATACCCAAGTCTATCTACTGTGCTTTACTTGGACACGATGGCTTCTGTCTTGAAGTTTCAGGATAGTGATGCTCGTCACCCCCGAGTCCCCCGGCTGGGAAGCTAAGGAGCCTGGGTTTGCTGGCACATGTGTGTTCAGCTCAGTGCTCATCTTTGAGCTGGCAGACTTGAGCAGTGGGAAAGGATCTCCCTTTGTGTTTCTGGCTGTCAGTCAAGCAAAGGAAGGATAACATCATATAATTTCTCATCCCCAAAATATATCCGTTTATACACTGACTCAAAGAAGAGGAAGATAGGAGCAGCGGATATGGGTTATCAAAGGGAGTTCTTCCTCACTGGCTGACTGACCTTCAGCAAACCATCATCTCTCTGGGCCTAATCTGACGTTTCTAGATGTGCAAATAGTACATCCATCTCAGGCCCAGCATTTACAGGTTTGATTTTCAAGGGCAGTCAGCTCCTGCTGCTCTCAGTTTTTGTCTTACATTTTCTCACATATGTAAGAACAGATCCATGAGAGCATTTACTGATGACTGACTCTGTAATTTAGCCTGTTTTTTCCTTGCGAAAAAAACACTTTGCAGATTAACAATCAAGTCAACAGCTCCTGTTGTGTATATAAAAGTACATTACCCTTGTGGCAAACTTCAGTCCTATAGTTCTGTGGCTTCATAATTCTACCATAATAGCCGTATGCTGACAGAAATGCAGGACAGACTTTGATGTGGACTCATTTAGATTTTTCTGAAATTAAATTTCTTGTTCACGAACAAAAAGAAAGCTTATTCTTCTCTATGTCAGATCAGAATCAAAGATCTGCATTTCTCTAGGTTTAGTTGATGGAGCAAGCCTTCGTTTTTTCAGCCTCTTTTAATTTTGTGGTTGTTTGCATTTTGGGAGCACTACCACCACAAGCCAGCGCTTGGAAAACCAGTATCTTCTGGAGTGGGTCGGGTGGTGGGTGGTGATGGGGAGGGTGCAACGCAGGAGCAACCTGAGGTTTGCTCTGGGGGGCTGTGGGTAGAGGCCAGGGCAGCAGAGGGGGGAGGATGAATGACCTCCCAGCACAGAGCTCTGCTGTGCTGTGGACAGCTTGAAAGGGCATGGAGAAGCAGCGATCCAGGCAGAAACACTGGCCTTGCAGAAAGCCCTGCTTGTATGCACGTCCTGGGTGGCTGAGCAGCAGGCCTATACAGAAATGCTTCTGAAGCTGCTTGTCCTGAGAAAACTAGCAATGTTAAACCATTCAGCCATTGCCGTGCAATGTAGTCCATTTAGTCTTAATGTAGCATGCCTATTATGCAGTCAAAAGTGGGGACAAGGGAGGCACTTGAAGGCACATGGGCAGCTTTTGCTGGCTTCCACCAACACCAAAGGAAAATAAATTTATCAGAAACTGGTATTTCATTGCCCTTTGAAATACTGCTATCATGAAGCAGTTAATGAGAGCCTCTCAGGAGCAATCTCTTCCCCCTCTTCTCCCTGCCGTGCTGCAGCCATGCTCCCAAAGCCCTTCGCTGCACCCTCCTGCCTTCCCCACGGAGCAGCACCCCAGGGGCTTGGTGTCCGGCTCCCCCAGCGTGTGGGACAGGCTCTTCCACCCAGTGGAAGGCAGCTCCTGTCCACAGGGGAGGGTGCCTGTCCACAGGACTTCTGCAAATCCATCCCCTCTAACATCAGATAACCTGAACTATGGGTACATTTGAAGCCCTGGACTTCATTCCCTTTCACAAGCTGTGCTTCTGTGCTCTTGGGCAAGGCTTGATGCTGCAGTTTTTAGTCATGCACTAAACCCCACTTACTTCAGTGTGAAATATCCTAGAGTGTTTTTTGAAAGCTAAAGAATCTGATGGGAAGACTTCTTAAGGCATTTTTAAAACTGCTTTTTTCATTTCCATAGAGCTGACACGTCTCCAGAAGGCTATGTCATGATGACTTAGTGTCTTTGCACATCCTGACAAATGCAGTGCTGTGTCATTCTCCAGAAATCCCAGAAACATCATTTACCTATAGCTCTCAAACCTGTTACTACCACAGTTACACCTGCCATCTGAGCTGCTTCTGGGCTGTAGATATCCTAAACTCTTCTGAATCATTCTTCAGTTCCTGGTTCTGCGCTTATTTACAAATGGGTCCTTTCCAATGTGATGTAGACAAGGCTTGGGCTTGGCACGAACCCTGAGGATAAAACGAGATTCATGTACCCCTCCATGCAAATACTGTGACAGCTGTGAAGAGAATGAATAGCAAAGTCAATAGGACTGCAGACAAAATATTTTAAGAAACAAATTGATCCCTTGGTGAAGATACATGCAGGGGTACCCCCACACACGTGTCCAAGGGCACAAAGACACACACATGCCATTCCCAATTTGCCAGTGTGTCTTTTTGAGGAGGAGGCTCCCATAGTGCTGGTGCTTATGAGGAAGCCTTTCCTTGTCTTCCCCTGTACCCAGGCAATGCTAGGCTGCCTCATGCCCATGTCACCCGTTTTTGGATGAGCAGAGTGCTGCCTGCTTGCCCCCAGCCTCGTGGTATACCCATATACCACACTGTGCCCCCCAGCCCTGTGTCCTCAGAGCTGCCAGAGGCAAGGAGCTGCCAGAGAGGAGACTGCAGCCAGTACTGCTCAATAGCTTGGCCCCAGCCACTGGTTTTCCTTTTCTTTCCACCTTCTTTCCCATACCGATTCCTCTTTTTCTTGCAAGGGCTGTTGTATGCAAACGTGATACACAATTGATGATGGGCAGCATTCACTAAAGGCTGGGGGTGACAAATGAGAGGTTATGGACCCCTGAGCATCACTTGCTGGTAATACATTTGCTTGTTCCTTCTCTCTGCTTGTTTTCCCTTTTTGATCCCTTTCAGGAATGGAAGAGGCTCTGCACATCTGTACCTGTGCATTGTCCGTGGGGCCAGGCATTGGCATTTCTGACCAGCTGACTCTGGACTTGAGCTTGAACTTGGCCTGAAAACGCAACTGCTGCCTGATGCCGCCCCATGAGCACGGCAGCAAGGCAGGAGGCTGTGGGAAATGGGTTGGAGGAGGAATGTCTGACCCTGAGTTACTTCAGAATTTTTCTGGGATGAACAGTTATTGCTGGTTCCTTTCTGACTCTCCTCTCTTCACAATGATGATCCTCAGGTAAATAAAAGTGCCATCACAGACATGACAGAAATGATCCCAGCTTTTCAGGCTGTTAAGTGAGCAATCACCTTACTAAGGGCTACTGAAGTACATAAAGCCAAGGGTGCCTCCTGCCTACACATGCTTCTGCTCAGCCTCCTCTCTTCCATGCTGAAGGCAGCAATATTGTTTCCAGTTTAGTGCAAACTATTTTTAGGAATACATCTTTTTAAATAAAAAAAAAAAAAAAAAAAAAAATCCCTTTAGATATTACAGTTTGCCATAATGGTGTGTTTACATTATTCCACCAACCAACCTAAAGCTGTAAATCTAGCTTTTCTTCTCATTTGGTGGGATTTCCAAGCACGGCAATATGCATTGTTTGGAAGTCAGGCTCAGCTTACCTTGACCTGGAGGAAGAAGGATTTGCCGTGCAGAAGCATCACTCAAGCTGCCCACAACTGCGGTCGGGAGCCAGGGGAGGCACAGGCCGTGGCACTGGTGGGACTGGGAGGGCTTGGTCACCCCTGCCTGCCCTCAGATGGCTATGCTGGTCCTCTGCCACCGCTGCAGAAATTAAATTCAAGAGGAGGTAGAAAGGTAAAGGCAGTGTTTGAGAAGAGGGGCTTATGAAACAATTGGTCTCAGTGACTGACATACTACAGACCTGATGGGGAAAAATGTTCAGAAACAAGATTCTTGGAAAGAAAGGAAAGCGTGAAAGTGAACAGGGAAGGTAGTTTGAAACACCTGTTTTGTTTGTTTGTTTTTCTTTTTTTTCTTTTCAAAATTCCTGGGATGTAAAGAGGTAAGAAATAAGAAAAAAAGTGGCCAAATAAAGATATGAAGGTAATCCAAGACCTTACCAGCAAAAAAATGCCTACTATATTCCTGAGCTGTCTTCTACTTCTTATGAAATGTACCACAGTAATAATAAACATGCTGTAAAATACCCGACAATTCCATTAGGTTATAAATATATAGTAGCTGTCAATAATACTCTTTGTGTTATGTTGAGCTAACACAGTAAATAACTTACATTAGTATAGTGCTTATGCACTTGCTGAATCTCTTCAAAGGTATGTTAAATGAAAGTAAAAGTATTAAATGAAGAGAAAAAGTCATTCCAGATTAAAGTATATCATGAAAAAGAGAAACAAGCTTTCAGGAATAATACTTAATGAAATCAGAGGACAAGTGTGTGCATGTGTGAAAGATGTAGAAAG
Organism: Haliaeetus albicilla; assembly: GCF_947461875.1. NCBI lineage: Eukaryota > Metazoa > Chordata > Aves > Accipitriformes > Accipitridae > Haliaeetus > Haliaeetus albicilla. Next base: position 597,660 of record NC_091487.1, read on the forward strand.
AGTTGAAAAAAGCAAGCCTAAATACCTATATTTTTGTCTCATCCTTCAGAATTTTGGGAAGAGGACGGTGTTGGATTCCTGGCCCCAGGCTGCAGGAAAGGGAGGTGGGTGCTGCAGGACACAAAGGAGTGTTTATTGCAGGGAAGGTATCTGCCAAGTTAATTAGCAAAGATGGGGTGATCCCTTCTCCCCGCAGGCGGCCGGTCCCCAGCCTCTGTGGCTGTACCAGCTGCGCCAGCGCCTGCTCTCCCTGCTGAACCAGAGCAGATGGGGGCTCGGCTGTGCCGACCGAAGGGACCCCCGCTGTGCGGGCACACAAACTCTATTCACGAGCGGCCAGAGGTTATTCCTGCTGGGGAACACAGATTATTAAACCTCAGCCGGTATTCACTGTGGTCCCTTTCTTTCATCAACTCTCTTCTCCAATATTGTATTTCTTATTCTTTTGGGAAAATAGTGCACTATTTAATAAGAAGAACAGATTGCTTTAGTACACCTGAGTATTGATGATTGACTCTCAAGCTTTTTTAATAATTCAGCTGCAAGATAGGCCCTGTGTATCCAAAGCACACCTAAAGAATGCCCTAGAGAAAGAAGCCAAGTTTGAAGATTTTCCTGCTGGATGCTGGGGGCTGAGAGACTCCTTCCAAGCCAGCTGGGAGCAAACTCCCCTGCTTGTCCTGAAAAGAGGTGATTCCACCCAGGGCTCAGCTCATTTACTGACCAAGACCTAAACCAGGGAACAAAGTGAAGCGAGTGAGCAGTAATAACCAACACACTCACTGCAAGCAGAGAGCAGAAAGGATGAAGACAGATCTGAAGGACAGCTTTGTGTGTGGACCATATTCATCACATTGTGTTTGAACCTGACTCTTGCAGAGCCAGCAGATTTCCTCCAGGGTTTGTTTTTCTAAGCCGAGTTTAGCTTAGGCATGTGAAACCTTAACAAGCCCATGTTAGCAGGAGAAATCAATCATTTTTGCCCATGTCCCATCTTTGCTGACTTTTGGGTTGGTTGCAGCTGAGCTAATCCTGACAGAGGAAACAAATCACAGAGGATGGCTCCACTAACATCTCCCAGTGACACATCTCATGAGGAGTTGCCTAAGGAACAGCTGGACACACAGAGCGTGTCTGGCAAATGGACCTTTCTTATTAGCAAAGCCTTCCTTGGACGTCAGGCCAGCAGCATCTCTTGAATGTTGTTCCAACAGCAGATGACAATCCTCCACAAGTCCGGCAGAGTTTTGAATGCTCCCTGCAGCTACAGCTGCAACTCACTGTCCTGTCCCTTGAAGAAAAACATTATCCTGTTGCTCTTCTCCTGTCCGCTCTTGGGTACATCTGCTGATGGTGTGTGTTTCCTGCTGCTCCAGAAGTAACTGTTTTAATATAGGTTTTCAAGATTCTTCTATAAAAAGACAAGATTTCTGCTGACTTGTGCAGTTTTGCATTCATATGTTTACATGAATTTCACAACCAAGGCAGTCATCAGGGCTGCAAACTAGAATAAAGTAAGGGAAAAGGATGACCTACAGGCCAGGGTCTGGTTTATCCCATCAAGTACATAGAAGCAATCTTCATCTTGGCTTAGGGAAGCTAACACATACTTGTAACTGAGGGGATAAGCAATTTGCAGGCAACACATGAAGAAAACAAGAATGGATGTTTCAAGAGCGCAACGGAGTGGTTACATCCTGAAGGATTAGGGGAAAATGATTGATTTATCTTTTGGGACATTAACAGCACAAGAATACACACATGCACCAAATCCATTAGCTAGCTGGAATTTATTTCTCATCCTTGTTTTTCCACAGGTTTTGAGTTTCTTCCCATGTGCTGTTAAGTCCCTGGCAAAATTTCCCTCGAGTTCAGCAATAGATTAGCCCCTTTATGAATTACATACCTCTGAAGCCTCCTCAGAGAAATAAAATGTTAACAGGATACAGTGTTGTGTTGGAGCAGCCAGGAACTCTGAGAATCCCTCACTCCATCATCACTTCAGCTGTCAAAACACACCCAGTTATCAGTACCAGGATATGTAAATCACCCAAACCAGGTGGAGTCTTACTTTTTTTATTGTAATATTTTAAATCTCAGTTTGGTGTACTGTTTCTGGCTATGCAGAAAGAACAAGGTTATAGCAAACCTAAAATATAGTTATCTGTAGCAAAGAATCATACAGTTTACAAGGCATTAAAATGTTAACTTTTTTTACATTGCTGTTGGTAAATATTGTTTTTGTACTTAGGGCATTTAAAAAGATGACAACCTCAAAGTGCTATTTATCATACATACATTCTGGGAGTTAATTGAACAATTCAGTGTGAGATACTTACACAGCCTGTTACATGGCCATTTGTATGTTTTCTTCTGTTTGTCCATAAATAGAGATTGGTGGTGGTCCCATTAAAGGCTTAAATTTGCTCATAAGAGAAACTGTCTGGAAGGTAACAGCACTGGAGCAACCTCTGTCAGGGAAAGGAAAGTCTGAAGGAGACTACATTTGTGAATTGTTTCAGGGAGCTCTGAAGAAATCCACTGACCCTTTATGTGCTGATGCCTGTCTTGATCCCCATTAAGTCTTGGATCTTTGCTTTCCTGTACAGCTCTCTAAATAAACCCAGGAAAAAAAAAAGAAAAAAAAGAGTCAAAACTTGGCTCTTTTGACAGCCTTTACATTTTGCTCTCCCCTGCCTGGTTAGGCTTCATCTAGGACTGGATAGTTTTAATCTGTAGTTCTATCTTCAGTATAGCACTCTGTGCTAGTGGTTAAAATGTGCAAAACTCCTTTGTGGCTGGTGCTAGAATGGCCTTAAATTTGAAGTCCTATTAGGAAGAGTTGAGCTGGCCAGGTGAAGGAGTCCAGGCTTGACAAAACAGAAAAAACAGCAACAGCAAGTGAGAAAATGGGGAAGCTGGTAGAACAGAATACAAAACTGTGTTTGGGAAACACAGAATAAAGTAATCAACAGATGTTATTGAAAAAAAAAAATCTATGTCCAAATGAGTTATCAAGCATAAAAGGGAATTACTCAAGGCAAGGACTGATCTAGGAAAATGTGGGCCAGCAAGAGCATTTTGACCCAACCTTGTTCCCATTTGACTCAGAGCAATCTGGTTTTGGCAGTGGAAACAACAGCTGAGACAACAGGGATCCTGGTACCTGAACCAGGATATCTGCCTCAGGACAAACCTGTGCCAGGTGCAGCAAATCCTTCTGGAGCAGCTGATCTTCTGCATGGGGATGACGTGGCACCAGTGTCCTGGGCAGTACACACACCAACACCCCTGCCATGGAGATTCACATCTCCTGCAAGAACGACCTTGGGCTCCCGGACGCGTTGCCTACCTGCTCCCCCTTTGCTTTTGCAGGCCACCAGCGCAGCTAGCAGACCTCGGCAGTCTTCCTGTGGCTGTGCATTGGATAACTGTTTTCTGAAGTACCTGATCACCAAGGATGCAAAAAACATTGTTCAAAAGCCTGCAGTCCCCATGATGTTCAGTGCGTTTTGGTACATTTCAAAATTTTGCCTCAAGTTTTTTCTCTGCTTAGCTGGTTTGAGGAGTTCTTTAGCTATTTGTACAGACAACTGCACATGCATTTCTTCTGCAAGCCCTGCTAAGTCTCCGTTTTCTTCCTCATCCTTATGACAGGTTTACACACTTCTGCTTTTGCCCTGTCATTCTGAGCATCTCTTTGAACTTGTTTTTAATCAAAGTCCTCCAGGAGCCCAGTTCCTGCCAAAGCATTGAGCTGAGTTCACTGTTCACAGGTTTGGTGAACTTCTGGGGACCATGTAGGTTCCCACATTGCTGGATTTGTATTGAGACCTGGTGCCAGCTGACAGTTCAAGTTACTTATCAGATGTTTCTCCTTATGTGGAAGTGGCAAAATCTCTCTGTGCTTCCTCCAGGTTTGTAGCTGATATGTCAAAAGGCATTAGTAGCAATCAAAGTCCTCATGGTATTTTCAAATATCTAAGGATATTGTTAATAACATTATCAAGAAGCCACCGTTGAACACATGTTTTCTAGTGTTCTTCTGGGAGATTCTGTAGGTGAAAGGTTTTTGGTTTTTTTTTTTTGTTTTGTTTTGTTTTTTAATTCAGGACCAGTAAAGCACGTGAGTGCACAAGTCTTTGGATACTTGTGATGGACTAGCAAATAAGCTCTACGAGCCTTCCCATCAGTGGCTAAGTATCAGCCCAGCTGTAGCATAGGTGGCTGTGCTGGGAAGGAGGCTTTCACCCAAAGCTCTTGGGTTGTAGAGCCCTTATGAAAGAAAGGCGTAGATCCAATTATCAAGATAAATCAGGATGTAGACCACATTTCCCTGTGTTTCTCTGCCATGAGCTTGGCCTAAGCAATTTCTCATCACTTCTTAGGTCCCTGCAGGACTCAGTTATGGATCCCCACTTCACACCAGCAGCTCTGGGGCCAACAAGACCCATCCTACCCACTGTCAGCAGTGCAGCAAGCGTGGCTCCTGCCATCCCCTTCAGCCCTGGACCACAGGGATTCCGGGACGGCACTAGACGTTACACTGGTACATGGTACTGCGTGCTCATGGTCACAGCAATCATTTCAGTCCATGGAGCTGCCAGATGTATTCCTATGCTTCCCAGCAAAGGAAATATCTAAGTATGAGTGAATACAAGGTGGTAAGATTTCATTTCATTCAAGAAGTTGGAAACATCTTTGAACAATTAACATGTCCCAAATGTTTCCTGGACTCTCAGCGCCAACACAGCCGTTGGCCATGAGACTGTAGGTGTCCTCCAGCACAGCACCTACCCATGGGCACGTGCAGATATTCACTCAGCACACCATGCTCTTTCCTCTTAACAAGGCTCTGCTGCCTCAGTATCCCTAAAGCAGCACCCTACTGACCTGTCCTGGGTTTAGGTCATATCCTTTGTAACTTGGGTGTTGCTTTTGGTTCCTGGGGTTTACAATGCACAGCTTTCATCCTGTCCCAGATACATGCAGGACAAGATCACAGCTTACCCTCAGTCCTGCGAGAGATTGATGCTTTGGGGCAACTTTTTCTGCTTCTGACTTAATCTGCAAGTCCCACAGACTCGGGCTGGCCACTAGAGATCACGAGTCATTGCAGATGCCAGCCTCCATCCACAGCAGACGGGAGGTACGTTCACAGTACAGAGTCGTGTCCTGCAAGGAATGCTGTAAACACATTCTGTGCTGCTGCCCTTTCACTCGTAGTTCACCACTGAGCCAGATCCCTGTGGGGTGCTGGGAAAGCAGGATGGCCTCACCCAGGCTTCCCAACAGCCCTCAGACAGGAGCTCATCTTTGTGTGAGGGGTTCCCACATCATTATAGCCTCCATAGGTCTTTGGCCATCCTGCCTCCTCCTGATGCAAGGAAAGTCAATTGGGAGATGGAGACAGGAATCTTCTTTAACTAGAAGTCACTTTGTCAGTCGTGATCTTATGCTGACAGCTTTGTGTCTGAAAAGCTATTTTAGTTTCAATCAAAAAGAATAGAATAACAAGTTTAGCATTTGGAAAACTCATTACTGGAAACTTTATTAAACTTAAGGCTAACAAGCCTGAATTACTGCTTGAAAGAACATTTTTTTTGTTAAAAAATGCAGATATAAAAAGATTTATAGTATCTAAACCAATTATGATAGTGAAATGCAGCATTAGGTATTCCACACTCTCTTCTTTTTTCCCCATATTTCTTCCTTTTCACATATCAGTGCATCTAACTAAGCGCAATGTCATTACCGTAGAGCATTTAGTAAAAATGCCATTAAGGGGATTGAATTAAGCATGCTCTGGGAGGCTTCCTCCCTCAGATGACACTAGCTGTCTGTTTTTCCTATACCCCAGAAGTACAACAAAAAATTACATTTCTGATGACTTATATTTCAGGGCAGGGAGGAAGTCAACAAAGAAAAATATGGTTGGTAGCATCCTGTATCTGCACTGATGCACAAAATAGCCAGTCGCTCACCTTCCCAAGAGCAAACAGAGCAGCTCACTCATTTATTGATCAGCTTGGAAATAGAGTCCTTACCCACCACCTCCCTGCATGTCATCCAAACCCTGTCTGACTCCAAGTCCTGTGCAATGTGCCAGGAATGCTGTGCTCTGCAGTATAACACCAAAAAGCTATTAATGTACTGCACAATACAGGAAAACATGGACATGGATTTATGAATCTGACGTGCCTTTTAGACTACTAGAGAGTGCAAGCACACCAGCACATGGAGTTAGGTGTACAACTGGTCATTCATTTACATCAGCAAAGCACATATAAGTTAAATTTCTTTCATTTGTTGTTCCCCCCCACTAAACACATACAGAAATATTATAGTTGTGAAAATTCAATCTGTGTTCTAGAAAAGCCAACGCTCTTGTGCCTAATTTACCCAGAAATGTGCTTAAATATTGATGTTTAAATGATACATTCTTCAGTCCCCTATTTTGTCAGAGACTTATTTTTAAAGGCTTGCTGTAAAAGTCATTGGGGGAGTTGAAATTACAGTACTTGAAGCCTCTGACAGAAGCTGTATTTTGGTAGCAGCACAGAGTGCATGCTAAAAGGCTCCACACACCTTTTAGCCATCCAGGGATGGACGACCAGCTCTTGTCACCTTGAAGGGTTGTCAAGTGCCTCATAGTAGCAGCCAGAAAGAGACGCCAAGGGAGAGCTGTGGGCCTGGAGACCCCCGAAAGAAGCAGTGTACCCCTGCTTTTGATGATGCCGCTCACCTCTGCTGCGTGTGGAGCAGTCTGACACACTCATGGATCCACCCAGCAAGTGGGAGGTGAAGACACTCCAACCCATGTCCGGAGCCTAGAGTGGAAAACCTCTTTAGGACCTCCCAACCTCAGTCTTCTGCAGAGTGGAAACAAGGTTCATCCTGAAGGCAAAGACAACTAACACCTGGATTTAAGGGTGCAAGCAGAGCTCTTTGCCTTTCTGCCTCAGTCACAGCTCTGCCCTTTCTCCCTTTCCTCTCTTGCTCAGGAGCAGCATCCTCAGGCTGCTCACCTCAGGGTATCAGTGCTCAGGTGAGCAGCACAGCACCTGCTGCTCAGCAGACTTCTCCTCTAACACACAAAGACACCCACAGCAACTGCACCCCTTTTATTCCTCCCTTCCATGAGCTCAGGCGAGTCTGCAGGAGTTTTCCATTTTCTTTTCTACTCTTTGGCAGGGAGTTAGGTTCTGACTGCTACTGATGCTCTCAGCATCACGCAGCTCACCTGTGGCTGGGGGCAGGAGACTTTAAATCACAGCCCATTGCTATTAGTTGTAAAATGTTTCTATCCTTTACTTGGATGGGTATGAGATAATTTTCTAACTTTGCTTAAGGTAGAGCTTTAGTCCTATTGAAATATGTATATGGATGCTGGATTTAGCAAGTGAAAGTACTTGGATTAACATGGACTTTTCTCTGTCAAAATACAAAGGTTTGTATGTTTGTGTCTTGATACCGGCTTGTTTTCTAAACCATAAAGTTGATTACAGTTTTCTTAGGCAGTAAAAGTATTCTCATTTTTGAACTCACTAGTGAATAGTTATTTAGCAATTTCTTTTTTTTTGTTTTTGTATGTTGAAGCCATATAACTTAGACAAAGGTGAATGGGATTGCAATGGGCACTTCTACTGCTGATGTGAGGAGTCTCGGTCATTTTGTCAGCATATTTAAACAATAGGTATTAAAATGAGTTCTACAAAGTCAGAACATACGGTGATTCGGAATGGCAGAAATTAGGTAGTTTATTTAGGTAATTACATGATAATGTCTTGGTAGAAAGAAAAATAATTTTTCAATTAAATACATTTAATGTGCTTATACAGCAAGAGATGAATACTTTTTAAACATTAAAAAAAAAAAAAAATCAACTTTTTTCAGATAAGATACCAAACATAAATCTTGATCAGTTCAAAGATAACTGTTACCAGGTCGAGCTGGTGGTCAGCAGCTGTTCTGGATCATTGGAAAGTGTGTGGTTTTTATTTGTTACTTGCAAATGCGATGTGCTATTTTTTGGCATTCATATACTAAACTGGTAATAGCCTGTAAACAGTAAAGGATGCATTAGCTATAGCTAATGCCTTTCTTGGGTAAATTCTGTAATGGAAACTTGAATGGAAGCTTGTGGTGAGTGTGAAAGCCCTGAAATCCATTGTTTTGGCCCTGAAAAATGACTGTAAATGCTCCATATTGCAGATCTAGAATTCCTTCCGTTCTCTTAATGTTTCAATTCTGTCACTAGTGCAACCCGCCTACCCCAACAAACACAACTGAAAAACTCCCACAATGAACAACCCCAAACCCTGAAACATGCTAAAAGAATTCTCCCTACTCCCACCATGTGCACATTAAGAAATTCAGTTAATCAAATATGCTGTAAAGAAGAAAACAAATTAGCGCTTTTTCATTGTTTTCCTGATAATTTATTCCATGTGCAATGTTCAGTGGTTTGAGTCCTTCGAGCCGGATACAATTGCCTGTTTTGGCTTGTGGGTACAGCTGCATGTCCCTCTGCGTCCGGGTGGCTGGCTTTGGTTCAGCGTTGTGCTCCTGTCACCGCTAACCTTGTGCTAATGGCTGATGATGGATAATGGGCTTTGGCAAGGCCAGGCAGCTTGACCTTGAACTCCAGAAACATGGCATGAAAACGCCCAAGTTGTGGTTTTGCTTTATTTGTTCTTCTCTTAACAGCTTTAACACCTAACGATGAAAATACTAGGGAGAAAAAAAAAAAAAATAGCGGTAGTGTTTTCATCGGGTTGATTTAAAGCAGCACTGCCAACAGCAGCGCTCCTCCGTTGTTCAGCACCCTTTGTGTAAAGCCCAGGCACGCAGGGGTAAGGTAAGGAGGGTGCTCCTTCTCTGTCTTCTCTGTCATTAGAGTTACACCAGCCAGGAGGGTGACTGTAGCTTGCTTTTGGCAGTGACCAGCCACCTGAGACTCTGTTTTAGAGTAACTGTGTGAGTCTCCCTCTGGAATCACCATAATAAAGCCTTTTATCCAAGTCTCCCAGGGTACAAAGCCTGGCAGTCTGCTGAAGACTCTCACCTTTCCTGAGGTCTTTGTCTGGGGATTTGACTTGTTGGACAGACTCCACCCTCTACGCAGACCCATTTCCAATGTCCTTGGTGTAGTTCCGTCGTTCACCCTTGTAAAACACCAGCGTAACAAAGTGGGAGTTTGTAGAGAGTTTTAACCGTAGCAGCCAGGAAATGCAGAAATCCGTTAGAGCTGGGGATGGTGAGGAAAAGGCAGCAGGCAGAGCATTCTACTGTAACATCTGTGATCTTGCAGAGGGTTGGTCTCCTCTGTGCCTAAAAGTTTGGCCTCTATCGGCCAGAACTAAGCCCAGAGGATGGAGGCTGTGGCCGTGGGACAGACCTCACCAGCTGCGGGGGCTGTCTGCAGGGTGCACCTCCTCCAGGAAGAGGCTGGTAGGAGCGTACTGGTGTCCAGTCGGGTACTGGACGAGGGTCTCCTTGGCCAGCAGGAAACACGAGCAGCTCCTTCCCCACCCGAAGCTGTGTGCCCCACCGCTGAGGGGCCCAGGAGCAGGGACCCCTGCTCTGCCTGGCTCCCACCACCCCAGACAAGTCCTCTGGTGTCCCGATACGCCTTAGAAAGGCTCAGCGATGAGACTGGTGGCACTGCCTGTAACAATGACCCGTGTCATTGACCAAAGTACTGAATAGTGAGAAAGAAACGATGAAAGGAAGACAAGGAATTCATACGGTAAAACTTTAATTGCAATAGGGGCTCGATGTTTTTGAAATCCAAAATGTTATTGAATTTTCAACAGTTTTGCAAACTGAAAAAGGACAGATTGTCCATGAGGAGCAGCCTGTGCAGCCCTGCATGGCTGTGTTGGCATCAGGCTGAGCAAACCATCCACTTCCGAGATTGCTGCGTATACTCTCTTGTCTCTGAGAAAGCAGAGGTAGTCCAGTATTTGGGCCCCTTTTCCTTCTATTTATTTGGATAAAAATGTAATTACAGCAAGATGATTTACTGAATCTCTTAAACTAAATAAGATTGTCAAGAGAGAAAATGCTTCGTCTTAACAGGTGTTCTGAAGGTGATTGTATGCTATGTCTTTACTACTTTAAATAAATTATAAGAATTAAATATTCATGAAGTTCCATTGTTTGGCTTGGTACACTTGCTTCCTGTAGCATAATTCATTCAATAATTTTGTACAAACTGTGTAAGTATGTATTAATTGCTATAACACAATCTACAGATTTCCTTCTATATGGCTGATTGGAATAGTAGATACAGCAAAATATCAGCCAGCGACATTTGCTAATAAATTGTGTGCCTGAGAAAGAAAAGCTGTATTCTCAGTAATTCATACTCCACAAATTTTTGTTGTTGCATCATGTAATTTGTTTTCAGTCAGTGCTTGACATAACCCTCCACACCACAGCATCATCAGTGTACATCCAAATCATCTTCACTTGGGAGGCAAAGATGTACCAGCTTATCTGGAAGTGTGAATTTTGTGCCTTTGCGAAAATGGTTGTTATTCAAAATAATTATTATTTTAAAACAAATTGTCTGTTCAGTGGCTCAAATACTATAGTGTCAAACACCTGGAAAGGACAATTTTTCAGAAGGCAATCTTACAAAAGGCAAGGGTAACTGTACTTTGACCTATGCCCGTTCTTGCAGCCTCCCTGGCTCAGCTGCAGGCAGGGGCAGAGGCGGCACCGGCTGCTCAGTAGCTGTCGTGGGAATAACAGATACTTGTAAGAGGGAGTAACTGCAGGAGCAATTCAGGTGTATCAGCACTGAACTTGCATCCCTCCCTGGTCTGAAGCTGCTAAATGGAGCCTTGCTCCCCCTTTTCCATCCACACATGTTGATAACCTCCAGCTTGCCTGCCGGGGGGTCTGTGGGTGCAGGCAGCTCTCAGGGGGCCAGGCAGGCAGTTTGCCCAAGGGAGAGTCGCCTGCCTGCGGCAGCTGGAGAGTTTGGAGGGTTTTGTTCTTTCTAGCTCAGCAAGTACAGGCCCTGAAAGTGCTGTCAGTGACTGTCAGGAGAGCAGACATGACGGCGTGTGGTTTCCATCTCTGTTCAGAGTCAGTGAATTCCAGACCAAATGCATTCAATTTCCCAAGTCAAAACAAGGTTTCTCTCTAGGAGACAGCCGCTTGTGCTGAGCCCGAGCACACCTCTGCCTCTCAGCTTGCAGAGCTCCAGCAGACAGTGCTGGCTCAGAAGCTGTTTGCTGGTGAGGGGGTAAGGTTGAGGGTAGCCTGGGGGGGACAGTCCGTGGGGCTGCTGGGCCAGGGAGAGCCCCCAGTGGGGTTGGGGATGAGGTGCTGCCAGCCACAGCCCCAGGGCTGCCTGCATCCTGGGTCAGCTGGATGTTAAGCCAAAAGCCAGCCTTTATGGTCCTGCTCTGCCTGCGTACAGCACGGCCAGGCGGCGGAGAAGAGGCATCCTGCTTTTCTTGGGTCCTCCCTTAGGTTAGGAAGAAATGCAAGAGCAGGAACACAAGTAAATCCCAGGACCTCGACAGGGGCTTTTCCTGCCCTCCCTGCTTGCAGGGTGAGACACTCCTGCTGCCAGGGTATGCAAGCCACTTCCAGTAGTGAAAAATGCAATGGGGAATTAGGTTTCCTTTTTTTGCTTCGATTTTTTTCCTCTTTCGTTCAGCATTTGCATGTACACTGCTTTAGTAGCAGAGCCAGGCTAGCACTAGCTCCTTTTTTAAGCAAAGAAGGGCTGAAGAGCATCTTTGCCGAGCTGCACGTGTTCCTGCCACGAGCTCCGAGCTCAGCTCTGAGGCTGAGTCAACGTGGCAGGTAGGGGAGCTCGTGACCCAGGCTGGCTAGTATGTGGACATGGCCCATTTTTTACATATAAAGTGTTTTGATCTGTTGAAACAGTGATTGTATGTGCGGTGTTACTCTTAGAGAGAGCTGGTGTATATCATAACAAAGGCAGGGCACGATATAGCTTTAAATATGAACTGAAGAGACTATAAACAAATGATGTTTGTGACAGCTTTGCTGTTAATTCACGTCCGGTATTGGGAATGCAGTGGGGAATGCCAGTACCAAAACAAATGTGTAAAGAAACTGCATAGAAAGAGCATTTGAATGTCTGTATGTGAGTGTATAAGGACAGTTTCCACAAAACCTTCTGCAATACTTGTTGATGATTGGACTAGCTAATCGTGCAGTCAGTTTTAATAATACAGATGATTCCTTCGTGCTCAGCTCATGTTAATGATATGTATTGACTTTTGCATATTGTAAATTGTGCATGAAATGACCCATTTCTGTCTACTAGAAATGGTACTGTGCAATTATTACTTCGCTACACAGTCAGAAGCAAGAGTCTCAAAAATGTTCCCTTTGCAATTGCTAGCAAAGTAGTGGGTCCTAGCCTGAGAAGTACATTCCAGGATCAACTTAATGAATTTCAATCTGCTCGTTTACAAAAAAAGACAGGTTTTCTTCATGGCACAGCCTGAAGGATTTGTCTTTGAACTTCAGCGTTTCTGCATGTGTCCAAATACAGGCAATGTTATCTAACAAATAACTGGAGATATCAGGGTGTAGGAAAAATCATGCAAAGTTCACAAAACAGTCACTATGCTATTGCCATATGTCCTCTAATGTTGCTGATATTTAACTAAAACTGTATTAAAATGAGGAAAATCAAGAATTTTTATTCTGCAAGGTATTCCAATATTTCAATTTTTTTTCATCTTCAGTCTGGAAAAGGATCAATACAAATAAAAAAAGTTATCAAAAATAAATAAAAGTACATGGTGTGAATATTCCAGGAAAGTGCTGCGAGATGCAAATGCAACCTTCACATTTCTGCAAGGCACACTACATGTTCTGAGTCATCCCTCACTCAGAATGTTCTCATTGCAGCTGGTTTGATTTAGGTTTAATGACGGTTTTGGAGGTTTTCTTTGCACAGTTCTCTTTAATTGTGTTTTCAACAGTTTTGGGTGGCTAAGCGCCCGTGCAATTTCTTCTTCTTCCAGCAAGTGAAAGGTCGAGATGTGCTTTCCTGGGTGCTGTAGTGGTACCTGGGTGGCACCTGCCAGCCAGCACCGCGCCAGCGGAACTCACCGCTCCCACTGCCGGAGGTGTCTGTGGAAGAGATTGGGAATGGACAAATGCTCTAGGACTCGTGTTCACTGCCCTGACATGGGATTTGTGAGAGTTTTTGTCTAGGCTTGAGCTATGGCTACATTTATGTGAATACTGTGGTTGCTGTATTTCTCTTGCCTGTCCACTGCCTTTGTGTTCTATTTATTGCCCACAAGGTACAGTTTTACGCCAGAGGTGTATGCTATGCAAATTGTGGTGCATAATTCTCACCATCCCATGTTACCTTGTGTGCTGATGAATGTGACTTATCAGGAAAGAAAAGGAAGTTTTTGCATGGCGGGTCTTTATCGGCTTTGCTGCTTGCTTGAGGATTAGGTGTGACAGCTTCATGCTTCTGTAGCATCGTTTATTTTGCCATGTTAATATTGTGTCAGTAAAAGGTTAGTTCTCTTCCCATTAGGAATCAGACACTATGGTTTCCTCCTCTCATGCCCCCCTGCATTCCACATATTCACACAGCATGTGCATGTTTCCTCAAAAAGAAGAATAAATCCCAATCCATGAATTACAGAATGCGTATTGACCACTTATTACATAACATGGACCAGTTATATAATAATATGGCAGAGTATTACTGCAAGCAATAAGCTTATTTTTGCATTAAAATGTTAATGGAGAAATAATAAGTGCAGAAACAAGTTTATATTGAATGCACACTCTGAAATATGTAGTGGCAGCCTCCCCGAGCTGGTATGAGGCTCCCTAAAGCCAGTTAACTGTGGCAATGACTCACGGCTTTCCTGTCCTAGCTGCTGAGTCCTGTATAAACCATGTAAATGGTCATTAAAGAAGACAAGACAGCGAGGGACTGGGCATGGCTCCTCCGTGCGGGATGTCCTGGTCCCTGGCCCTGGATGTGTCCCTCCAGCCAGAGACCCCAGGGCCCCAGGCAGCTGGCAGCCCCAGGGCACACACCCGTGGTGACACGATCACTCTTTGTCTTTAAAACTAACAATTAATTTTATTATTTAGAAGAAAAGGGTGTAGGGAACTAGGAGTTACTTTCCCAAAGCAGTCTTGTGAATCGAGATATGAGTTTTAGGGTTTGTTTTGTTTTTTTTTTTCCCAACCAAACCACTCACAGACATTTGCATCTTTTTCCCAATATTTCAAAAGCAATATGTGTTTTTGGTGAATTTACTGCTGGAGGTATTTTTCTCCAAGGCACTGGAAGCAACACTGCAAACACTGGTAAGAATCAGAGCAGGCCTAATGAGGTTTAAGAAGTAGAGATGGGGAACAGAGGGATATGGGACAAATATGATGAAAATGGAAGCAATAAAAGCCATTTTATTTGCTGGTTTAGGGTACCTCTGTGAGTGAGGTGATAGACTCCCTTTCCAGGCTGGGAAGGAATTCCTTGCTGTGTCTGAATTTCCTTTGCTTTCTGGTCATTGAACAGCTTCAAATTGAAACTTAACAAAATAACACAAAATGGGGCTATCGCCTCATTCAGAGATTCCTAAAAGGGCCTTTTCCTTCATGTTCCCCTCCGCCAGCAAAAAAAAGGTCCTTGCTCTTTCTCATCCCCTGCTGAGCCTTTAGCTCCTTTCAGCCATTGTATCCCCCCGCACTGCGCAATGCTGAGAGTCCTGACATTTCTCTGCGGGGTAGCGCACGTATATAAATGCAGAAAAAGCTGTGTGCTTGCTCCTGTGTGCCCATAGCAAGTCATCTCTCTCCTCTGGTGCCGAGTGAGCCCTGGGCCCTCCTCTTCTTGGCATGCCTTTCTTTTAGGGTGCAGGCACTGCAGCCGGACCGAAGACCCAGGCACAAGCACTTGCCAACCCTGTGGGTTATTCATCAGTAACAGCACATACAGTAACCCTGCAACTGGTTAATAAATAATTAAATTCCTACCATAAATAATTCTCTCATTGTTAGTCATGAAAATCCTACCTTCTTGCTTAAGAGCACCTGCTCCAGGCACCCTGAGCAGTGCTGCATTTTGAATTTATTTCATGGCAAGAGTACAGCTGGATTTCAGCTGGGCTCCATGGATATAATTTATTTCTTGAATAAGCAGAGGTTTTGTAATTCTTTTATAGCCTGGCACGACTTGCAGTCTTTGTTTGAATAGACAGGTAAATATTGGGGCGTAGGGTAGTCTGCGTTGTTCGTTGTACTTGCAAGAAATGGGTCTTTTCTCTGCCAGCCTCCACTGATGGGGGCTATCCTCGCGGAGAGGAAGGTGAGGCTATTCTGCTAAGCTGAAGGGTCCCAGTAAGCAAATGCTCACACAGGGCTCTGCCTTCGGACCTGGTGCGCGCTGCTGGTGCAACCAGAGCCTCGTATGATACGTGTCAAACGGCAGCATGGCTCACGTGGGGAGCTTTCAGCTGAACCTCGTGTCAGCAGCACAAGTGAGGAAGTTGAGCGAAGGCTGACATCTGATGCCACTTTTCTTTTATTGCTCTCATGGGCTGACTTTGAGAGGGATCTGTTCTGACATTATGAAATGTGAGCATCTTCGCAGTCACTTGCTGTATGTACTGGTACCTGTCCCCAGGCCAAGGCAGCACCAAGAGCACCTGGGGAGCCAGGGATAGCTCCAGGAGGGAGGGAAAAGGAAAAGTAAATGTTATTTCTGACTGCTAAACAGATTTGGAGGTCACTGGAGGTGACGGATGTGAATGTGTCTTTATACAGCAGGAGTGAGTCTCTGCAGTTGCTTCTGTTGACAGAGGGGACGAAGGAGGCTCTGCTGCATGGGCAGACCTGCTCTTCAGAGGTGCGCTCTGTGAAAAGTTCATTCTTTGAGTCCTGGCAATTTCTGTTGATTGTGCTTTTGTGAAAGACTTCACAGAAGATCTTGTTTCTGCGTGGTCCCCAAAATTGAACTGAGTTGAATGGCACTTGTTCTCCCAGGACATGGTTTCCATCACCATTTGGTGGATAATAAAGAAAAAGGAAAGGAAGAATGTTCTCCACTGGGTAAGTGAGTGAAAGCAATGAGCTTATGGGGCACCGCAGCAGGGTGTAGTGATGGGGCTGCCCTGGGACCAGGCAGCAAGTACGGGCATTGCAGTGGCTGGACTGGAGCAATGTGACCATGCTTAAGAGAGTGAGAATTGGTGCAGAGCAAGGTAGAGAGTAAAGATCCAAACAATAGAGCTGGAAAGAATTCAAAGCTTAATGCCCTAATTAATCCCAATAACTAATATTTAGTACAAAAAAGAGCCTTTTAAAATCATGCCATCCTAGAACACAGATGTCCTTTTCCTTAGTCTTTAAATAGCTCACTAACTATATTTATATACCAGTTTAGCTTAGCATGTTTCCTTTTTCTTTCTTGCAGGATTTTTTTTTAAGAATACTTTCTTTCAATAGTTCTTTCACATGTTTCATTAACATTGTGTTTTATTAAAATCTTTTTGCAGTGATTAGAATTTTAAATGCATGTTTAAAAAGAAACCAAAGAGATTAAATGAATGTTAATAGAATTTAAGACACTCCATTAGTAACTTTGTGCCATATTTGTAAAATTCATGAAGCAACGTGTTTATATATGCTGATGAAATCCAGGTTGTAGGGCCTACCAGTGAATTAATGTCAACATTATATGTTTAGTTTAAGGTTGAACAATGCATCAATCTTCATGTTTTTTTGGCATAAGTCATTCATCAACGCTGTCAAAGTCATGCAGATCCATTTATCAGCAAGTTACCGGTCATTTATGGAGATAATCGGAAAGTTTGGCTGCCTCTCCCTAAAGCTGAGTCTTTTGCATCTATTCTCTGTTTTTCTGAATTCACATTTTTGTAGCACCTCAGGAGCCTCATCGATGCATGTTCTTGCCCTTGAAGAGACTCAAAATAGCAGAAAAATAAAAGTCTAGCACACGAAAGAAAGTGATGTAATTCAACCCCAAATATATTTTCTCTAGGATCCCAGTAAAGCACTTTAACTCCCTGCAGACCACACCTCATGATCTAGTGTTTCTTTGCCTTAAAATCTATCTTTTACTATGCGATTCTGAGTTTTCTATCCCCAGTTTAAACCTTAATCTCTATTTAGGAGAGATTTAGCTACCAGGGCTCTAATAGAAGGGACAGGCACCTAGCTGAGACCCAGCCTAATGACATGCCACTGAATTAAATCAATCTCTGCCCACAAAAATTATAATTTTAAGCAGGCCAGCTCACATCCTTCTCAAGTTATCACATACCATTATGGCCTGGCTGTAATTGCACAGCAGGTCATGCACTTCAAGCCTGATGGCCAATTGCAAACCGCTGTATTTGTGAGCCGGCTGCTGTTGAGTCTCGGAGCTTTCCTCTGTCACTGGATGGAAATGTGGTTGAAATTAGGCATTTTCGAGTGTCCCCTAGCTGTCCCTCTCCTCCTCTGCCCCTCCAGCCTACCGGGTGGCACCTGACTCCAGCAGTAGAGGGAAAGCGAGGTTTTTGCCAGGAAATGGGGCGTTTTCCTCTACCTCTGCACAGCACAGGCAATGTGGAAGAGTCAGATGGGCTGCAGCGTTGGGGTGCAGACACTGAGTTGTTCTTCCTTTTAACACAAGGCAGGATGGATTTCAGTCTATACTTCTATGAATAAAAGCCTCAGTTACCTGATGTCCGTTTGAGAATAGAGCAATATGAAGGTAATCACTTAAGTTCTAGCTTTCAAGGTTGGTTTGGTTTTTTTTTTTTCTCTGTTTCTATATCTTTGTATTTCTGCTCTCAAGAATAAGTTTGTTCTCTGTGAACCATGAATTTTGGACTGCTTACAATAGGTGGTTTAATGCTGGTTTTGTAGTCACTATATATTCTCCTGAACCTGATTAACAGTCTTTGTGCTACTGTTGCCTGGAAGTTATCCAGTATAACAATTTCACTGGAGAACGGGATTTCATCAAAATGTATTACAAGAATGTGCCAGTTTCAAAAACTTTAATCAGAAAAGGGATCTCAGAGCCAGGAAGGTATTTTCTGTTGAAAAGAGACACTGTGCTGAACGCAGGTGTGTTCTCAATTCATAAGCTGTTTTCACATTTTTCTTCCTACTTGGCAAAGCTACTGCCTGAAAAGTTTAATTCTTCTGCAGGATCTTGGTCCCTCCCAGCTCTTGGCACAGCTGCAGGTCACAGCCACGGTGGCCATCGTCCAGGGGTCAGTCTGCCCTGTCTAAAGCAGTCCTATGTTACTCGCCGCACTGCAAAGTCCAGCTTATTATTAAACACGGTTTTAAAAAATTGAGAAAAAATGAAAACAACCCAACAGTCAAGTCTGCTGTGGCAAGTGCTGAACACTTGGTACTGTCACAAGGCAGCCCAGCATCTTTGTCCACCGTCAGTCTCAGTGATGGGTGGCCACAGGTACCTCGCTGGTGCTGCCCTGGTTGTTGTTTCTTTCCTCAGACAAAGAAAACCCTTGCAGATTTTACTTCCGAGTCAGCGATAAGCTTTCTGTTAGCTGTACACAGCCCCTGGAGCCAGCCACTCGCGTGGCAATCGTGAAGCTGGTTGAAGCTGGGCGGTTAGTGCTGGGGCAGATTGCCAGGAGATGCACCCCAGTGTCCCCGTGTGGAGGGGACCTGCCCTGTACCACCGGCAACTCCTGGTACAGCCACCACGGCTGACGCTGATTGTGACCCCCGGCTCTGCAATTAGCCCCGTCACCACAGGAAAGTACGTGAAATGGGTGTACAGGGGCAGATCGGGATAATTGTCTAATGGATGTGCGATGCTCGTCAGATCTCCTGGGTGTCATGTTTTGCATTTCAAGGGTCACGCCTTGGGCAAATGGCCAAGTCACTTGGCTGTGTGGTGTGAATTTCTTATCCAAGGTCTAGTTTGCTCTTTTTCTTTATTCAAAGTCTCCCATCTCTTAGCTGTTAGGTAGTTTGAAAACTTCTCAGCTGAGAAGATCCAGCTTGTTCTTCCCCCGCCTTATTTTTATCATTTTGAAACAGTCAGGTGCTGACCCATAGCAGATGTTTAACGTTTAGCATTGGATAGTTCTGCTGAAATATAGGTTACTGTTTATGTCTCTAAAGGAGGACCACATAAAGGCATTCAGCTGAAGTTAAGTCTGGCTACACAAAAGTAAATGTGAGTTCAGGGACAAAACTGAACTCCAATAACCTAAAATAAAACAAAAGCAAAGCATTCTGAGAAATTTCAGAGAGATCCCTCTAATGCTCGCTGCGTTCCTGTTCAATCTATGCACAAACCCAACACATTTCTTGGTGCACAATGGTACGATGCTCATGTTTTCAGGACCAGCCATCAGCGTTCATCACTTTGGGTTCAGGCAGTGCTCTGCCTGTGCTGCACAGCTTTGTGTTGTGGTGAGGTAGTGTAGTGCTGGCAAACTGAGCTGCCACATAAATCTTATAAGAAGGAGATATTGATAATATTGGACAATGCCCTTAATAATATGTTTTAACTTTTGGTCAGCTCTGAAATGGTCAGGCAGTTGGACTAGATGATCATTGTAGGTCCCTTCCAACTGCAATATCCTGTCCTGTTCTGTTCTGTTCTATTCTATAATAAGGTACTGAGCTGTTTCTTTCATTCTCCAGGTTGTTTTTTGTTCCCCGAGTGTCTTCTATTCATAAAAAAAAAAAATAAAAAAAAAATTATGAAGGAGTAATTAAGGCCAGGAGAGCCCCTCAGAGGTCTCTGGCCCAGCCTTCCACTCCAGTCCAGGCTGACTTTGGAGTGAGCCCAGGCTGCTCGGGGTCAGGCTTTTGCTCCCCCAGGCTTTTGGGCTTGGCCCAAGTCTGGCATTGCCTGAGCCATAGACAAACTGGGCTCGTGAAGAGAAGGGCTCCTGACCTGATGTTCTGCAGAGCATGAAGATTTACAAAAATTGGGGCAGTTCCATGAAAATCTCTGACTGGAGTCCAGATTTTACTTTCCAGTTGCTGCTCTTCAGAATGAGTCGTTTAACATTTGGGTTGTTTTGCGATATTTGTTCCCATACATTACCTTCTCTGATTTTTCTGCTTTCTGTACTTGTAGGACTCCTGATTAGTGATGACATCATTCTTTGGTTTTGCTCTTGAAGAACATTTTAAAATAAAAATCAGCGTCTCAGCCAGACAAAAATAATCCTTGGTTTAGTGCCCATGGATTTATTAATATGACTACCTCTCTCTGCTATTGATGTTAAGCCTGATGTATTTTTAAAAACTCTTACCCACGGAGATCACTGAAGACGTGTCCCTCTCTGTTACAGATACTCAGTATGGGAACATTTCAGAAGAAAAAAAGAAAAAGAATTAAAGCCACAGCAAGATTTATTACCTGGGTACAAGTAACTGGCATGTGAGGGGATGGTTCCCTTCAGTGCTGTCTTGCATTCAGAAAGCCACTGCGACAAGTGGTGCTCCAAGACCTTGATACAGAGAAGCCCTTTGCTGTTGAGCTTGCCCAGTTTCACATTAAATGCACCCAGAAATGGCTTGTATGCTGTTATCAGTAGATACATAACTACAGCAAAGAGATGGAGGTGTCTACGGGTTTATTTAACACAAAAATTCAGTCTCTCTAAAAATCGTCTGCAGAGTAGGCAGGGAATTATAAGGCCAGTGGACATTGTGTTACTCTTTAAACAAGGTTTTATTAAGTACATATTTAAAGAGGAATTGTTGAGATAAGTCAATGGGAAGACCAGCTCCCCTGGGGACTGGCTCACAGCCGCATAAATACAGGCGTGAGCACCTCCCTTTATAATACATTTATGTAAAATTAAGATCTGTTTTTATTTCTTGTCCCGCTGCTCCTGCTGTTCAATATCCAGCTTATGCCCTAATCCTCTCTTTGTCACTTAATTGCTGGCTGTTAAAATTGCTTCCTTTGAGCCTCTGTTCAGCCATAACTATTGCAGCGTTTGCACTGCCTTCCGCTGCCTGGGACGCGGAGCATTCCTGCGCTCCCGGGACAGCCTGGCAGCAGCATCACGGAGCAGCCTCGGGCACCAGCGCGGGATGGGGACACGGCTGTGTCCCACGCCTGCAACGCAGAGGACGGACTCGGCGACAGACGTTACGGTCGCACTCTGGCCTCCCGGCTGGAGGCATCATCGTGCACAACCAGGAGAGCACTCTGTCCCTGGAGCTGGAAAGGAGAGGGTGCACCCGTCAGTGCCATCCTTCCTCTGGCATGTCTCGCAGTCCGTCTTCTGTTTAATGGGTTGCAAGCCTGGAAATCAAATAAGTGTTGAAAGAAAGACTTCTCTGAAGAAAGCTGACTTTTCTTGGCAAAAGCCAGGTTGCAGAGGAAAGTTTGGGGTCCCGCCTGCCTCACCACCCCAGCTTGGCTTGCCCAGAAGTCTGGTAGCAGGACCTCAGGGGAAGTGCTGGGGTGGGGGAGAGGTCCTCGAGAGGCATAAATTGTACCCCACTGTTTGAATTGGCTCTGGCTGATCCCCCAAGGATTGTGCTTTTGAGTGCAGGCATACCTTAGTGGTCAGCTTTGTCTTAAAGCAGCCAGGGCCTCTTGCTAAGAAGAAGTAAAATCCCCAAAGCTCAGGTCTGGTGGTGCCCCAGAGGGAGAGCTGGTGCCAGCCATGGCAAAGTCCTACCTTCCAGGGGGTGGGAAGGACATCCCGCAGCTTGGTGAGCGTCCTGCGGACAAAGCTCGATGGGGGCTGCGCCGCGCTGAGTGTGAGCAAACGTTACATCTGCTGATCCCCATTTCTCCCTTTCCATTTGTGGAGCCTGCATCGTTGTGTCCTATGTCCCCACGGGGCTATAGCATCTCTGCCAGCTCCAGGAGATGGGGAAGGATCTAAAAGGAAAAGTGGATGGATGACTTCGGTCATGAACAAACCTGGTGACATTTTATCTGCCAGTGTTTAGAAGATACCCAGCTGTATACAGTTGTCAGTGCTTGTGCCGTCTCGTACCACGGCTAGTTGGGTCACAGACCAGCCGAGGAGCTGCGAGGGCTGTCCAGCTGTGACTGTGTCCCTTGGGTGCCTTGGAGGGTTTGAAAGCATCCCATAGGTGAGCCTTGACAAAAACCCAGGGGTGCCCATGATGGCTGGAGAGGCTTCTGGAGGTAAGTAGAGACAACCAGCGAATCTCCTGGCTGACGGCAATTGAGGCCCTACGCTGACTTCAGCAGAGCCATTTACATCATGCCATTTATGTCAGCTGGGAAGTGGCTCATTGACTTAATTGGGACTGTTCCAGTCTACATCGGTAGAAGATATTTGTTCACTTCCTTCCTTGAAAATACCAAAAGAGGAAATACAGCACAAAATCCTGGTGCCTAATTAAGAAAATAAGTTTCTGCTAAGGTGACTTTTGAAATTTTGGCCGATATTGACTCCTGAAAGACTTCTAATTAGTACACTCCCTATTGTCTTTGTCTTTGTAGGTTCATTTTTGCATTAATACCTCTTTTCATAAGCAGTGCAAATATAATCTTCCTTCTGTTTACAAGAAGACAAAAAGATTTTGTTTCAACATAATGTCATTAAAACCAAATATTTTACAGATAAGCTTATGGCTGGAGGGGCTTTATTTTTGCAGGATTATTCTCTCCTATTCCATAAAACTAAAGGGCAGCAAAGATATCAAGTACTTTCTAATACCATAAAAAAACTTGACCAATTTAATTGACATTTTAAAACAGGATTAATTTAGCACTTGAGAGAGATGAGAGATTGATATGACTGGGAAGTAAAGGCTGTAGTTTATGAACATGGAAAAATGTAGGCAGAAACAGCAGTGGGCTTCAAATGTCCTGCTGTTCTCTTTTAGCATGTCCTGAACAGACTCTTGAGACAATAATTCAGACTCGATCTCATTTTGTCTTGAACCTATATGAAATGGAGAATGACAATCATTAAAAATTTTGCTGAGCTGGTGGATAGTTTGGGACTAAGAAACCTAGTGCACTGTTAAAAGTGCTGAGGCCATCACATTCACTCGAGTGATCTGAAGAGTGTAGAGGTGAAAGTCCAGCATCTAAGGAGAAGCATATTCAGAAAGTAAGATACATTATTTTACTCTCCTGCACAGTTGATCATCTCCTGAGCTAATGCTTGCAATTTAAATACAATACCAAGGATTAATATCCTCCTGTTTTAGGCAAGGACTACTTGCTATGAATGATGGGATTATTGTGTATTTGAACTACATCTGAAATAACATACTTGCGTTGTCCTCAGAATTTAAACAGTTGTAAAGATATTACAGTGGTAGGAAAAGCAGGGGGGATTCTTTTTCTGGTTTTTGTCTTTTAGAGGAAAAATCATAGCTGAAGTGTTGAACAACCTAAAATATTCCTTAAAATTCATTGTAGAGGGAATAAACGATCCATTCCTTAAGAGGTCATCCTATCTGTACTTACACCATCTAAAACTTCATTATGTTTTCTTCTCAGGTGTAGAAAGATATTCTGTCCGACCATTATCTTTCAGACATTGCACAGACCATCTCATCTTTGAAATCAGTTACGAAGAGAGAGAAACACTTATTTTCAATTCAGGGAGCCGGGGGGGCTGCTGTGGTGAGACAGCAGTGAGTTCAGCAGAGCTTGGGGTGGGGGGCACCAGGGAAGGAGACCCATCCCTGCCCCATCCCTGCCAGCAGGGACCTGGGGTAGGAGCGGGGCAGAGTGGCCCCAGTGGTCCTGGGCATGGGGGGACGCTGGCTTGGAGAGGGATGGGGAGGTGGAGCGGGGGCACAGAGCTCTCCTGGGGGGTGGTGAAGCAGTGCGGTACCGGCCGTCCACGGGGCTGCCGCTGCACCCTTCTCAGGGAGAGGGGAAGGCAACGAGCAATTTTCTAGTCAGCTTGTACCTGCGAGTCATTATTTCCGTTTTTTCAGAAAAGCACGGTTCGCGTGGCCGCGGCCAGCCCACGTGCCTCGTGAGCAGCGAGGGGCAGAGCGAAAGGGCACCCGCGCCCGCCAGACCGACCACTTGCAAACATTGCAGTAGCCAACGGTGCCACAATGCGCGCCTGTCCTCGGACGGATTCACAGGCACGGGCGAAAGGCTGCGTTTATCCAATAATGCACTTGAAGTGCACAATTCAAGTGGTGATCTTTAAAGTGCTCAATGAAGTACACCGAAACGCTGTGAAACAACTGTTCTTAAGCGGCTTCTGGGGATGCTGCTTTTAAAATATGAGTTTCATTTCTTTTGTGTGGTGTTCCAGGTCACTGGTCCGTTGTTCCACTTCTGTGAGTCCTTGTTGGATGACTGCCATTTCTCATCCTTCTTTGATTATTTCCAGCTTTATTTAGGAAGCTGCTCTCTGTAGATCATTTAATGAGGAGGATTTCCTCATGCAGGAAAGCTTCCATCTTTTTCTTTTAAGTGTCAGGGTGGATGTTTCCTCTGCCGAACAGGAACCACGTTTAACTGTTTTATTTCTTTAATTCTTAGCAATGAAGTTTCCCTCCTTTGGTTTAGTGTGAAGTGACAGTTTGTAGCATCTCCCCTGAAACCGTTTTAAAGAAGATAGGGAAATACTTGCATCGGATTCTGTGAAAAGCGCATCTCACTGGGGACGTGTCCATCTTGCTCGAGATCCTGTTTGGCTTGTCTTAGGATGTTTTCATTAGTGCTTTACTAAAGCTATTGCCATTCCTGTATCAAAGTTACAGCTAGTCTGAGATTTTCAAAAAGTACTATTAAGAGTGGAAACCCACTGTGTGGGTCTTGAGGAAGGAGTTAGGCTGGAGGTACTCGGAAGGTTTGAAGGGACATTCTAATTTCTTCCTGTCCTTTGGAAAGAGAGGAAGATGGATGGGAAAGGGGGAGAACGGAAAGCGGTGCTGAGAGGGCACTCCTGGCCCTCGCAGCCAGCTCTGGAGCACCCAGGAGGGAGCGAGACGGGGCTTTCGTGGTGGCACCCGGCGGTGATGCCCACAGGCATGGCCCTCCCCGGTGCCTCCTCACGCTTCGCCGCTGCTATTTTTGGCTATCTATCTCAGCTGCTCTGGAAAGGGTGATTTTTCCGCTTCATTCACAAGACCCCGCAAGGCAGCGTCTGTCGCGTCGGGTGGTCGGCAGGACCCCCCTGCCTGCAGTGCCCCCGGCAGCCCGGGGACAGCCCTGCCCCGGCTCTCCTCCTGCCTGCTCGGGGTGGGAGCTGGTGGCCGCCCTTGGCCAAGGCCGGGCTGGACCACCCTCCCTGCTCGTCAGCTGGATGTGGGCTTGCATGGGGAATGAGCGGAGGCCAGATGCTACTTCGAGGCTTTTTTTTCTTTCTCTTCGCTTTAAAGGGAAAAAGCCTTCCTTGGAAACTAAAAGGCAAATCATAACATTTAAACTTATATGCAAGCTCTCTTGGATCTTTGTTTTATACCCAGGTAAAAGCTGCCTAAAATCAGTTTATTTAGTATTCTTTCTTACTTCTCAACATGTTTTTATAGTCCAAAATGCAAATTTAACCCTCACTAGCAAGTTCGGATGAAGAGATGACACGACATAAGCTCAAGCTACGTGCTATGCATGTTCCAAGGAAAACAATGCCATTTATATGCAAAGATGATTCAAATATGTCTCTCTACTCAGTTTCACTGGCTCTCACACTCTGAAGGGAAATAAGGTTTTTTTTTTTAATCCTACTTAGGGCCAGTTGTCATCCATCCTCCTGCAGGCACAGCACTGGTCAAAAGACCAGCAACCAGAGGAGAGAGCAGATGTGCTGCTGGAATGTGGTTACTATTTTTTTTGCACCCAAATATTCACTACAGAGGGATGAATGCAGAACGTATTACTGGTAACACAAGCTTGTGGGCATGATCATACTGTCTAAAAAGGGTCTCTAAGTTGGTTTCAATAAGGCTGACATGTGGAAAAAGTAGTGCCAACCGTTTAGTTTTCTTCCTTGGTGTTGCTGCTTTTCTGCAGATCTTTGAACAAAAATGGAGTTTGTCCATGGCTACAGTTTTGCTCTGACTGCTCTTTTCCAAATTGCATTGATTATGCTGGATATGATGTTTCTTCCTATTTTCAAGAAAAGGTCTGCTCAGTAAATTATGCAATTTTAGTTTTTACCCTTTTGCTTTGCCTGTGAGTAATATTAGCAAATACAACAGAGGTAAGGGTAATTTCAGAATCTGTGGGCTGTTATTTCTATTTTGTCTTTCATTTTTATGTCCTATTTTGTCAGAGGAACTACGATTTCTGCTCAGTGTCAGACTACCATTGTTTGAAATAGTGGCAAATTTTCATCATTTCTTGTATCTGCTCTCATTGTTTTTTTTTTCAGTTGTTTCCCCCTAATTTTTATCATGCCTAGCACTCTTCAAATACTTTTTTTCCAGATTAAATGCTAGAGATAAACAGAGGCAAGTAGGTGCATATTGCTGTGTACAGCTCTGCAAAAAACTGTAGAAGAGAGGTGTTGAACTGCCATAAAAAATTGTAGCCATTAGTAAATGGTTGTGGATTTCAATTCTACTTTTATTCTTTTTATCTTGTTGAAGGGTTCTGTGCATACAGCTGCTATTGAAGTGTTCTAAGCTCATTTTCCTTTTGAGGGTCAACACCATTACCCTTCTCTTATATGACTGGTTTTATATTTTATATACAAAAATTCCTCCACTATGCTGCCACATTCAGATTTTTCCAACACAAAACATGAAACAGAAAAACAAGGCTGAAACACATCTTATTATATACTCCTTTTACTTTCAACATTCACTTTTCCTTTTGTTTTTCAATCTTAGGTTTGTTTACTTGATTATTTTAAATTTTAAGTAAATTTTCTGGTGGGCAGTAAAGGTTTCTGAGTAAAGTACAAGTTGCTAGCCTCCTGGAGAGTTCTCTCTAGGGGACTGAAATAATACTACAGTGAGATAAGATGTGTCTAGGAGTGAGAAAAAGAATAAACTCAATTCCCCGAAATTTCACGTTCTGGAGAGTGCAAAATGCAGTGGTAGTGACCCTTCCTGGCTCGCAGGGCAGGACAATCCCCTCCCATGGCTTCATCTGGGGCACTGAGACATCGAACAACTTTCTTCAGATCCTGTCCTTCCTGGAACGAGGACCTCGAGTCTTGCAGCAAGTTGTGAACTGGGAGAAGGAACAAGCAAGAAGTCAGATGTTACTGGATGTTTGCAGTTAGCATTTTGGATGCTGCCATTCAAGGAAGATCTGGGGATCTTCTGTAGCACAATGCTATTACAGAAGAGCTAGAATGGGGACAACAACAAAACAGCAACAAAGGAATCAAAACCACAAAGGACGCCTGAATTTCTTCTGGAGGAGGCTTTGTACCCTACAGGCACACTGACTCCAAGAGAGGGCAGAACAGGGAACAAGCGCTTCTAAGGAGCTTCCAGGAGGCAACTGAGTTGTCCAAGGGGGCCAAGGTCAGGCCTGGAGCTGCTCTGCCTGAGCGCCTGGGAAATGAAGGCACAAAACCTGCAGGTTCCTGAGCTGTGCAAAAAGGAAGGAAAAAAGGAGGGGGATAATTTTTGCTCTGGCTGAGGTTGCTACAATGCACTGTAGTTGCTTCCACTGAAAATCAGGGTAGGCATGAAGTGTCTCTTGATAACATCTTTGTTAATCACAGTAAGTGAAGCTTTCCGAAGTGAGAGAAGATGTCACAGCCATTAATATGACTATTTAGTAGTTCTCACAAATACTAATAAATATCTTGGGTTTTTTCCTGTCTTGCTCCACTAGGCTGTCTAGAATGAATAAATCAGGACTTATTTTTTATTAAGTCAATGATATAAGTTCAGGTACAAGATGGGAGTTGTTGCAAGATGACTGTGGTCTTTTATGTCTGTATGCAATACATTCTTTCCCACAGTTGTTATTGCTGTGATAAAGGCAGCAGTGATTATCTGATGATCCATGATCCAAGCCTTCCTTGAATCTGGGACCCATTTTGCCACAGCTTCCTTCACACAAATTTTCTTTGATAACCTCTAATTTCTGTTGAAAATACAAAGGCTAGCTTCCTGCTACACTGTTCTGAATACATCACACTGTTGCTGGCATCTTTTCTTTTTTGGGGGGGGGTCAAACTTAAGTTCTTGATCTTTTCCTTCAAAATTCTGCCAGTTTATCACCATCTGCTATGCCCAGAGGGCAGGACTGGTCATTGCTCTGCCTGTGGCAGCAGTTTCCTCGCTGCCCCGGCATCCTTGCAGGGGAAGGGAGCTATGCGCTCACCTCTCAAAGCCTCTGCACTGCTTTCCCTGAAACTCATTTCAAGGTTCTTAGGTTGTCTTAAATTTCCTTCTCATCTGAAATAGGCTTTCAAGTTATCCAGGAACCCATCACTCCATCAGGCTTCAGTTTCCACCTGAGGAAAACATGTTAGTCTTCAAAAGGTATTTTATATGGGTTTGAATTCAAAAGTCTTACAACCTGCCTGTAACTCTGGAGCCTGGCTTGTCTGCACTGATAGCTGCACCCAGCCCTGTGAAGAACAAGGATGACTTCTCAGTGCGCCGTTACCTGGGATTGTGCTTTCCAAAGTGTGACGAGGGTGGCTGGGTTCATTAAACGTGTGCCCGGAGGCAGCTGCAGCCTGGTGTGAATGGGAGGAGGAGCGGGGCACGGGTGGGAAAGCTGAGCGGTGGGTTGGGTGCCACCTCCTCACCTGGCCCAGGAGCCTGCAAACTTGCAATGTAATAATTCTTTCTCATGGGGTTACAGTAGACAGCCGTGGTTTGTGGAGGATCTGTTGCATCCATCTCTCTCTCTGGCATTTAGAGCAGCTTGTCTTGCACATCTCTGCTCAGCCTCCATGTGCCTGTCATTACCTGAACCTACGTTCCATGCTCTTGTCAGCAGCATTTACCATGCTGGTAGAAGTCTGTCAACAGCGAAAGAAGAGCAGTGGCTTCCTAAGCATACTGCAAGTTTTCACTATAAACCTTTGAGTTCTTGACAGAATTTTGCCGGTAAAGTTCCAGGTCAGTGACAGCAACATGAAAGTGTGGATTTAGGAAACAGGCGGGTGGGAGATGCAGCAGGGGTACAGTGCTCCTGAACAATGCTAATATACAGCTATAGGGACAGGTGTTAAAAACAACCGCAGATGCAAATAATGGGTCTCGGTTATCATTGGGTGCTCCAGGTAGTGCCAGGTGTCAGGCAGATGGATACTCTTTGTTGAGCTGAAAAATGTTGTAAAGTCAGATCATCATTTATCCTTTGTGTAACTAAAACTTATGTGTTTCAAAGTATCTACATTTCTCTGAATGCTCTTTTCCCTGGCTTCATGTGTATAATAGCAATTTGTGTGCCAAAGTGCATATTTTTTTTATATGTACAAGCAGTAAAAATATCTGATCTGTTTTTTCCCTAGCATTGCCTCGTTGTCATCTGCCAGCTGCACGACTGCGCACCTTGTCCTGTCATCTGGGGCCTCGATGGGGATGTTAAACAGCACCGGCCCTGCTACCAACCCGCAGTTGGCATCACCTCTAACCAGGCACCAGTTTGAGTTAGAGCCCTTGGCCACCACCCTTTGAACCCAAGGGTCCTGACAAAGCTTTTCAGCTACCTTGTCACCTACCCATCTGTGAGAGACTGAAAGAGTTAAGGTCTCAAACATTGTGGTGGGGCAAGTTTTGCCTAATGAGAAACTCTGACTAACAAGGAACCCTGCCCACCAGGAACCCCAGGTGAAAAGCAGCGGATCAGCACCCATCAGCAACAGGAGGGGGAGGGCATGCCGGAGGGTGCGCAGCTCCCTGGTCTGATAACGGTCTTCTGATATGCCGAGCAGGGCAATTCACCACGCTGTTCTGATATGCTGAGCAGTTACTGAGCTAGTTCCATGCCAATTCCTGTTGTGAGAAACCTGCCACCTGCTGATATACCTCCCAAGTTCAGTTTGCCATGAATAAAATGTTTAGCTGATCGTTTGGTGCCGTTTCACCTTAATTTAGCCTGAGGGAATTCCAAATTCAACACGCCCCCCTGGTCTGTCCAGCCGGGGTCGTGACACCATCCAGGGCATATCTCCACAGTTTGACCTCAAGGAAGATTATGTTAAAAACCTCACAAAAGAAAAGAATACTTCCACAAACCTCATCAGGATAAGAAGGCTTTTTGGGACATTTAATTTAAGAACTTAGATGCCACCACCTACTGAAGATAGACAGTATTATTGTTATTGGCATATGGGAGAAGTGAGGGTAAGAGGCTTAGGGTTACTTAATACTTGATGTGTTACCAAAGCTCATTGCCAAGACTTGTGTCTTCTGTACTTCTTTTGTTATTATTTGAATTTTACATTGACCTATTTTAAGAATCACTTTCTCTATTCCTCCCAGCCCCCATTGGCAATCCCTTTTAGTGCTCTGGGAAGGAACCCTATCTCTCTTGACTTACAGGAACATTTTCTGCTCTTCTGTGAACCTTTGCTAAAGGAATCTGATGGAATGATTAGAAAAATAGAAATATTTCATTATGAGGCACTAAATCTACTCTCCTAGAGAGACGCTTAGGAAAGAGTGCCCTGTCCTTGACTCGCTCATGACACTAAGTTGGCTGCTTCATTAGATGCAGTGTCAGTGGGCAGGGTGTTGTAAAGCCCCTGCTCAGCATTCATAAGCTAGGACTACACATTAATACTCAGCATTGTGCCGTGCCATTAATTTACTAGAACACAAAACTAAGTGATAATTTTTAGCAGTGCCCATTTATTATAGCCATTTTATTTTTCATGTCCCTTAAACATTAATCGTTCTTCTTAATAGGATGAGGTTGGTTGAACAGATGTGAAATAAATGGTATAGGTCTGTGTTCAGTAAACGCTTTTTCAATTTTTTCCCTCTTTTTTATATCCTACCTATGCAAACACACCATTTAAGATTATTCTGAGTGTTTAATAGTCTCGTGCCTAAGTGTCACAAACAGTTACCAGAGACCTTAAAATAAATTAGCGGTGTTATGTATCACAGGTACTTTTTCCCTGCGCAGCATAATTCAGTAGTAGAGCAGTTACAACAGGAGTCACTAGGAGAGAAGAAAGTGCATGGCATTGTAGCTATCACACAGAGCTGTATGATGCAGGGAAGTGCAGTGACTAACTGTAACGATTTTTTTGTAGAATGGAAATCTCTATTTGGGTCTATATTGACAGATATCTTGGGTAGTGACATACAGCTGGTCAGATTACAATTACTTTTGAAGATTACACAACAGCAAATAATTTAATTCCTTTAATGCTGTTGTATTTCCTAATCAGGAAAACAAACAAGTAAGCAACCATTTGGATACCAAGTCGCCATCCCTGATAACCTCAAGTAATTATCATTGTTTGGTGAAGAAAAATTCTTGAAGCAGCCACTGCAAACACCCCCACCCCAACTACAAGCCACCAGCGGACTTTGGATTTTGTAGAAGTCTGACATTGAGCATCACAGTGTCTCACAGGCAAGTTCAGAGGTGTCATCCATTCTTACAGTGCCAAGATATTTGCTTAATACTGTGTTAGCTCTTCTCCCCCCATTTTTTTTTAAGGAAAAGAATAGCATTGATGTGAGCAGAGATGTTTGGCACAGAACCTGTGTCCTCAGAAGGTGTTAATTTCACTAGAAAACTTAGAATTTGATGTCTATCAAATATATAGACTTTTTTTTTTTTCCAAAATGAAGTCTGCAAGTTTTTCAATTATTTCATTAAAAAACCCCAATGAATCCCATTTGTGCAGAGTCCCCTCTCTCCCCATTGTCTTCTCCTGGGATTCAGGGAAAGAGGTCAGGGCAGCACCAGCCCCCACCTGTGCTGACCATTGCACAGGCACCAAGCACAACTGCACTCGTTCGTACCCTGGGAGTGCAAGCTGCTTCCACAAGCAGGTGAGTGCAGACAGACAGACCGACAGAGGAGGCTGAGCTGAGCACCAGGATGACAGAATATGGCTTCAGCTTCTTAGTTGCACATTCGTGGTCAATCTGCAGAGATTATGCAGAGGAGTTTTTGTGTGGCACTCTGACTTTTCTCTGCCAAAATACCAGAAAACATCTTCTGTTGTTTGGCTTTTTGTCTGTTTTTTCATTTGTTTGTTTTGCCAGGTGTCTGCATTTTGTGTCTAGTGTGATGAGAACAAGATGCCTTTTCTTAATTCCCAGTAGCCTGCCTGAGAGAAATATTGAGAGCTGGTGTCCATCAAGCCTGAGCTGCTGCGTGCAGCTCTCCTTTACATGGAAATGTTCTCACTGACTGCACCAGATCTGGCCTTTACAGGCTCGAAAGTGAGAGAACAGGACAGCACCTCTTCTGCTATCACTTCACCATCAAAACTGGTAATCTTCTTGCCTCCAAATAAGATATTTCCTTACCTGGGGCACAGTGCTTTG